>NC_141534.1:104805000-105126250 GCF_021556685.1 Rattus norvegicus | reverse complement strand
TCAATCAATCAATCAATCAGTCAGTCAAATGACAAGCAAGTGCAGAGATGGCTCTGTAGTTAAGAGATGAACTTGCAGAGAAGTTGGGTGGCTTTTCCTCGATAAAAACAACAAGCTGGCGGTACTGTTGAGACTCCAGACTTGGATGCTGATCAAAACCAGAGCCCACATGGGGAGGCAGAGAGGAACTGAGCAGAAACACATTTCCTCAGAATGAAACTTCTCAAGATGAAGCAGGCAAAGAAGTGTGTGCAGATGAGGGCACAGCAGGGCTCTACGGCTGGAACAGACCAGGCATCCCATGTGAAGCCCCCAAAGCCCAGGAAATCCAGAAGTGAGCCACCCTCTGAGGATCAGCTCTTGGTGAGTGCCCCTTCCCCCCAAAAAGGAATCCGGTCAAGCGGAACAGTGTTAGTGGGAGAAGACTTGCATGCTGCTTTGGAGAGATGCTGCCCAGCCTGAGCCTGTATAAGGCATGATGAGCTTGCAGGTTATTGTACAGATACTGAAGTTGAGGCTCCAAGAGCCTCATGGGATAAATTAAGATACATAGTTTATAGGGTAATTAGAATTATCAAAACTCAGTCTCTATACACCACACACACACATGCAGCATATACACATAAACATAGACTCACTAAACATACCACACACATACACTCTATAAACATATCATACATATAAACACATAGACATACAGACACATCATAAATACCACATACGTGTGTATATGCACAATATACATACATGCCACATACACCACACATACACATCCATATATACCTACATACTGACCATATGCATACAACACACACATATGCAGACACATACTTACATACATGCATACATACACACACATACACACATATACATACTCCATACATATATATACACACATACATATGCACACAACACACATAAATATAATACACACATACACCAGTCACAGACACACTCCATATATAGACATACATACATATATACACACATACATACATACCATATGTATACACACACACACACACACACACACACACACACACACACACACTGAATCCCCACAGGGGAGTGAATTAATTCCACCCACACACTCTCTAGCAGTTAGTAGCATCAGAGTGGAAACCGCAGGTTTGGCCTCTGGCGTTCAGCAGCCAGCAGCCACCTACAGATTCAGGCCCAAGTCAGTGCCAAGTGCTTGGAGACTAGTTAATCCTTAAGTCTCAGCTCTGTGACCAAATACCTGACAGGAACAACTTAAAGGATTTATTTTGGCTCATGGTCAAGGGATACAGTCTGTGATGATCAGTGTTAGCTGTCAGCTGGACAGAATATAGAAATACTCAGGAGACATGCCTGTGGAGCCTGTCTTGATTTCACTGATTGAGGTAGGAAGGCCTGTCCACCGTGGGTGGCATCATTCCCTGTCTGGGATCCTGAACCGTATAAGTGGAGAAACAGAGCTGAACACTAGCTAGCCCGCATAAGTTCATTTCTGTGTTTTCTGACTGTGGTGGGGATGTGATGAGCTGCTTCAAGTTCCTGCTGCCTTGAGTTCCCCATTATGAAGGACTATACCTTGAGCTATGAGCCAAAACAAACCTTTCTGGTTGGAGACATGGCTTGGTGGTTAAGAGCACTTCCTGTTCTTTCCAGAGGACCTGAGTTCTGTTCCAAGCATATACATCAGACAGCTCACAACTGACTGTAACTTAGTTCTAGAGGATCCCATGCCCTCTCTGGCCTCTGTGGGCATGTGCACATATGCTCATATAGTCACACAAACACACATAAATAAAAACACGTTAACTGCCCCCCTCCAGGAGCAGAGAGCTCAGGCAGGAAGCAAGCCCAGCCTCTAACTCCCAAAGGTCCACCCTCACTGATCCACCTGTTACAGCCATTCATCCGTCCCCAAGTGTTCTACAACTTCCCAAAGCAGTACCTCCAGCTGGAGAACAAATGTTCAACACACGAGAGTCTGGGTCTAATTTCTCAACCAAACCAAATGCCAGGTTGCCCCTTCCTTCGCCCTGAACCCTACAGCCCCAGGATGTCTTGGATGGACTAGTGCTTGCCTCATTCTTATTTGGGGTCTGTGAGTCTGCAGGGCCGTTGGCACCCTGCTGTTATTAGTTACCTTCTGTTGTTCTGATAAAACATCAAAACCAAGGAAGAGTTTGTTGGGCTTGTGGTTCCAGAGGGTTTAGGAGTCCACCGTGCTGGTGGTAGCAGGCAAGAGAAGGGATCTTGCATGCTCAAATTAAGTAAGAAGCCAGGTGTAGAGAGTAAGTGGGCCAGGCGAGACTATAAACACTCAAAGCCCATCCCCAGTGACATGCTTCCTCTAGGAAGGCTGGGCTCCACCTTACGCAGGCTCTGTGGCCTCCCTTAAACAATGCCACTAACTGGGGGAATAAGTGATTGGATACAGGAGTCCATGAAGGAAATTTCTCATTCCAACCACCTCACCAGATCCCTCCCAACGCCCTGTGCACAGAGCTAGTGTCTCTTTGCGGATAAACCATATGCTGTGCTTTAAACATGAAACACACACACACACACACACACACACACACACACACACACACACACACACACAGGCTTGTGTAATTCAAACACTTGTTTCTCAGCTGGTTGTGCTGTTATGGGAGACTATGGAACCTTTAGGAGGTGGAGTCTGGCTGAAGGAAATGAGGGTGTGTGGTGGTGTGACTTAAGCTTCTATATCCTGGTCCCGGTTTCTGTCTGTTCTCTGCCTCCTGACTGGAGACTCAGTGTGACTAGCTGCCTCATACACTTCTTTCCATTACCACCCCACCTCAGTGGGCTGTATGTTTTCTTAAACTGTGAACCAGAATAAACCTTCCCTCCCTATGCTCCAGGTATTTATTTGGTCAGCAATAAGAAAGGGGACCAATGCACAGGCATCTCTCTCTCTCTCTCTCTCTCTCTCTCTCTCTCTCTCTCTCTCTCTCTCTCTCTCTGTGTGTGTGTGTGTGTGTGTCTGTCTGTCTGTCTGTCTGTCTGTCTCTTTTCTAAAACACATTAAAAAAATCACCCATTCTAAATTAAGCACATTTTAAAGAAACACAGTAAGCACCAAGTCACTCACATAGACTGATACAGTGACCATACAGAAAGTACTCTTTAGGTCAGAAAGACCCAGTATCTCAGAATGACAGGCATCTCTCTTATCCCACCGGTATTTCCTGCAGCGTCTCCTAATCTGCAGGCTGCGCTGTGTGAGGTCCCAGGAATGGGTCAGACTCAGCCCTTGCCCTCAGAGACCAAATTATCAAGCTGGCAGGGAAAGGTGCCCTCACAGACAGAGAACCAAGCCAGAGGGTGAGGTGATCCAGAGCATAGTGAAAAACTTGCCTGAGGATATCATATACAATGTCTCAGGAATCTGAGGGACGTTCTGGGAGTCCCTAGTTGCACCAGGGAGCAGTCAGAGGGGAAAGAGAGGGTGAGTGGGCTCCAGCCAAGGTATTGTGAGGAAAGTTAAGCCAACATTTGATCCATGTTTAACTTCAGGTGTGGCTCCTTCCCCTGGAAATCAGTTACATCATCTCTCTCTGCCCTGCTCCTTTCTCACCTTTCAGGAAAAGGAAGATAATCTAAAGCTGAGGAAGACCATGGAGACTGCATCCTATACAAAGTTCCCATTACCCTGGGAATTACAAAATCCCATGGAGACCCCAGAAGCCCCAGGTCCATAATAAACTTGAAGTCTTGAGAATTTGAGCTCAGTAAGCCCTCTCAGCCTCGATTCATCCCGTACACGCCAAGGCATGGAGACTACTCTTGGCCCTGGTCTCAGGACTTTTGACAGTCACCTAGTTGATTTGTTACTTGGATGAGCCAAAGGATACGGGTCTCACTGTGGGGCAGAGTTAGAGGGGAGTTTATGTGTATATGCTGCATGTGTGGATTACATGGTATTGTGAAACAAGGGATTTCATCCCTTTCTTCATGACCAGTTCCACAATCTGACCCGAAGACACAAAGACTAAGACAGAGGATACACACACATACATACAGAAACACACACACACACACACACACACACACACACACACACACACACAATTATATTTTTATTCCAATTCTGACGTTAGTGCTTAGCAGGTGGCCCCTTTGCACAAGATCTCCCATCCCATCTCTCTGCCTTAAATTTCTGTTGGCTCACACAAAGTATACTCGAGTGGAGACTAGGCTATGAAAAGTGGTATCCAGAGACACAGGTGGAAAAAAATATGCCATGATGAATTTGAATTCAAAGTTAAAACGTTGGAAGGTTATGTCATGGGACCACATCCTCACCCTCAGAATTTCGATTCCTCGGAAGCAGGAATGTGCCTGTCAGTCACAGGAACTTCCTTGTTCCATCAGTACTGGGAATGGCGCCTAAAATATAAAATGCACACAGAACTGTCCGTGAAGTACTTGAATAAATGAATGGATTCCTCATGAACTGTTGCAAGGTTTGAAGCAAACCAGTGGGATAGGCAGATGGACTATAGAGAGAGATTGTTCTCTGCGTGAGAGATATGATGTGTGTGGTATCTTTGGAAGGGGCAGAGGTAAGACAGAGGCAGAGAGCCTACTTAGGTGAAAACTGTAATGTCTCTTGTTGCTTTTATGGCTTTCCTGGGGAGATGTAAAGTGTTGTATTTTATAAAAAGAAAGAGAAACCAAAGATATGTCTGGCGGAGGTGTGGTAAGGTGTAGGGGAAGGGGGTGCCTCTGTGGGCCCGTGTTGAGGCATCCCTTCCCCCTGAGGGACCAGCCACCGGATGGTATAGTATAGAATAGAGTTTATTCAGGACATGGGGAGGGGAGTTGAAGGAGTAGAGACAGAGAAAGGAAGAAAGAGAGAGAGAGAGAGAGAGAGAGAGAGAGAGAGAGAGAGAGAGAGAGGAGTAGAGGAGTAGAGGCTGGCCATGAGCACATGGAGGGGGGGTGGGAATGGGGAGAGAGAAAGTAAGGAGCAGGAGCAAGAGGAGAAGAAGCGGGCAGGAGGAGAGGAGGGGGACAAGCAGCCTCTTTTACAGTGAGTCAGGCACACCTGGCTGTTGCCAGGTAACTGTGGGGCAGAGATTAGACTAAATGCCAACACACAAAGAAATTTGTATTCATTCCAAAGGAAACCAAAGAAAAAGATTCCGATGTGTCCAACCTGTCCAAATAAATGTTAGATTCGCTGACGGGAACATGGGCGCCGTGTGCGCAGTGAGTGGTACTGTGGAAAGTTATGTTGTAGTTTGTCTGTTGCTGTGATAGAACACTGGCTGGGAGCAGCTTGGAGGAGGAAGGCTCTATTAGGCTCAACATCCAAATGACAGTCCATCACTGCGTCAAGGCAGGAACTTACAGTGAAACTATGGAGGAACACTGCTTACTGGTTCTGTCACAGGCTCGTGCTTAGCTCACTCTCTAATACAACCCAGGATCCCCTTGCCTAGGCACAGTGCCACTCTCATGTCTGGTCCCTTCCGTATCAACAAGACAACATTGCACAGGCGATGCTCCCCTGATGTCCAGTAGTGCACATACACCGTACACTCATAAAGTAGACACACAAATTAATTTCGTGAAATGTGGGTGAGTGGTAGGAAGAGAGTGGGCAGAATACTATGAAAAAGAACAGGAGTGATGTTGAGTCTGAATAGGAGTCAGAGAAGGCACCTTAAGAGAAAGGAGCGGTGGTTCTGAGACCTAACATGTGAGTGACCCAGAGGGAGTGGGAGGTTGTGGGCTCAGATTTGAGAGATGTCACATGGTCAAGACCACAAAGCAGGTGCAAAGTTAGAGGGTGTAAGTGTATTTTAGAGGGGGCCAGAATTTGTGGAGCTCTAAGTACTGTTGTGAGTTTAAATTTTTAAGGTGTGTGTGTGTGTGTGTGTGTGTGTGTGTGTGAGAGAGAGAGAGAGAGAGAGAGAGAGAGAGAGAGAGAGAGAGCGAGCTTTAATAGGGCAATGGGTCCACTAGTCCTGCAGTTACAGGCAGTTGTGAGTCTATGCTCACATGCAGGTTCTGGGAACTGAACTTGAGTCGTCTGCCAGAGCTGTATGAGCTGTTAACTTCTGAGTCATCTCTCCAAGCCCCACGTTTAGCTTTTATGTCCACTCTGGGAGAGCTATTTCCTCCTGTGCTTGGTAATTTGGAAAAGTGGCTTTATTTTTTATTACACCTCATTTATCGTGTCTGTGTATGCACATTGGTCACTGGACAACTTGTGGGAGTGGCCCTCTCCTTCCACCATGTGGACCCTGGGGCTCCGGTCATCAGGCTTCACAGCGAGTGCCTTTATCTGCTTAGCTATCTCTCAAGTCCTGGTGTAGCTTTATCTGAGTGAAACAGTATGTTCATCGGTGTTGAGTGACTTTTCCTAAGGAAACCTAAACATGAAACATCTATCTATTCACCCCAAGGAGAGCACCGGTAAAAAACCAAAGAAACACCCAAATCTAGCTTGGTGTACCAGTGAGGTTTCTGAGCTACAGGAGTGTAGGGTGTAGGTGAGGAACCACTAAGAGGAACCTGGATGACTCAAGGGCAGTTGTAACCTCACAAAGCCCACTCTAGGACGAGTGATGACTCATGAGAGGTGTGGCCCTGGAGCTCCCTGGACTGCTAGCAGGCAATTGGGGCAGTAGTAAGTCTCCTCTGTAGAATATACGCACCTATATACATATTTAAATATGTTCAGATACACACACACACACACACACACACACACACACACACACACACAAACACACTGGGGGAAGAGCCTTGTAAATCTTGTACATTTCAGGAACTCTCTGGGCTTGTGTTTTTCTTCCTTTGCTGTAACATAACCATTCGAAGTCAAAGGAAGCAGCTATGTGGACCATTGATGAAGACAGAGTCTTCTAAACTGGCTTGGGCCTGCTTCCTCCATAGAAACCCCTCAGAGAGGGACCAGAACATGAGGTGGGAGGGGAGAGTGTTGGTAGGTTTGGCAGAGGAGAGTCAGAGACGGAAGGAAAGATGGAATAGCCACCCGTGATGGCTTATGGCTGTAACCCCAGCACTTAAGGCTTAAGGCCATTCTGGTAAGTTCCAGTAGCAGGTCAACCTGAGTAAAATCCTATCAAAACAAAAGGAACAAAGAGAAAGTGATGGGGCCAGGTTGGAAAGGGAGCAGGGAGGGCTTGGACATGGGAGGGGAGTGGTGTCCTCTTGTTCTGTTGGTTATAGATGACTTATTTACAGGGTAGGAAACGAGGGGGTACACTCAATGTCTTCTGATCGACTGTGGGAGTCAAACCTGGCCAGGCATTTGTTCCTGGATCAATACCTTCCACTCATCTATCACCTTCTTGTGCGGAAGTATTGAGGTACAAATGTCCTTTAAGAGATGGCTAGCCCAAACTCTTGCAGAGCCTAGAACTACCTACCTGCTCAAGAAAAAAGAAATATTTTAACTGGTGGAGGCTCTGTTTTATAGAGTTGATTGATTGCTAAGGGACCAGCTCTGAGGAGGGAAATCTGCTGCTTCTCCGCGGCTCCGCCCTCCATAGACTCCCATTTGGCGCCTTTAGACTCTGATTTGTTCTGAACAGGCATGCGCCTGCTCGTTGGTACCTGTGTGGGCGGGGCTTCTCAAGAAGTGAGTGTGTCTGAGCTGGTCAGTTAAGGTTCCTCAACCTTAGTCCCTCCCAGTCTACGCAACGTCATTCCTCCCGTGGGTTCATCGGGTGGGCATTGTGTCCTTGAATCAGCCCAGTTTGCCCCCTAGAACCTAACTTCCCCAGGCAGTGTCTATAATTGTAAGTCAGCCCCTCACCGGATGCTTTCTGCTAAGCTTCTCTGACCCAAGGGAAAGAATGCCCAGGAGCCCGGAGCCCTAGGAAACCAAGACCAAGAGGTAGAATTGGAGAAGAAATTGATCATTTAGAGGGAGGGCCAAAAGTTGCTGTTGGAATCGGAGAGACGGCATATCACTTAAGAGTGCTTACAGCTCTTACTGAGGACTGGAGTTTCGTTCCCAAGTCAGATGACTCACAACTGCCTGTAACTTCAGCTCCAGAGGATCCAGTGGTTTTTTCTGGTCTCCACTGGCGTCTAAAGAAGAACAGGAGTATCAGGAGGTCAAAGCCAGATAGGACTACAGAGGGGATTGTAGGTCAGCCTCGGCCACAGATTGAGACTGGACAAACAAAAGAGAACCAGGACAGTTCCGAGTTTACAGGTGAGGAAAAGGAGAGCTGGGTAGAACGGGCCTGAAGCCATTTACCCCTGAATTGCTGGAACACAGAAAATTTTCCACCCTTTGGTTTGAACTACATGAGACCCTGTGTGGAAAAGTCAAAAATGAGGGCTAGAGAAATGGCTCAGTGGTTAAGAGTTAAGTACTGCTCTTGCACACACACACACACACACACACACACACACACACACACACACACACGAAAGTATTTACTTTTTCACCTTATTGTCTTTATTTTTAATGTGGCTATGTATCTGGAGGGTGACTGTGTATATACATGCATATGTAGATTAGGGGACAGTCTTGGGTGTAGACCCAAAGCGACTTCACAACAACCATGCCTGATCCCCCAACAGTCTTAAATCTTATCACAAACTTTGAAACCACCCTGTGGGATACAAAGAATCCAATGCCCCAGATCTTGAAGGAGAAGAAAACAGACAGGATGGGTAGAGAAAAGAGAACAGATATGTTAGGCTTTCAGGGAGTTATGGGGAAGTCATCTGTCCTCAAAGTTCCCAGCATCTATTTCCAAGAGGAACCCAGCTCACAAGGTGAAGAGATCTTACGTGTGATTGAGGAGGCAAAGGGTTCCATTAAGTAGCAATGTTATTTCTTCATCCACTTCTACTCTATGGCTGCCTTTGTTCTCACCCATCCCAAATCATACCCTACAGGGCATTCTGTCTGTGGTCAGAGTCAGCAGCAGGAACCATCCTTGTTTTCTCTTGTCTCTGAGATGCTGTGGGGGCTCAGATCCCTACTTCTGCTGCATTTGGGTAAGCAACACACATCGTGAGACCCTTGCCTGGGGCGGTGGAAAGGGAAGGGGAAGGAAAAATTGCTATAAGCTACAGCTGAGTTACAGTCCACGTTGTTATTACAGAGGACCATGTGACTCTGAGGTTGGGTAACTTCCCCCAGGAGACTATTTCTATTCCCTTGCAGATACAGAGGGCAAACACACGAGAGAAATAATTCATTAGTCCAGCTTGGGGACCCAATGGGTTTATTGGTATTACTTACGGGAGAAGGGTGGTTTGGAGTCAACTTCATCACCTTACCAACCGAGCCACATCCTCAGACCCTATTCCATTAAACTCTTTTAAAAAACCATTTTTATGGGCTGGAGAGATGGCTCAGCAGTTAAGAGCACCTGACTATTCTTCCAGAGGTCATGAGTTCAATTCCCAGCAACCACATGGTGGCTCATAACCATCTGTAAAGAGATCCGATGCCCTTTTCTGGTGTATCTGAAGACAGCTACAGTGTACTTATATATAACAAATGAATAAATCTTTTTAAAAAACCATTTTTATTCATTCTATGTGTATATTTCCTACATGCATGTAATGTAGCTTGATCATATCCACCCATGGCCCTGCTCCAGAGCACCCCCAGGACATTCCTAATTCTGCCTCCCAACTGCAAGTTTGCTGCATATTTCTTTTATGCCACTGAGTCTAGTTTCTGCTGTGCAGAGGTCATAGGGTGGGGGTTATCCAGTGCAACATGGGCAGCCTACCAGTAGCCACCTCCCAAAGCAAAGTGACTCCTGCCACAGCTGTCAGTAGCTTCTCCACCCTTGTGGTGCCATGTTTAGCTGGCTTGGTCTTGTGCAGGTGACTACCCCTGCTATGAGCTCATGACTGCAGGAGCCACATCATATCAAGAAGACAGCAGTCACAGCTCTCGTCTCCATCTCTATCCTCTGTCCTTTCTTGTGTGCACGCACATACACACGTGAATGAATGCATGAATGGAGAAATGCAATGAAAAGGTGACATTTTAATTCGGAGTTGGCCAGGGTATCAGAGAGGACTGGGTTTGCAGCTGAAGAGGCTTGCAGGGGCTGTGAGGCCACAGTGGCTGTGTATAGTTTCTGTTGCTATGGTAAAACACTGACAAGAAAAAGTGGGGAAGAGGGTTTATTTAAGCTTACGGCTATAGTCTATTGTCAAGAGAAGCTGAGGGAGGAACCTGGAGGCAGAGACCATGGAGGTCTGTTTGTTATCAGTTTGTTCTCCGTGGCTTGCTCAGTCTCGTAGACAAACCAGACCTACCTACTTAGGGCTGGCACCATGTCCACAGTGTGCTAGCTTACCTCCCATGTGAATCAGAAATCAAGAGAAGACCCCACGCGCATGCGTGCAAAGACACACACACGCACACACAGAGAGAGAGAGAGAGAGAGAGAGAGAGAGAGAGAGAGAGAGGGAGAGAGAGAGAGAGAGAGAGAGAGAGAGAGGGAGAGAGAGGGAGAGAGGGAGAGAGAGAGAGACCTGCACAGAGGTAGATTTGATGGAGGCAATCCCTCAATTGAGATTCCCTCTTCCCAGATGTGTCTAGGCTTGTGCTGAGTTAACAAAACTATAACGCATATCAACTGTCTGTCCAGAGGGAATTTCGGGCAACTGTGACTGCCTTGGGGGACTTGCTTTAGAGGGGATGTAAGTGAACAATACTACGTATGCCAAGGACTCTGTCATGAATCACATGACTCTTAGACTCTCGAGTGTGGCTTAATGGTGCATATTCATAAAGACCTTCTTACCAAGAAGTCACTTCCCAGAGCTGGGCGAATGTAAACCCTGTCCTGAATGACTGTGGTGTGACCCTTTGATTGACAGGCAAGACTCTGAAAGCCTGAGGTGGGACTGGTTTCCATTTTAGATCTCTCCCTACAGGGTTCCTTTCTCCAGTTTTGGTTGATACCAAGAAGACAGCAGTGGAAGATGGTCTATGCAGTACAGTCCCTTGTGTGATTGAATTTTCCAAGGCGCCTCTCAGAAAACCCATGATTGTGAGCTATAGGCTTAATGAAAATATCAGCTTCCATGCTGGCACCAGCCAGCCCAGGGGCCCCGTGGCTGATCTCTCCACAGAGGAGGTGGAATACTGCATCCTGCTGACCCACAACATGCTCGGAAGGAAAAACATGACCTACTCGCTCTATGTAGGTCTAGGAGCTCAGAAAGGTACTGTCGTGAGGGTGGAGGTTGGACTCGCCATGCCACATGATGTTCGGGCTCACTCTCTTAGTGGTTTAGGAAGTAGGAAATCTAGAGGGAATGCTGGTGATCAGGTTACTTCACCAGGTCCTGGGCTTTATAAAACCTTTGGCCAGTCACACACGCAAGTATGAATGAAGTAATTGTTTAAAAAACCCAGCCAGGGATTGGTGATACAGGCCAGTGGATAAAGGCACTTGCCAACAGGCTCAAAGACCTGAGTTCTATCCCTGGGACCTACGTGATGGAAAGCAATAACAGACCCCTGCAAGATGTCTTCTGACTTCCATGCATGTGTGCCTAGCTACATATAAATTAACCAACTAATGTAAAAATTACAAAACCTTAGCTATTTAGTTTGTAAAATGATATAATGCTTTAAGTTCAGTTGGTCTCCCTCTTAAGTAGAAATTTCAGAGACAGAAGCAGGAGTGGCTTATGCTTGTAATCTCAGCACTCCGGAGCAGCGGTGGTAGAAATTCCAGGAGTTTAAGGTTAGCCTGGGCTACAGAGCGAGTTCCAGGTTTGCCCACACAGAACAAGGTGTGGTAACACACATCTGTAATCTCAGTGTTCCTGTGGTGGGATGGAAAGCAGAGGCAGCAGAAGCCTGGGAAGCTGAGAATCCACTAGCCTGGAATCCACAGCAAGAGCCCGCCTTGAGCAAGGCAGAAGGCAAGGACTAACATCTGTATGCAAGTCTGTAAGGCGTCCTCTTGACTAATAAGATGGCCCAGCCCACTGAGGGTAGTATCACCCCGAGTGGTCCTAGGTTGTATAAAAATGCAGACTGAGAAAGCCAATGAGCAGAGTTCCTCTTCTTCAGCTCCTTCCTCCCGATCCCTGCCTTGAGTTCCTGTCATGACTTCCCTCAATGAAGGAGTGTGATGTGGACGTATAAGGTGAAATAAACCCTTTCCTTTCCTAGTAGCTTTGGTCATGTCTTTATCACAGCAATAGAAAACAAACCGATACAGTGTGTGTGTGTGTGTGTGTGTGTGTGTGTGTGTGTGTGTGTGTGTGTGTAAGTCACAACTTATCAGCAATCTGTTCTTTCTCTCACAATATGAGTCCTGGGTATGAACTCCGGTTGTTGGAGCTGGTGACAACTACCATTATCTGATCAGCCATATTGCTAGCTCCAAATAATGTAATGTGAATCTTTCTAAAAATCTAGACTTCAGGATCAAACTCCTTCATCTTGTTCATGCGCCTGGGGGTGAGGTGCAGTGGGCTTCCTGTTAGAAAACAGAAATTGGTGGGAAATCGTGTGACCATGGCAATCCCAGGTTCTGTGGGACTGCTGGAAGGAGTTTGGGGGTTCCAATAAGAAGTACCACGCAGTGACATACCCGTAAAACACTGATCTAAACATAACATTTCCTCTCTCTCCTCCAGACCTGACCCAAAAGCAAGAGCTTCACATCCCAGGAAGTAGTATGGCTGGAGAGCCTGTGTCTTTGACCTGTACCATCCACAGCACCTGCCAAGAGTCCAAAGCTCTTTTTCTCTCCTGGAAAGGACCCATTATGTCTTCTAGCACAACTGTCCCCATCAACCCCTCTTCAGCACTGGCCATTGACCCCAAACCTGAGGACCAGGACACCACTCTCAGATGCCACTTAAAGCTATCCCTAGATAACCTGTCCAGCAGTAAAGTAGTCAAGCTACAACTGGTCTGTGAGTGCTGGGGGTACCATGTGGGCCTAGAGTCCAGGGGAAATGTTGAGCCCCAGAGAAAGACTTGGGTCCAGAAGGAGAGTGGTCACATTTTGAGCCTAGGGGTTTGAGAGATCACAGTGCAGTCTGTGTCTGGTGCAGATTTCAAACACCAAAAATGAAGGAGAACCTCTCTGGGTCTCAAAGTCTCCAAATCTTTATGGTAATCGAATAAGGTTGGGGGTTATAGAGATGGCTTAAACAGCTGAGGGAGCTCACTACATGCATTTGTTACTTTTCTGTTGCTGTGATAAAACACCTTGATCCGGGGAACCTATGAAAGAATGTTCATTGTGGTTCCAAAGGGATAGAGTCATCATGGCAGACCTAGAAGCCGGAGCATGATGCTGAGAGCTCACATCCTTTACCATAAACAGGAAGCAGAGCACACACAGGAAATGACCTAAGATTTTAAACCCTCAAAGCCCACCTCCAGTGACATACTTCCAACAAGGCCACACCTCCTAAACCTCCTCAAATAGCACCACCAACTGGGCACCGAGTGTTCAACTACAGGAGCCTCTGGAGCACATACTCATTCAAACTACCTCTCTTGCAGAAGAACGGCGTTCAGTTCTCCCTAGCACCCATGTTGGGCAGCCTAGTTCTAGGGGATCTAGTGCCCTCTTCTGGCCTCAGTGGGCACTGTACTCACATGGACATACACAGACACACATATGCACATAATTATAAATAAATTTGGGCTTTGGAAGAAGCGAAGGAACATGTGGATTCCTCTCTGACTGACCTCTGTCCCTTCTTCCCCACAGCACCTGCCAGGCTGCTGAACTACTCCTGTCTGCTGAAGAGAACACTCACCTGTAGCTGTTCCTTCCATGGGATCCCCACACCTTCAGTGCAGTGGTGGGTGGGAAGGACCCCTGTGAGTGTGAATAGCATAGATGCCATCCTGCACATGACCTCCACCACGCTAGAATCCTGGACCAACAGCACCATTCACCTCATGTGGGAGCCAGAAATCATTAAGAGTCTTCGCTGTGAGGGGAAGAACCAATATGGAGTCCATGCCTCTGGAATCTTCTTGATACCAGGTGAATGGAGAGAGGTCCAGTATGACTGGGTGGAAGGCTAGCGCCTGAGGGCCAGGATGAGAACAAGCACAGCGCAGAAGGAAGAGAGTGATAGTTTGAAGCCTCAGGATGACCGTGTGCTCCTCCCTTTCCTCTCAGATAAGAGCTCCGTTTCCAGCGTGTTCCTGAGAGGACTCATCCAGGGGATTGTGTATGGGGCCATCGCATCTGCTTTGTTCTTCTTCTTCCTCGTTGTGCTGGGGTGAGTATTAGAGTTCAGGTTCAACACCAAACCCTCCCTAAAGCCCGCCCTATTGACAAATTTGTAAAGCTACATTTATTCTTTTGAGTGTGTGTGCATGCATGTGCATGTACGTGTGTGTGAGTGTGTATGTGTATGTGTGTGTATGTGTGTATATGTGTGTGTATGTGTGTATGTGTGTGTATGTGTGTGTGCACACATGAGCATGTACGTGTGTGTATGTGTGTATATGTGTGTGTGTATGTGTGTGTGCCAATGCATGTGCATGTACGTGTGTGTGTGAGTGTGTGCACGCTTGTGCAAATGCATGTGCATGTACGTGTGTGTGTGTGTATGTGTGTGTGTGTGTGTGTGTGTGTGTGTGCGCCAATGCATGTGCCGTCTGTAGTATACATGTGGAGATCAGGAGAGAGCTTTCAGGAGTTGGCTTTTTTCTTCTGCCATGTGGGTCAGTCTTGATTGCAGGCTCCTTAATTCACGGAGCCTCTCACTGGCCTTTCATTGACTCGTGACGCTCGTTTTCTTCATCCCGTTCACTTCCAGTTCAGTCTCTGTTGAGATCGACTCCTTGCTAAGTTCCAGCCATTCTTTATTTGCATTTAGGGTTATACATATCCCTCTAAGCATAAAGGTAACTGCATCTCACAGATGTGATTATGAACTATGTTACCATTTGACTGAAACATTTCCAATTTCCTTTAGGATTTTTCAACCTATTAGAAATATTAATGCTTTCTAATAAATTCCTCACACTCTTCTTCAGTACTGAAGGGTGAATGTAGATCTTTGAATGTGCTAGACAATTGTTCCATCACTGAATCATGCCCAAGCACCTCACTGGGAGAATCTAAGCAGGGAGCCTTCCACTGAGCCATGCCCCAGCCCCTCACTGGAGGACTCTGGGCAGGGCTCTACCATTGAGGTACATCCTCAGCCCCTCACTAGGGGATTCTAGGCAGGAGCTGTACTACTGAGCCATGCTCCCAGCCCTCTTTATACTTTTATTTTAAGACAAAGCTTCAATACACTGGTCTTGGATTTTTCTCACCTTCAAAGTAGCTGGTATAATAGGCCTGTACCACAGGACCAACTGATACTCTTTTTAGCTTAAATTAAATAGGGTCATAAAGTATGCTATATGTAATACCAATTTATTTTCCTTGCAGCAAATTGATGTTAAAAAAAATTTCTACACTCGCTTAAGTGAAATAGGCATTTTTCATTTGTTGAATGTAGTCATCATACACACTTCCTTCAAGTCAAATTCATTCAAGATGGGGCTGGAAAGATGGCTTGGAGTAAAAGTGCTTGCCTCCAACCCCGAGGGCCTGAGTTTGATCCCCCAGGCTTACATGGTAGAAGAAATAATCAACTCCTGCAAGTTGTCCTATGGCCTCCACCCTCATGTTTACCCAAGCCCCCCACAGAGAGAGACTCACACATACAATAAGGAAAAATGTAATCTTACGAAATTCATTGTGTTTTCAAGGTCTCCTTCAACTCAGCAAACAAAAGCCAGCCCTATGTTTATGTAGAGCATGGCTTCCTTACAGCTTCTTCCTGGTCCCTGGCAATGCTTTCAAAACTATTTTCAGTCATTTTTAATAGAAGGATGGTTCTCAGACAGGAAATGAAAATTTGGATCCTACTCTCTCAATTCACACAGAAGCCAAAGAAGGCTTCTTCATTTGGAAAGGGATAGAGACTTAGGACCAGCTATAAAAAAAAACCTGGCTCCGTCTGTTGGGATGAGGGAAGGTGTATATGAAGTCTCCAGACTATTTCCACTGAATAGAACACCAAAAGCCTGAGAGTTCCAAAAATGTTAAAGAGAAGGAAGAAATATGTAAAATAAACTTGTACCCACACAAAAGAGATATGCGTGTATACACAAATATGTATGTGTGTATAGGTATATTATATATATATATATATATATATATATAATATGGAGAGAGAGAGAGAGAGAGAGAGAGAGAGAGAGAGAGAGAGAGAGAGAGAGATTGAGATTACAGAATTGTAAGAGAGAAAGTACCGCCATGAGGGGGTCACAAAGGGCTAGGACTTTGTTCTGTACTTAATGGGGAACCTCAGGAGGGCCGTGACCAAGAGAGAAACAGAGCAGTTTCTAGGGCTTGGAAGGTGATAGCCTAGAGACCAGGAGACGGGGAGAATCCATACCAGGCTAGGTTTGATTTCCTTCGGATGAGTGGGCCGTTCACAGCATGTGGAGACAGCCTGGTATTCTGGCAGCAGCCCAGGGCTGGTTTGGGGAATGGTGGTGATGGTAGGGAGTCAGGGTGTCTAGCACTGAAGTCTGGGTGGGATTGAACACACAGCATTCACCACAAAGTTCATTGCCTTAGAATGAAGATACTTAATTGGTGGGAGGAAAATCAAACTTGCAAGAACGAAGAAGCCCCAACTCTCAAGAAACCAGTTTGGGGAGGAGCCAAACCGGCTGAAGTCGGAAGCTGAAGGTGCACTAGCCTTGGCTCTGGTAAGTATGCTCTGCTGGCGGAAGGGACACAACCCCAGTCCTCTCGGCCTTCCTGGCCACAACCACCAGAAGGCGCTCACTCCTTGGGAACAGCGATTGTAGCCCTATCCTTGCGCTCAGCTCTGTCCCAGCTTGAACGGAATGGAGGGGAAGCGTCTTAACTGGAAGTGCGTCTGGGGTTGTACATTCTTCACGCCCCGCGCGGAGGTCCCATGGAGCAGCCAAGCCCTGCAGAAACCGTGGCAAGGACCCTATGGACCTTCAAGCCTAGCACTGTCCCACGGCGCAGACCTTTCAGACACCAACAAGGTGTTGCCTGTTGGGAGGAAATTCTAGTGTAAATGCTTTGTAAATGCTGGAGTCGCCATGAAGAAGTCCCACAGGATTAGTGCCTTCGAACCACAGATATTTTATTCCTTAATTCTGGAGGTTAGAGACCACAAGAGGAGTGTCCAGGGGGCTGGCTTCTCCTGGGGACTTTTTGCTTTACCTGGAGATACCCGTTTCCTTTCTGTGTCCTCACAGGCGCATCTCTGGGTGCATTTGTGTCATCATTCCCTGCCCCCCCTTCCTCCTCTGACATCTTTTTGTTTGTTTTCTGTAGCTCCAGGTTGGGCATGCAGGGCCTTGCTCGTTCTGATACTGGAGCTCCTCAAGAGCTCCATTGCTCATCCATGCCGGGCCCCTCCCTACTGGAAATTCCTAGCAGAGGGTTCTTTGAGAACTCCCTAGGTCCCAGCCGCTCACTGGAGCATTGCAAAAGAGTGCTCTACCACACTTCTATTTTCTCAATCCTCATTTACTATTTTTTTAAAGACAGGGTCTCACTAAGTCAATGGAGGTAACCTTGAACTCTGAGACCCTCCTGCTTCATCATCCTAGTAGGTAGGAAGATAGTTGTCCCCCATTTCAACCCTAATTTCTTGTCATAGCCCATATTGGAATTTAATTCACCCACATGAACTCGATTGCCTCAGTAAAGTCTTGTCTCCAAATGCATTTGTATTCTAAGGTGGTGAGGGCTTGGGTTTCAGCAAGGAAATTGGGATGAAGGCGCTGAGGGTGTGGCTCCATTGGTAGACTGCTTGCCTAAGTACATGAAACTCTGGCTGGTTTGACCCCTAGCATCACACAAATGGGGTGTGGTTCATACCACATTCATCCCAGCACTGAGAAGGCAGAGGCAGAAGGATCAGGATTTCAAGCTACGTGGTGAGTTGGAGGTCAGCTCGGGCTGCATTAGACCCTGTCTCAATCAGTCAATATCAATCAACGGCAAAAAGTAAGGCATTTTTATGAGCAGCCCCTTTTAACTATGGGGTGAGGATTAAAGAAGCCAGTCCGATCCCAGGAGTGGGGGACTGAGAGCGGGAGCTGGACTTTCCAACACCAAGGAAAGGCAGCCTCTGTTTCTTCGACAGCAGGGCTCTGGAGAGAGAAAGAAGAGTCCACATGGGAACTGCAGATGGATTGTGGTGCATGGCAGACTCCTCTAACTTGACAGACCTGCAGAAGAACAAGCCATCACCTCTACCTCAGACTCCAGAGCCAGAGACCTACGGACCAGCTCTCTCTGTGGCTGGACAAACCCACCCCTCTCCAGGCTTTCCCCTTCTCCCCTACCCCTTCCTCCTTTTCCTCTCCCTCTCCTTTCCATTTCTCTCCTCTCCTCTTCTCCTCCTTTTCTTTCCCTCTTCTTCTCTCCCCCTCTTCTTCCTCTCCCCACCCTCCCATCTTTCTCTCCCCCTCCCACACTCCTCTCTTCTTCCCACATTTATACCCCCAACTTCTGCTCTTTTTCTCTCCATCTTTTTCTTTCTCTTCCCTCTCCTCTTTCTCCTCTTCCTCTTCCCCTTCCCCTCTTTATTTCTTCCTCTTCCTCTTTTCTCCTCTTGTCCTAACCTCCATGTAGTCTCTTCCAGAGTGAGTGGCTTGGTCCTTGCCTATGGCTCAAGGGCAGGTATCAGTGGGCCCTTGGCTTCACCCAAAAGTCATGCAGGAAAGGGTTGGCTAGAAGTTCAAGTATGGGAACTGGGCATTCAGGGAGAGACTAATTGTAGGACAGGCAGAGACAACAAGAATGAATCAACCAGCTACCTTCTCTGTATGCAGTGAGACTTCCTACAAAAGAGAAGAGTCCTGAATACAATGTCACATTGCTGGCCACAGTTATTCTGCTGTGGCTGGGCTCTCTTAGCTTTACTCACTCTTTGTATCTATCTCATGTTCTTGGCTCACACATCCCATCCCACCTCATCACGACCATGCTTTATTCTGTCTCTGATACTTCACATTACTTTGGTTGCTTTGTAGGTTCCATGCATTTTGGGGTGGATGTGGACCTCTTTTCAGCTGCCCCTTCTCTCTTTGAGTCAGGGTTTCACATAGCCCAGGCTGTCCCCCAAATTGATATGTAGCCAAGGATGACCTTGAGCTCTTGATTTTCCTGCTTTCACCTGCCTTGCGCAGGGGTGACAAGCATGCATCTCTAGGTCTGGTTTATGTGGTGCTGGGATGGGTGCAAGCACTCCGCTGACTGAGTCATATGCCTGGCCTTCTTTTGTCATTTCTCACTCTTATCTCCCTTCCTTATCTTTCTCATTTAACAACCGTTTCCCCGTGTACCCAGAACGTCACTCTGCACTGAGTACTATGGGAACACATGGTCAAAATGACTGGTGACAATCCAGACCAAGACATAGATTTATTTAGTAGGAGTAAAGCAGAAGATGCTTCTGTTCCCATCTAGGCTAGGTTACCTTTAGGATCTTCTGGACTGCTTTTTTTTTTATATCAAATGATGACTAAGCCCCCCACTGGAATGGTTATAATTTAGTCAGCAGCAGGTGGTTGGCTCTGGAGAGGAAATGACAGAATGTCAGGCAGACAGCTGTGTGATATCTCCTATTCCCACAGATAAAGGGAGCAACTGAGACTTCATTCTGAGACCTAAGTCAATACAGCAACCCCTGGGACTTGGTAGGGTCAACATATCCACCTTATAGAGCAGGATAAGGAGACATGCATGGTTCAGAAGTCTCTAGGAAGAGGGGCATTTCTCCTTGTAATGTCTCTCCAGGGTCCTTCTGCTACCCATAGCAAGTCAGAACTATGTAAAGACTGTGGCTCTGTTAGTGCAAATCAGTCAATAAAGGGTGATATCTTAGTTGCTTTTCAATTGCTATTACAAAACACCATGACCAAGGCAACTCACAGAAGGACAAGTTTATTGGGGGCTTATAGTTCCAGAGTCTTGGAGTCTATAACCATCATGGTGGGGAGCATGGCAGTGAGTAGGCAGGCAGGCATGGCATTGGAGCAGTAGAGGGCTCACATCTCATTCACAAGCACAGGGTAAAGGAAGAGAGCATATACATGCTAAGTGGGAATGTGGTAGGCTTTGGAAATCTCAAACTCCACTTCCGGTGACACACCGCCTCCTACATGGCCACACCTACTAATCCTTCCCAAATAGGTTCCCAAATCAACTGGGGGCCAAGCATTCAAATATGTGACAAGTAGAAGCCATTGTTATTCAAACACCCATAGGGGACTTCACAGAGTTAAGAGACAAATTCCAAACACTATGACAGTGTAAGCTTTTCTAAATCCAAAAATATGAAATCCAAAATACATCAGAACCTGAAACATTGTTAGAAAGGATCTGATGTAGTCCAGACTAGACTTGAACTTGATATGTAGCCCAGAATGACCTTGAACTCCTGATCCCCCTACCTCTATCTACCTCTCCAGTGCTGGGATTACAGGTGGGCAACACCATGCCGAAATAAATAAAATGTTACTAAACATGAAAAGCTTCAAAATTTGGTGATTTGAATTTCAGTTCTCCAGATTAGGATGTTGAACCGAAATTAAACCCTTGCTTCCTAAATTGCTTGTGCCAATAAATGCTGTCATAATGAGAAAAAGTATTTAATAAACATCAAGCCTGCAATACTTCAAGGAAGAGGAAATGGTCCTCTGTAGTGCCCAGTGGGGCAGAGTGGATAGAACTGGCCCGTGTGTTGTGTACCTGTCCTGTGCCATTCTGTCGCACACTAGTGATCTGCCTTTTGCTGGTCTTCCACTTGCCTACATGAAGGATTCATAAAGGCTGGGGCTACAGGTCAACAGTAGACTGCCTGTCTGGAATCGCCAAGTAACGAGCTAGGGGTGTGACTCTGTGAGAGTCCCTGCCTAAAACCCTACATTGAGAGCCTTGGGTGTGACTCAGAGTTAGAATATCTGTCTAGAATCCCCTCCAGTGAGAGGACAGGGGCATGCTCGGTGGTACAGCATTTGTCTAGAGTCCCCCATTGAAGGGATGGGGGCTGACTAAGGGGTATATGACTTGTCTGGCAAGCCCAAGGCTTTGGGTTAAATTTAGTGATTCAGTGGATTCTGCAACTTATGCCAGCTGTCTTGAACCCAAAGAATGGGGACCCCCCATCACAAACATGAAAAGAGAACTATTTCCCCTGTTGTTTAGCTTAGCTGACTTAGCTCTTACAAAAAAAATTAAGTAAATTATTACATTCATTTGTTCTTTATGGGAGTTGGATTTCTGGATCTGAGGGAAGAAGCTGAGGTTGAACTCTAAGGAGACTGGGTCCTGGACTCCCAGGGTCTGACGGAGGAGGCTGAGGTCTGTGCATCTGGATCTGAGGAAGAAGGCTGAGGCTCTTGCACCTGAGTCTGAGAGATGAAGATTGGGTCTAGACTCCTATGACTAAGGGAGGAGACGCTGGGGTCTGTGCACCTTGGGTCTGAGGGAGGAGGGACAGAGCCAGAGTCTGGAGGAGGGTTGGGCTCCTTCAGCAGGAGGCAGCTGGATGAAGTGCATCTCAGGCCGGGGTTCTGGAGATCGGGAGGACGCCGGTCGCCCGGGGGAGGGCGGAGGAGGGGCAGGGCCACAGTAACAAAGGCCTCTCCCTCCAACGAGCAACCCCCCCGGCCCCGCCTCCGCGGCCCCCCTCCTGCCCTGATTGGCCGTTCTCCCTGCCCGTCAGCGCCACCCCCCCTCCCTGGGTCTGCAGCAGCTCCGGCCACCTCGTCGCGCCCCCCCAGCCCCCTCCCCCCGCCCCCGCCGCCCCCCGGGCCGGTGCAGCCGCAGGCGGGGTTCCCCTCCCCCTCCCCCTCTCCCCCAGGCTCGCGCGCCCCGACCGCCCCCTCCCCTCCCCCTCCGCGCCGCCGCGATGCCCCCCCCTGCGCCCGGGGCCCGGCTCCGGCTCCTCGCCGCCGCCGCCCTGGCCGGCCTGGCCGTCATCAGCCGAGGTACCGCAGCGCCGGGGGCGGGGGGCTCGGCGGGGAACCCCGAGATCCTGGGAAGGGGTACAGGACCAGGGCGGGGGCAAACAGGGAGTTCCCCCCGGGGGGTTGCGGAGGTCTGGAGCCGGAGACCTGAGCGGCAGTCCTTAGCTGGGCAGGGGGTTCTTGGGTGCATGGATGCGCGCTGGGGCACCGGGATACACGTCCTCATCTGGTCAGCTGCTCCATCACCAGCAAGGGGGTCTCAGACACCTGCTGCCGGCCTGGGGCGGCAAGAATGTACCGCTGTAGGTCAGGGAGAGGCTCAGACGTTGGTGTGACAGTCCTCACCTGGGCAGGGTCTCCAAACTGAGTTGGGGTACCAGGCCTGGAATGATGCCCTGTGTTGTGAAAGGGTCTTGTCTTTGCGTTTTGGAGAGGGTTCCCTGTGCGGTCCTTGCCTGGGGAGGTCCTTGCCTGGGGACTGGGCTCTGCGTCTTTAGGTGAAGGTAGAGGAGGGAACGTGTTCCCAGGGTTAGCAAGGAATGAGGACAGAATGTCCAGACTGAAATCCCCAGACTCAGATCAGGAAAGGAGTTGAAACTCCCTATCTGCGTTTTCCTCTCAGCATTTGGGGTGCTTGCAGTTAACTGGGAGATGGTCCTAGAAAGCCAGAAAGTTGAGGTGCTGGGCTAAGAATTCTGAAATCCAAAGCCTTTGATTGAATGAATATCTGGATGGATGAAGGGGTGGGGGGCTGGGCTGGAGAAGGCAGGGCAGGAAGAGTTAATGCAGGGTCACAAGGTTACTAGTCTCAACCAGTTCAGTGGGCCTGGAGATCCTCTGTAACAGCAGGAATGAGTCCTGCCTAAGGATGTGTCTAGACTGTGCCTCCCTGCAGGGCCTGTCAAGGAGAGTAAAGTCAAGGAAATGGCCCCAAGGCACAGGAGGAAGAGGGATGGGGCAGAAGGCTGAGCTGTGGAACCCAGGAAGCCAGGAAAGTGTTAATCTGGTGTTTCCACATCGCTTCCTCCAAGCCTTGTCCAATCAAGTATCACAGAATCAGGGTCATGCTATGCCATCAGGGACAGCAGTCCCCAACATTGTGACCCCAGCAGCCCCAAGGGAAACAGCAATCTGGTCTCCCAATCGAGTCACCCACAGCCACACAAACGTCCCGGCTTCACAGCCAAGCCACACCTGCAGACTGGAGAGTCCCATAACGAACCCCGTCCACGCAGGACGCCCACGCACAGATCCATTGGGGGAGGGCATGGATTCTGCCAGGAGTGGCACAGACCAGAAAGTCCACCACTCACCACAGTACAAGGCTGAGCCCTGCCTGCCCTGGTGACCACAGGCTGGGTACATTTCTCTCCTGTTACTTTAGGCTGCTTCTGGCTTATTAATGGGACCCTGTCTCCAGTCTCTGTTTTTTGATGGTGACATTCCCTGTCTCCTGGGGCTGTTTTTCCATCCCTGCTGGTTTCAGCACAGTGACACCTCTGCCGAACTGAGCTCCATCTCCCTCATGTTTGAGTCTCTCCTCTTTCCTAACTCCCTCTCTTCTATACTGTATCCTCGTTCAGTTTGGCATGTTTCTTCCTCCCCTCCCTGTATGTCTTTGAACCCTGACTGCTCCTCAGCTCTCTCCTTAGGGTACTGACTGTCCCATTTGCTAATCTGGGACATCTCAGAAACCACTACTGTGTGCATGCCCCTGGGGTGAGGGGACCTTTGACAAAGCCATATGACCTTGATCAAGTCTCTGGCCTTGGGTACCCAGTCTGAAAACTGAGAGTGAGAGAAGGTGAGACCCAGTGGGGTGATATATTTACCTGCTGGGTAGGTGCCCCATTTGTACCCCACTGTTACTTTGGAGGGGATGCATTCTGTGAAGTATGCATCCATGTTTTATCCATGTTTTTCACAAGGAACATGTATGAGCCTGACCCCAGCTTGCTCACATAGAGTCATGTATTTTTTTAGTCAGTCTCACTGTGCAGTCCAAGCTGGCCTGGCCTTGAAATTCAAGACGATCTTCTTGTCTCAGCCTCCCAAATGCTGTGATTACAGGCATATACATTACATACACATACATGCACATATATGCGTGCTAAGGTCTCTATACGTAGCCATAGTTGTAGACCATGCTTCTGGCCTTGGACAGAAGGCAATCCTCCTGCCTCCTCTTCCTAGATCCTGGGACTATGAATGTGAGCTACGATGCCCAGTTCTAACACACACCTGAGAGAAGCCAATGGATCAGGAGCCAGGCAGCAGAGAAGCACACTCCTCCAGCATTCTCTTCCTTTCACAACGTCATTCCTCATAACTTTCAATGCAAAGCAAAGAAGGCCTGGTTGGTTCTTGCTAGTGTTTTCATCCTAAAGTAGAAATGTCAGCCCATTTCTCTGTTGCTGGCTTATTTACACTTAGCAAAACCTCCCTGCCTGTGTAACTATGAACCGTCAATTAACCCCTCCAGCCCCCTACCCTGCCTAACCTGCCGACACCATCCACACATTTACATATTCACCCACAAAATGAAACTACACTGGGGGGAGATGTGGCTCAGTTGGTAGAATGCTTGCACACCTGTTTTCCCTGCACTTGGGAGGCAAAGGCAGGAAGACCAGAGGTTCAAGGTCAGACTCTGCTATTAAGACAACCTGGATTATTTGAAACCTTGTCTCAAAGCTTACAGCATCAAAAAGCAGAGCGAGTGAGTTGATAGGCGGATGCCTCTTGCTCACGGGGCAGCTGGAGGGGAGAAGGCAGTGCGCACAGCAGTCAGGGATGAAGTCCAGTGCCGCCCCACTGACCATTCCCTCCACCCCACTGACCATTCCCTATACCAGGCTCTGATTGTTGATTCCCCCCATTTTGCTTTTTTATAATATTATATTTTTATATTGTATTTACATATTTGTGTGTTGGAGGTCAGAGGACAGCTTGTGGGATTCAGTTCTCTTTCCACCTCGGTGGGTCCAGGGTATCGAACTCAGGCCATCAGCCTTGGCAGCCTAAGCTGGTCTGGAACTCAGTGGGTAGTCAGGTAGTTTTCCTGTTTTGTGGCTAGCCCAAGCTGGTCTAAACTCCGAGCAGTTGTTGTGCCTTAGTGTCCTCTGCACCAGGATTACAATCGTGTCTACCACACCTGCTTCATTGTCTTAGCAAATATTTCGCACACTTTTGTTCTAAGCTCCGGAGAAACATGATGTGTGTGGTTCAGGGGAGGGGGCAAGCTCTCTCTCTCTCTCTCTCTCTCTCTCTCTCTCTCTCTCTCTCTGAGTCTATAGTGGGAAGAAGACACATCAAGAATCAAATGTGGGAAAAAACCTAGCAAACAAGTAGATAGTTCATCTCAGAGAGTATCGCATAATGGGGAGAGACGGAAAGTGCCTTGGAGAATGTGCTGTCCATTCTAGATGGGGGACATCCAGAAAGCCACCCCTAGGAAGGTGAGAAGAGGGTGAAAGTCTGAGGAAGAAACCAGCCTTGAACAGGTCCCAAGGAAACCTGCAGAAAAGCAGGACTTGATGTATGGCATTGCCTGGGTGGAGACCCCAAGGCTCCTGAGTTGAGCAGAGAGGTGGGCTCTTGGGTGCCTGTCATGTCAGAGATTACTCCTTCCTCGGCCTTCTCTGGGCAGCCTACAGGAACTCCCACAAAGTCTCCAGACCCCGGGTTCCTCACTAGCCATACCTCCAAGGACTATGGGGTCATTGTAGATCCAGTCCCCACCCAAGAATCCCAGCTTTGCCTGGGGTTCATCCAAATTCCCAGAGAGTCTTACCTCTAATTTCTGGACACAGAGTTTGTCAGAAATCTCTTCCTCCTTTGTCTGTGGCCTCTATTTATTGATTTATTCTGTTAGTCTAGACTGGAAATCTCACAAGAGCAGGGCCCTGACCTCACAGGATGCCTCCCAGCCTTTCCGCTCTCTTTCTTATTTATTTATTTATTTATTTATTTATTTATTTATTTATTTATTTATTTATTTATTTATTTATGTAGTTTTGAGACCTGGCCTCACTATATAGCTCCAACTGGCCTGGAACTCTCTCTATAACCCAGGCTAGCTCTGGAACTCTGTGGTTAAGATGACCTCAAATTTGGGGCAGTCCTCCCACCTCACTTTCCAACTGTTAACAGGGATGAGCCATCAAGCCGGACGTTCACAGTAGCTCTCTAATCCACCCTCGATGCAGTAAAGGAGGTAGGCTAATCACCATTTTCATCTGCCAGCGGAGAAACTGAGTCCCGGAGAGATGGAGGGACTTTTGTACCCGATGGACAGAGGTGGCCCTTAATCCTGAGACTCTACCTTTTCTCCTAGGGCAAGCTAGGACAGGGTTGCTAGAACACGTATTAACAGGATGTCTTGCAGGAATGGCAGACCTCAGAGGTGTCAGCCAACTAGACAGTCCTTCCTCTGCCCCAGCCAGGGAGAATGACACCAGGTCAGGGAAAGCAGTTTGCAATTCTTTTAGAAAAAAAAAGAAAAGAAAAAGAAAAAAGAAAAAAGAATGTGCTTTTAGGCCTGCCAGGCTACTTTGTGTGCCGGATGCAGAGTTAAGCCTGCCATTTGCTTGACTCAGTTCAAGGCACCACTCAGAAACACTTGCGTCGGATTCTTATTCTTCATTTTCTTCAGATGGGGAAACTGAGGCTCAGTCCATGGGGATGTATAGTCGAGACATGGCAGGGTAGACACTCGGCTTCCTAGGTTCCTCTGGAATATGTTCCATGTCTTTAGAACCTTCTCTTTCCTCTCCACAGACCCCTCCCTGATCCGAGTAAGGCACAGTCCTTACATACAAAAAAGCAAGCAAACAAAAACCAACCAAACAAACAAAAAACAAAAACAACCCCCCACCACCACCACCAACAAAACCATGACAAAACCCATGTGGGAGTGAAGAGATGGCCCAGTGGGTAAGAGCATTTGCTGCTCTTGCAGAAGACCTGGGTTTGGCTTCCAGTACCCATATGGCAACTCTCAGCTGCCACTAACTCCACTTCTGGGAGATCCAACACCCTATTCTGGTCTCTCTGGATGCTTCTGCATGCACGTGATGCACAGAAATGCACATAGGCAGACATAGGTACACGTAAAGTACAAATAACTGAATCTTGGTGTTTAATTGCATCACCCAGAAACTCCAGGTCGGTGAGGGAGGTGCTATAAACATCTAAACCTGCCACCTAGAACAGGGCATGGAGGCTCTCCCTGAGCAGTCACAGAGCTCTTCCTAAATGGGGTATTTATGTTGGGGTCTTGAGGAATGAGAAGGAGTTCAAGAGTTGAAGAGTCACAGGTATCCATCCATTCACATTTTTCATCCAACAGTTATTTCCAAGACAACTCCAGTGGGAGTTGGGAGGTACTAGGGGCATAGATCTGAGTCACAATGAGGCTTTCCCCCTAAAACATATCTAATCTGTGGAGGAGATTGGTGTCATGTGTGGATTTAGTCATAATGGAGTGTACCCAAGTTCTGTGGGACCCTGGGAGTGGTCCTAGCAGGGTTTACGCATTAGTACACTAAACATCTTTTGAGGCTTACTGTAGGTCAGGCATTTCACAGGATCATGCTGCTGCCCTAGAGGAGGCCCTAGACATGGCAACTGTCTTAGTCAGGGTTTCCATTCCTGCATAAACATCATTACCAAGAAGCAAGTTAGTGAGAAAAGGGTTTATTCAGCTTACACATCCACATTGCTGTTCATCACCAAAGGAAGTCAGGACTGGAACTCAAGCAGGTCAGGAAGCAGGAGCTGATGCAGAGGCCATGGAGGGATGTTTCTTACTGGCTTGCTTCCCTCCTTACTCAGCTTGTTTTCTCATAGAACCCAAGACCACCAGCCCAGGGACCGGACCCACAATGGGTCCTCCCCACTTGATCACTAATTGAGAAAATGCCTTACAGCTGGGTCTCATGGAGGCATTTCCTTCGTTGAATCTCCTTTCTCTGTGATAACTCTGGTTTGTGCCAAATTGACACACAAAACCAGCCAGTACAGTAACAATTGGGAAAGTCAGGCAATATCAGGATTCACATTCAGTGAACTCCTAAGATTGTCTCTGCGGCCAGGCATGGCAGCCCATGCCTTTAATCTCAGCACTGGGGAGCCAGGGACAGGTGGATCTCTGTAAGTTTGAGGCTATCCTGGTCTACATGAGTTCCAGGACAGCCAAGACTATGTAGAGAAACCCTGCCTCAAAACAAAACAAACAAAATGATTGTTTTTGTGTAAATGAATGACTGCCTGACTTGATCTCCACCCTCTTTGAATGAAGCCCAGAGAAGGAATGGGACTCTGTCAACATTGCCCAGCTCAGATCCCAGAGTCTGGGTTTTGTTTTGTTTTTGTTTTTGTTTCTGTTTGTTTTGTTTTTGATTGTTGTGGTTGGTTTGGTTTTTCCTTTTGTCTTGATACCCATATGAAGATCTGAGGTATCCATATTCACAGACAAGGTGCTTACGGCCCATTGAGTGACAGGCTCATTTTATCACATGTCTCCTAGGACTGTCCATAAGACTACTTTGATTCAAGGTTGTATGACCTCAGCACAAAGGCCAGAGTTCACCTGAGGCACTGTAGAAGAAGGGATTTGAGGGGTCAGTGGGTTGAGGAGCAGAGAGAGGCATATCTGGGATACAAGACAGGGAAGTGGAGGCTGGAGGGTGACACGGAGATACTGAGACTTGACAGTTGGTCCCGGGGGCCATTGGAGGTCTCAGAAGTGGCCATGGTAGTGCTGGGAAGATTCCTGAAGCCAGGGTTGCCTCCTGATGGCCTCTCTGACTGGAGGACCACGGCTGAGCTACTTCTTATGTCTGAGGCTTCCGCTCTTTATCCTAGGTCCCTCATTCCCTGTCCCCTGTGTGAGTGGGACTGGTCATGTCCGCTCCAAAAGTTGGCACCTTGGACAGCTCACTCGTCCCCTCTGTCCTCTCTTCAGACACTAGGATAGTGGAGAAAGGTCTGCTACCCACAGGGGACTTCCAGCAATATCTGAGGGTGTCCTGTATTGTTACAACTTGGGGTGGGGGAGCTAGGTACCCTACAGTACCCAGGAAACTCCAGCCCTCAATGGGCTGGGGTTGAGGGCCTCGTCTACAAAACTACAAGAGCTTAGTATGCTGTGGGGTGTGTCTATGTTGGCCAGCCCCTAGGAAGGGATCTTGTTACCACACATGGGCTGTATTCCTAAACTAAATCTCACATCCCCTCACTTCCTTTAGTCTGGATGTGTATTTTGGTCTGTGACTTTCAAACTTGTTCTGTGTGTGTGTGTGTGTGTGTGTGTGTGTGTGTGTGTGTCTGTGTGTGTATGTGTCTGTGTGTGTGTATCTGTGTGTGTGTATCTCTGTGTGTGTGTGTGTGTGTGTGTGTGTGTGTGTGTGCATGTGCATGAGCTCATGCTCAGCCAAGCACAACCTGATCAGAGGTGACAGAGTGATTTACTTAACAGATTCTTAGACAGGACAGCCCCTGTCTGTTGGAGGGGATGTGACAATGAGGTTGTCTGTCTCCTTGGATAGATGGTGCAGTGGGACCCAGAGCCTTCCAAACTGAGTACAGTGGGTATCTGCTCAGGCATGTGTCTGCAATTCTGGGTTAGTGGACTTTGCAGCTGTGTACAGGGAGCAAGGCTGTTGTTAATGGAACCATGAAGGGAAACTGAGGTGACTCTGGACCAATGCTGTTTGGCCTTTGCGGCTATCTGCTTCTGGGAGACAACTGACTTCTACAACTGACCTGCTGCCAGGTGTGCGTCAGGGCTGGGAGCCTGTCTGATATGGACTGTAGCCACGTGTGTAACAGCGAAGCTGGCTTAGCCTGGTCTTTGTGTTCTTTCTGGTAGGGTGGGTATGTGTATATACATCCCTTTGTTAACTGTATGTGTGTGACACAGTCTGGACTGCTCACAGAGCAGCAATGGCTATGGCCTGAATGACCCCAGTCCTAGCCAGTCTGCTACATTTGTTCTGTCCTAGCTCCCTCCTGAGGGGCTGTTGATTGAGAGGCCCCCAGGGAGTCATTGGGACACCACGGGCAATTAATTCATTAGATTAATTAGCTCCTTTTCTCAGGCTGGGGACAGGGCAGCCCACTCAGGGCCCTCCCGCTCCAATCATCCAAGGTCATCCAGCCAGACCTCATCTCAGTGCAGTCTCCTCCACCTCCACTTACCCAACCCCCACTCCCTGGCTCTGGTCCAGCCCTCTGGCCCCAATCCACAGAGACTTAAGTGGTGGTGGTGTGATTGGGCCTCACTGGTATAGACCATGCTAAGTGGGTCTGGGAATGTACTGTGAGCAGTGTCATGCCTCATGTGTCTGGAAGGGGTGTGTGTGTGTGTGTGTGTGTGTGTGTGTGTGTGTGTGTGTGTGAAGCAGTTTGTGTTCAACTACACAGAGTACCTGAAGGTATGCATACAAGCCCATTTGTGGATAGCTCTATGTGTCTGCACATGAATGTGAATGTCTGAGTTAATGTGTGTTTATGTGCATGCATGTACACCTGCTCATGTGTATACATGTATAGTTGTTGTAAATACATTTGCGTGCATGTATACTACATGCTAATCAGTCTCTGTGTCAATGTGCACACATGTGCCTCTTTGTGTGCATGTGTTTATGCATGTGAGTTCTAAACACTTGAATGTATATGCATGGTATTTGTGTCTGTCTGCAGACACATGTGCTGTATCTATGCATTGTGTGGCTTTTCCTGAGGAGACTTGAATAAACGTGTATCCACGGGCTGGTGAGATGGCTAACAGTGAAGTGGACAGTCCTACTGCAGAGGACTTGAGTTCAGTGCCCAGCACCCACATCAGACAGTTTACAATTGCCTTGTAACTTCAGTTGCAGGGGACTTGACATCCTCTCCAAGGACACACACACACCACCACCACCACCACCACCACCACCACCACTACCAACAACAACAACGAAAAGAAATGTCTACCCACCCAGACAAGGCACAAACAACACATCAAAGAAATGATTCTGAAATGCAAGTCTACCTTGGTGGACCAATGAGTTCAAATGGGGTTACTCACAAGAGTGTGGGTGTTAGTGACTCATAGGAGCATGGGAGAGAGTGACTCACAGGAATGTGGGCAATCTGCAGCCAGCAACACTGCCAAAGAAGAGTCATGCCCCCCATACCTCCTATCGAAGTTAATGAGGCTCCTCCTGAGGGGGCTTCTATGTGCCGTCTAATGAACTGGCATGACCCATTCTTGTGCTGCCACCAATGCTTTGAGAGGGAGCACCATTTCCACAAGGGAATATTAGTCCAATTCTGCAAACACGTAATGTGGTGCTTTAATATCAAGACAGCAATCATGTCATGCCCAGAGGACAGTGTTCCATATTATATAACTCGTAGCTGGTGCACACCAATGTGTCTCTAAACACTTTACTTTGCATGGGTGCATGGTCTTCCTACTTGTGTAGATGCCTGCTTAGACATGAATGCATGTCTGTATCACTGCATTTGATATGTGCATGCCTGTGTCTGGGTGCACAGGTTTCTGGATACACTTGTCTGGGTGGATAGGCTGTGATTGGATACCATCTCTGTAAGTGCATTGTTCCACACGAGTTCCATTCTGTTTATAAATCGGAGCAGACCTAGAGGAAGGGACATGGCATACAGGTCTAGTCTGAGTATGTCTGCTCTGTGTGGATTTCTGAAAATGATAAATTCTTATGGCAGTGGAGGCTGATGCCTGTGTCGCCAGGGCCATATGCTGGTGTGCATGTGCCCATGAATAGAGTGTTTGTCACAGCTGGCCCTCCCCCAGTTGTCAAGGCTGAGCAATCCCCTCCCTTCTGCAGGGTTGCTGTCCCAGAGTCTGGAGTTCAGCTCACCTGCGGACAACTATACAGTTTGCGAAGGTGACAACGCCACCCTCAGGTACATCCCAATTCAGGGACTCAAGTAGCATGGGGCTTCACAAGGCTATTCCCCTTCCCCTGACATATTCTGCCTGTGAAAGCCCTGTGACGTCTCATGCATCTGGAGCCAGCTGTGAGGGTGTGGACACTAAGCTGAGCTCCACCCATAGACCTTTCTGTTCTTGTGAAAGTGAAGAGATGGGAACCATTAGGATTCAAGATCCTGACCTCAGGGATGCTAGCAGAGGGAGGGTTATCAGTCTTTGGGGCCCTGTTTCCTCAACTAGGCTCTCTCCCCCAGAAGGATCATTATCCCTCATATTCTCTCCATCCACCCATCCATTCATCATCTATCTATCTATCTTATCTATCATCTATCTATCTATCTATCTATCTATCTATCTATCTATCTTATCTATCTATCATCTATCTAACATCTATCAATCTATCTCTAGATCTCTTTCTGTCTCTTTAGATCTCTGTCTCTGTCTCGCTCTCGCTCTCACTCTCTGTCTCTCTCGATCTCTGCCTCATTTTTCTGGTTTTCTGTCTCTCTATCTTTACCCACTTGTCTCTGTTCTTCTCTCTTGGGATCTCTGCCCCACCCTTTTTCCACTCCTGAGTCTCCCCCCTCATCCTTCCCTCTCTCCCTCCCTTTCTCTCTAACCCACAGCAGCCCTCAGACGTCTAGCTTCCAGACTTCTTCCCTCTCTGAGGTTTGGTTTACCCTCCTGTACAGTGGGCATAGCAAGCCCTGCCCTCCCGGGTTCTGCAGGTATACAGGAGATGGGTGGGGAAACTCTTGCCTTCTCTTCTCATCCTCCCCTTCCTCCCCAGCTGCTTCATTGATGAGCATGTGACCAGGGTAGCCTGGCTGAACCGTTCTAACATCCTGTATGCGGGCAATGACCGTTGGACCAGCGACCCCCGGGTGCGGCTGCTCATCAACACCCCCGAGGAATTCTCCATCCTCATCACCCAGGTGGGGCTCGGTGATGAGGGCCTCTACACCTGCTCCTTCCAGACCCGCCACCAGCCCTACACCACTCAGGTCTACCTCATCGTCCATGGTGAGTCACACTTGTGTGACAATGAGGACAAATGGGGAGGGGACAGTAAGACAGGCCTGCAGGATGGTTGGGGCTAGGAGGCACCACTAAACAGCCTGAACTGTGTGCACTTGGCCTACTGCTGCTCACTACCCTGGGATAAAAAGTGAGAGGAACATGGGCCACCTCGCCCTTGTGGATTTAAGCTGAGCATGAGGGGGAGATGCACCACAGTCGTTCTCCAGCAAGGCAGTGGAAGAGCTGCCCTTCCACAGCTCCATGACTTTGCTGAACTGTGTGTCTGAAACTACCCATGGGTGGGGACTCTTCTAGGCACTGAGGACACACAACAACTTGGCTATCTCTTCCTGTTTGCACTTATTACCCAAGGAGAGGCTTGGGGCGGGGGGCTCCTAGATATGAGGAGGGAGGGTTTGGGTGTGCACGCTAGGTGTGAAGGAGGAGGGTAAAGTCCAGACCCCTTCGTCTGATGAGATAGGATTGTGGTCTGGATTCCTGGGTGTGATGTGAGGGGGGGGCTGAGGTCTGCACCCCAGGGTCTGAAGAAATAAGATTGAGTCTGAGTATCTCTCCTGGTCCTGAGGGAGGGTGGCTGACGTCTGGACTCCTGGGACTGAGGAAATAGGATTTGCAGATGCAGTCCTGGGTGTGAGGGAGGAGAGCTGGAGCCTGGGAGTCCTAAGTCTGAGGGTGGAGGGCTGTAGTGTGGAGTCTACACCCATGGGCCTGAGCAGGTCCCGAGCCTGGACCCCTGGGTCTAATGGAGGAGAAATGGGATCTGTAATGCTGGCTCTGAGGTGAGGAGGACCAGGCCATGATTTTGAATCTAAAGCTGGACCCAGGCTTAGGTCTGGGTGGCTGGTAATGCACCCTCATCCTGACTCTCTCTTCTGTCTCCAGTCCCTGCCCGGATTGTGAACATCTCCTCACCCGTAGCAGTGAATGAAGGGGGCAATGTGAACCTTCTCTGCCTGGCTGTGGGAAGGCCAGAGCCCACCGTCACTTGGAGACAGCTCCGAGGTGAGGATCCTCCCCATCCATGATCTGGGCCCTGCAGGTCTCCCACTTCCCTAGCTGGAGTCCCAGATTCCCTTTTAGCCCTTCTGGTGACTCGATTCCTCCCCACCCTGACCCATTTCTTACCAGACTCTAATCCCCTCATCTGGAGACCTCCTACCTGATGTACAGGCTGTGCTCCTGTGCTCCTGTGTTCCCCTGACACTCCCCACCCTAGCTTCCCTTCACCTGACTGTCTCCTGACTCAGGCTGCAAGTGAAGCTGCATCCAGTGTCCCCCCATTCTATCACCCGCCTTTCCATCCTTACCCCCGCAGGGTTGTGGTAGCCTAGTGGTTTGAACGGTCCCCAGGCCTCAGCTTCAGCAACTCCTGTAAAATTTCCAGAAATGCCCTAGAACCAGAGGCAATCAGGGGCTCCCTTCTCTCTACTCACAGCCTGCTTAATGAGTTCTGAGATCCAGTTTCCCAGAAGGTGCCACCAAGCTGCCTGACATATATCAGGCCAGAACACCACTTCATCTCCATCCCCAGATAGCCCAGTCTCTGGATCTTCCTGCTTCTTTACAGTCCCATTCCTTAGATGAACTGAGAGTAGGAAGCCTAGTCTAGCCTCATGATCCTTCATACTCCCCTTGGTGTCTTCTGAACCCTAAATCCTACTGGATAGAAGTTCTAGATGGTCTTTTGTGACCCCAGATCTGTTTAAAATACAAAACAAACAAACAAAAAACCAAAAAAAAAAAACCAAAAACAAACAAACAAAAAAAACCCAGGTATCTGAATTACCAATCTCAAACACCAGGTATGAATTCCCTGAACCCCAAGAGAACTCTGGACCCTCCCTCACTGGGTCGGTCTTTCCTGGATCCTTGAAAGCCAAAATCCTGGCTTCACTCCCTACTCCTAAGTGGGTTCCCTGAGCATGACATGGGAGATCGCAGATCCCTGGGTCTGCACCCCAAATCCTAGGCTACTTTTCACTGGGTTCTGAGCTCCCCAACCCAACCCTTAGCCCCATCCTGCCCCGACAGGACCTTCCCGGCTCCTACTGACCCGGGCACTCCAGGTCCTGCTGTGCCCGCCCCGCTGATGTGTGTCCGTGTTGTGCCCGTGTTGTCCCGTGTTAAGTGTTTGTGTCCGGCCCCGCCCCCCATCCCCACCTCCCCCACAGACGGCTTCACCTCAGAGGGTGAGATCCTGGAAATCTCCGACATCCAGCGGGGCCAGGCCGGGGAATATGAATGCGTTACTCACAACGGGGTGAACTCGGCGCCTGACAGCCGCCGCGTGCTGGTCACAGTGAATTGTGAGCATCAAGGGTGCACAGGGGCTGACCCTGGGTGCCTGGGGAGGAGGGGTCTGCTGCATGACGGTGAAAGCTAGGTGGGAGTTCAGATCTGAGGTGAGAGGATGCTGAAATGGGTGTCCGAAGTCCCTATGCAGTGAGAATGTGCTCTGGCCTTTGTCCCTTTTCAGATCCCCCGACCATCACGGATGTGACCAGCGCGCGTACCGCCCTGGGCAGGGCTGCCCTCCTGCGCTGCGAAGCTATGGCTGTGCCGCCGGCAGATTTCCAGTGGTACAAGGATGACAGGCTGTGAGGACTGCACCGGGCAGGGTTGAGGGAAAAGGGAGGGGAGGTCGGTCCTATGCCTCGAATCACAAAACCAAGCAGGACAGCCTTAGCAGTGCAAAGTCGGAGAGTCCTGGGTCCTGAGAGACTAGGGTCCAATCTCTAGGTTATGGGGATCTGTGGGTTCCTGGAAGACTATTTCAGGAACCAATATGATAAACGCTGGGTTTGCGCGCTTCCATCAAAGATCTGGGGTCGAGGGTCGATGCTAAATGTCTGAAAGACAGATTTAAAGAGACTGTCGGGGCTGAATTTAAGAGACCCTGGGGATTAGGGACGCACATTGGGGATGTTCTCTAGTGGCCCTGGTGAATGGATACGGGATCCGTGGAGAAGCCAGGGGTGCCTGGGGTACATAGCAGAGCTTGAGGTCTCTTGAGGAAGAGAGCCTGAGTGTATGTGGAGGAATTGGGCACTGCACCCCAAGGGAGGCCAAGACCAACCCTGATCCGGATTTCCTGCAGGCTAAGCAGCGGCTCTGCGGAAGGCCTCAAGGTGCAGACCGAGCGCACCCGCTCTATGCTTCTCTTCGCCAATGTGAGCGCCAGGCACTATGGCAACTACACCTGTCGTGCAGCCAACCGGCTCGGAGCGTCCAGCGCCTCCATGCGGCTTCTGCGTGCGTCTGCGCCCGGCAGCGGGGTGGGACAAGGCTGAGGGGGCGGAGCACGGGTGGGGCCGGGAGGCGGAGATATAGGGACAGCTCCTGACCAGAATTTAGGAAACTCCAACAGTGCCACAGAGTAAAGAAACCATTTCTCGGATAGTAGTAGGGTGATTGCCTGGTACGGACCCCCATTACTATTTAAAGCCAGCCTGGGGGTGCTCAACTGTAATCTCAGCACCTAGAAAGAGAAGGCAGGAAGTTATTCAGTGAGTTCAAGGTCTGGGGATTCCCATGACCTAGTAGAAAAAAATAATAGAAAACAAGTGGGCTGATAGACAAATCAAAGAAGCAGGTATACATGGAAAAATATAGACAGAATTGGGGAGGTAAGTTCGAGACAAGGTTATCGGAAAAAGGGGAGCACCGCGAAAATCAGTAGAAGAAAGAACAGGGGGTGCAGAGACACAGGAAGGAGGGTAATCTGATAAGGAGGGCAGCCTTAGAGGTTGCTACTAGAGACCCAGCTCAGAGCCTCTCGTCAATGATCGAAAGCTCTGGACTTACTGGACTGGAGGCCAAGGCCACTGGAGGCTGTTAAACATTAAGCACTATGTGGCTAACAAACACTTTTATTGCTGTTCGAGGGACTGCCGAACACAGAGTGGTGAGGAGGCTGCTTCAGGAATCCAGTCTCAGTATCCCAAGCTGTTTGGGAGCAGAGCCCAGGGGTCTATTCTTGGCTGGGTACAGAAGGTGCAAGCCAAGAGAAGCTGGGTCAAAAGTGACTCTGAGCCAGGGACTTGTGTTATAGGGTGTCATCGCAAATACTCAGGAGGCTAAAGAAAGAGGACTGAAAGTTCAAGTCCAGCCTAACCAACTTAGTGAGACCTTGTTGTGAAATAGAAAGTAGAGGTCTGGGATGTAGCTTAGTTCTTGCCTAGAATCCCCCAGTGAGGGGCTGGAGTGTGGGTCAGAAATAGGATATTTTCTTCGCATTTGCAGATCAGTACGTTCCCTCCCCAGCAAAGCAAGAAAAGTGTTATCAAAACAAAACAAAAAAACAAAATGCCCAGTCAAGCAAACATAAGCAGTCCTGAAGTTTCCAGTGTGCCGAGAAGGTGACTGCTAGAAATTGTGACAGGATTTTTAACAAGGAAAAAAAAAAACAAAAAAACAACAACAACAACAACAACAACAAAAAAAAAAAAAACAAAAAAAACAAATCCCAAGGATCCAGAGTAACCAACAAAAAGGAAATGGGGACGATCTGGGAGATATGGAGACCCAAAACAGATAAGAGCAGCACAGGGAACCCAAGTGCCAGAGTTCTGATCACAGAGACCCTCAAAGGCTGAAGGGAGAGGAGGCACCTAGGAGAGAGACCTGTGGGGCCTCCCCATCCCAGCATCTCCTTGACCATTCCTCTTTCCCCAGGCCCAGGATCCCTGGAGAACTCAGCTCCAAGGCCCCCGGGGCCCCTGACCCTCCTCTCTGCCCTGAGCTGGCTGTGGTGGAGAATGTAGCCGCCATCCAGTACAGCGCACCTCCCCCTGCAGGGGGCCTCAGGCCAGAAGCAAGAGAAAGGGGGTGAGCAAGCGCCATGGGTCTCCAGGGGAACAGAAGAGCTCTTAGCCACAGAGGAAGAAAGAAGAGGAGGACGAAGGTCTTTTAGAGAACCCATCACTGTGAGGGATAACGCAAAATTATGCATCTTTCTACAGCCATTCTCGCCACCCGTTCACGTTCCCAATTGTGACCCACCCCCAGCCACCCCACACCCCTCTCTTAGCTCAGGCTGTCAACTGGCTCGTGTGTGTGTGTGTGTGTGTGTGTGTGTGTGTGTGTGTGTGTGTGTGAAAGTGTGCCGGGGGAGGGAACCAGGAGGCCCCCCTCTCTGGCACTGACTCCCCCATGGCCCCTGCCCATCCCTGCAGCATCTCCTCCTTTGGCTGGAGGTAGGTATGGGGGGCTTCATGGTAGAAGCTTTGACAAGAGAATTGCCAGCTTTCTACCTTCCATATATGCATGAACACCTACCCCTCTCCTCCCTAGTGAAGGAGCAGGTAGGGTAGGCATCAGGTGTCACTCAGCCTTTGTGACTAGGTGGGGATCTCCGTGAAGGCTGTTTCTCCCTGCTCCATCACCAGTTGCCTGCAGCCAGAGGCTCCATCACTGGCTCAGTGGCCTGAAACCTCCCTTCCCCTGTCCCTCCCCTCCCCTCCCCTCCCCTGAACTTTCTGGCCCCCTTCCCGGGCCAATCGGTGCTTCCATTCAATTGATAGGCTAGTGGCACTTGTCACCTGTCTGTCTCAGTGCTTTGCCCCACCCATACCCCCCAGACTCTCCTTGGCCACAGTGGCACCCTCCAGCTGCCCTTGGGCCCCAGCAGCTGACCCATAAGTGTGGGCTCCCTGGCAACCTGCTCCCTAGCCTCTCAACTCATAATACCTCCAAAGGCTGCTGTGACCACACACACACACACACACACACACACACACACACACACACACACACACAGCATGCACACATGCATGTTCATGCACACACACACATGCACGCACACATGCACACCAGCGACTGACCAGCAATAGCTCCTGGCTTCACCTGCCCCAGAGTCTGTGCTAGCAGCAGTTCCCTCAAAGTGGGTCACTGTCATCCACACAGGAAGCTGACAGGTTTTGTGTATAGGAACACCTTACCTTGATACACATCGGGCCTCACAGAGTTGGGAGAGAGGAGACACACAGACATCCTGAGCCCAGGCAGAGGCACCATGCCACCAGCCCTAAATTCAGTAACCACACACCCAAAACCACACCACTCAGAGCCTGGTGAAGACGAGGGCAGAGAGGGGCAGGGAGGCAAGGGGCAGTGACTGTACCTCAGACGGGGGCGTGGGCCCCATCCCACATTGTCTTCCATTCCCAGGGTCCGGGATGGGGTGGGGAGGGGGAGGGCTACAAGGGGAGGTGGGAGGGGGGCCCTGGGGGCCGTGTGTTCCGATTCATGGGGAGTGTTGAGACCACCACACCAATAAACGCCTTTTTCCAAAGTCCCCGCCTGTGGAAATCAATGTCATTGAGGATTTGGGCAAGTGGACAGTAAAAGAGGTGTGGTCATTTGGTAGAAAATCCTCTGCGCCTTTCCTACCTCTGCCTGTTAGGGAAGCGAACTCCAACTGGCTTAAGCTACTCAGCAGAGCCTATTCAAGTGTGGCTCGGAGATAGGCGCGTGACTCGTGACACTAATGAGAAAGTGTACGGACTCCAAGAAGGCAGACTCTTCTGCTGTTCAAGGGGACTCAGTCTCACAGCCTAAGGATACAGGGTAGCTCTATCTATTCTGTGTAATGGGGAGGGCTAAGCGGGTAGCAATGAGGAAGAGGCCAACCTATGATTGAGAGAATGACAGTAATGCAAAAAAAGGCAAGGGGCAGGGCTGGAGAATCAATCTAGAGTGCATCTGTAGAGCAGCTGGATCGAAATCTACCTGAAGCCCTCTCTCCCACGCACAAGCAATAAAACCTGTGTTTATATAAGCTAACTTGTGTCAGGCTTTCTGTTGGCAATGATTTTAAAAAAAAGAAGACAAAATCTTGACCCCCCCCTTTTGAGTATATATAGTATTAGGGATTGAACCCAGTATCATCAGTCCTTACTGGGAGATTCTAGGCAGGGGCTCTACCACTGAGCCACGCCCCCAGGCCCTCACTGGGGGATTCTAGGCAGGGGCTCTACCACTGAGCCACGCCCCTAGGCCCTCACTGGGGGATTCTAGGCAGGGGCTCTACCACTGAGCCACGCCCCCAGCCCCACACTGGGGGATTCTAGGCAGAGGCTCTACCACTGAGCCACGCCCCCAGCCCCTCACTAGGGGATTCTAGGCAGGGGCTCTACCACTGAGCCACGCCCCCAGCCCCACACTGGGGGATTCTAGGCAGGGGCTCTACCACTGAGCCACGCCCCCAGCCCCTCACTGGGGGATTCTAGGCAGGGGCTCTACCACTGAGCCACGCCCCCAGCCCCTTACTGGATTCTACGCAGCTACTTGGAAACATATCCTTAATGTTTTGAGACAAGATCTCCCTGTGAGACACTGGCCTTAAGCATGTGATTATCCCTCAACCTCCCAAATGCTTGCCTGTAGTATGATGCCTGGATGTCTGTTGCTTGCAGCCATCAGAATCCTCACTGTCCAAATTCCCCATGAGAACTCGTGTTGAAAAAGGAAGATGTATCTTGCCAAGGATAGGAGCAACGCCAGTAGCCCTTCACGGGCACTAGCACATTTCATCGGTCCATGAGAATTTATTGAATGCCAGGCTCTGTTTCTGCTGGGATAAGTGTGATGTGTGCCTCACTGAGCTCTCAGTTCAGAGAGGGGAAGTTATCAGTCGTTATACGGGATGAGAGGGAAGCTGGGCACTGGGGGAAGAGGGGAAGTCCTTCTGATGTGGTAATGACTACTTCAAGCCTTGATAAATCAATGACATGGGGAAGAGAACTGTTCAGGTAGAGCAAACTCTGGGGAGAAAGCCTGGAGGGGGGGGAAGGGTGTGTGTGTGTGTGATTGGCAGAAGGCTTGTGGGAGAGAAGTCACAGGGGTTGACAGAGACCAAACCACAGGCCCCAATGGTTAAAATGCACAGACTGAAGGATGTCTAGACACTATGTACAGCCACAGAAAATTTTAGAGGGCATAGAGAATAGTCATGGTAGCCCATGGTTGTCATCTCAGCTCCCAGGAAGCTGAGGCAGGAGACTGAGAAGTGTGAGGCCAGCAAGGTCTGTGTTATGAGATCCTTTCCCCCAAACAAACAAACAAACAAACAGACAAGCAAACAAACAGGAGGAAAGAAAAAAACCAGAAAGCAATGGGTGAGGTGGTTCTTGCATGAATTCCAGCACTTAGGAGACTGAGGCAGGAGAAACACTAGTTCAGGCCCAGTGTAGGCTATCTAGGAAGCCAGAAGCCAGCCTGGGCTACATGAGATTTTGAGTCAAACAAAACAAAGCAAAAAGGAAATCAAGAGATGGGGGAGGGAGTTGGATATGGGAAACATGCAGATCCGACGTGTTGGATGATGAATGGGAGTCTTTGGAGGCTGAGGAGATGTGGCCTGGGGGCAGAAGAAGGTAGCAGACCTTTGCAGATGCTGTGGCCAGGCTCCCCTTTCAGCTTGGAGCTAAACAGCAAGTCCTACATGAGGCTTCTGAGTTTATGCCAAACACATTCACCTGTCTGCAGGTGGCTCTCCTAGTCCCAGAGTCACACTGCTGTGCAAGAGGACAGTTTGTATCTCCTGAGACAAGAGGGAGATAGGAAGTCCCACTCTTAGGGTCCAGTCTTCAGGCATAAGAAGTCCCATGCTGCTGGGCCAAAGCAGGAAGTTGTAGCCCAAATCGCTTCATGGAGAATGGGCCACTGGCTTTTGTCACACCTGGGTGGCTGACCGAACAGTCCATGGACTGCCACCTGGAGCTGGACTGGGGCTGATGACCTGGAAGAGAGGCAGGGGAGGTGACTTCAGGGAGTATCCTGGCTACAAAATGACATGCCCACTTAACCTTCCATTATAGCCTGAGCCTTTCAGAACCTAACTGAGGGACTAGAGAGATGGCTTAGTGGTTAAGCGCACTTACTGCTCTTAACTGAGGACCTGGGTTCAATTCCCAGTATCTACCTGGCAGCTCACAACTGTCTGCCATTCCAGTTTGGGGGATCTGATGCCCTCTTCTGGCCTCTGAGAACACTACATGCCTGCAGTGCACAGTCATACATGCAGGCCAAACACGTTCACACATAAAATAAAAATAAAATCTTAACAGGAAACTAGCTGAGCTCCTTCTCCTCCTCCTTCTCTACCCCTTCCTTTTCCTTCCTCTCTTTTTGTTTTTTTCTTTCTTTTTTTTGTTGCTTTTTGTTTTGCTTTTCTGAGACAGAGTCCTGTTATAACACCCAGAGTGACCTTGAATTTGCTGTGATCTTCCTGCTTTCGTCTCTGGAAGCACTATGATTTCAGGTGCGGATCCTCTGTGTACCAATGCAAAACTGTTCAGTCACCCCTGGGAGCTAAGGTGTCCAATAGCTCAACTTGTATGGGATAACGAGGAAATTCCATCTACCTCAGAGCTTTATAATGGAGGTCTGAACTAATTTTCATGGGAAACAGAAGTCACATCTCAGTCTCCTTGGGAAGATGAATTGGAATGGATTATTCGTTTAATATGCCTAAGAGCTGAGCAAGAAGTCTAACCACTGGTATTCAAAACAAAACAAAGCTCGAGGGGCTAGGGCTGCTGCTTGGCTGGAAGAGCATCTGCCTAGAATATACAGGTTCCAGGTCCCATCCTCAGATGCACATGAGCCAGATGTGATGTCTACTGAACAGAAGAAGTAGAGGTTGGAGGATTCTTAGTCATACAGCCTATGATACATAGCAAGGCCCTGTGTTTAAGTAAGTTTTATTGACCTTTGTGTGCTGGCTAGTTTTATGCCAACTTGACACGGACTAGTCATCTGAGAGATGGGAAGCTCAAGTGAGAAAATCTTCTCATGAGCTAGGGCTGCAGGCATGCCTATAGGACAGTGTCTCAATTAGTACTTGATATGGGAGGGCCCAGTCCATTGTGGGTGGGACTACTCCTAGGCTGGTGGTCCTGGTTCTATAAGAAAGCAAGCTGAGCAAGCCAGTAGGCAGCACTCCTCCATGGCTTCTAGCTCCTGCCCTGTTTGAATTCCGGTCCTGACTTCTTTGATGAAAGTTTAAGCCAAATAAACCCTTTTCTTCCTCCAAGTTGCTTTGGTTATGGTGTTTTGTCACAGCAATAGTAATCCTAATTAGGACATTCTGTAAGTCATGAAGTAAAACTAGAAGGACATTGGAAAACATTAAAATACTCCTTTCTCCCAAAAAGCTACTTGTCCCTCATAGTGGGAGGCAAGGACACCCACACTCACTTGTTGAGCCTTGGCCCGGTGAGGGTTCTGCATCTGGGTTTTGATGGGAAGGGGCCGTGAGGTTTCCACTGAGGTCAAACTCTGTATCTTTTTTGCTGGTGGGGTGAGCACGGGAGCCAAGGTCAGGGAGTGTTGCTTTTTCACAGAAGTCCTTCCTATAAGAGAAAGACAGGAAACACACAACTGCTCCAACATGCCTCTCTGGTCAGTAGGAAGAGAAGCTGGTCTCAGAGGATGATAAGGAGGTGGGACTATTATTTAATGCACTGATTGGCATAGCTAGGCCATGGCTCCGCTCTTGCCTAGGGAAGCTCCCAGTTGGCTCCAGTTGCCTCTTCCCAGGTCCCTCACTCACCTGGGAAACGCCTCAGGCAGCAGATACACAGGAGGACAAGACCAGCAAGCAGTGCCAAGCCCAACAGGGAGCCAAGGACGATGCCAGCGATGGCCCCTGGACTCAGGGTAGAGCCTGGAAGACACACACCAAAGGGAGGCAGGGAGCAGGACCCAGGGATGCACTTACATTTGTCTAAGCCCCCACAACATCCTTCCTGAGAAGACTCATTAAGTCTGAGTTCAATGTCTGGGATTCTCATGACAGAAGGGAAGAACTAATTCCCTCGAGTTTTTCTCTGAACTCCATATACACACATCATGACACATGTACATCCACACGAATAAGTTAATAATCAAATAAATAAAATTTGAAAAGAGGCATGAGGAGAATAGACACTTGTTATTTCAAGGCAACCAGGTGCCGGGTTGCTGTCACACAAGGCCCCACGAGACTAACAGAAGAAAAGGGTCTGATGCAAAAGACTAAGAATGGCTGGTCAGATGAGAAATGCAGGAGAAGGTACCATGGCTCAACTTACCTGCCTGGTAGACTCGACTTTGGGATGGGGTCCCTGGCAGAGACCCCAAGATGGGCAAGATTCGAAAGGCCCAGGTTCCAGGGTTCCGAGGAGGGAGTGGCACTATGGCTGACCGTTCCTGAGGGCCCAGAATGAGCAGGGAGACCCAGTCCCTACTCATGGTGACTCTGTCCAGATGAGAGCTATCTGTCCATGCCTGGATGTGAAAGCCAGTGAGGAGGGTGCCTCGCTCTACATCCCAGGTGAGCACTACAGCTTCCTGGGCTCTCTGCAGCCTCCAGGAGGAAATGGCGGGCCCTGGGAAGGAAAGGTGGTAGATGTGAGGACCCGATGGGAGACAGGGTCTGAAGGAGGACGGTTGTGATCTGGACCCCTGAATCTAGAAAAGGATGCTTGGATACCTGGATCTGAGGGAAGGGGCCTGGGTCTGAACCCCTGGACCTGAGAGAGGGTGGCTGGAGCCTGGACACCTGGGTCTGAGGGAAGAGGGCTGTTTTCTGAACATCTGTGTTCTTGGTTTGGGTGGAGCTTACCCATAAGGGTGATCTGGTTGCCCCCAGCGCCCAGTGCACTGCTGCATAGCACAGAATAATTCCCCAGGTCCCAGTCCAGGTTGAAGTTACTGATGAGGAGCTTCCGGCCGTCCTGGCTAAGCTGTAGTCGACCCCCACCGCCTGGAGCCAGGGGCCGTCCTTGCCGGGCCCAGGATGCTCTTGAGGGTGGGGGACAGCCAGTGACCTCCAGTGCCACCATCACATCCCCTGGCTCTGTCTCCTCTACTATTGGCTGAAGCAGCACTTCCTGGGGGGCTTCTGTTGGTGGGAGGAGTTCGGTTAAGAGAAAGAAGATCTTATTGAATATGAATAGCCAAGTCCTGAGTCCTTTGTTAAAGCAAAATGCCCCCTTCTCTGTGACCAGATGAAGACCGGTCCATTCATTCATTGGTCCATTCATTCATTGGTCCATTCATTCATTTGTTTTTCTTGACAGTTTTTAAAAAACGTTTATTTACAGTGCATGTATCTGCCACTGAGAGTATGCCGTGATCAGATGGCATGGGAGTTGGTTGCTGGGAGTTAGTTCTAGCCTTTCACTACCAGGCTTCTGGGTATCAAACCCAGGCTACCAAGCTTGGCGGCAAGTACCTTTCCCCCCTGAGCATCTCACGCCGCCACTCACTCATTCTCTGATTTCCTTCGTACACAGATTTTGAATACATGTCACAGGGCTCTAGGCTAGGAAACACATTATCATTAGCTATTCACGCCCCCCTGCACCTCTCTCTGGATACCTGTAAGATGACAGTCCTCTCTCTCAGACCAGGGAAACTCCCTGTTCCTGCTGGTTCCCCACCCAGAAGTGTAGGGGGAAAAAAAACCCTTGTTTCTGCTCTAGGTTCAAAGAAAGTGAAGTTTGAGGTTTCAGGAGGTATCTCAGCAGATAAAGGCATTTGCCACCAAGCCCGACGCCCTGAGTTCACTGCCTGAGACTTAAGCGATAGAAGAAGAGAACCAACGCCCAAGTTTGGCTTTTCTAAAATGAGTAAAGTTCTCTCTGACCTTTTCCTTAAACTTCAATGGACCAAAGTAAAAAGTCACCCACTTCCCTTACAGATAGTAAAGAGGCCCAGCCCCTCTCACCCGGGATGATTGTGCAGGTGCGCGTGGCCACCAGGTGGCGGGCCAGGCAGGTGACAGCGACGCCGACGAGCTCCGGGCGGGCGGGGACAGTCACGAGGAGAGCAGAAGGCACCGGTCCGGCACGGACGCCTTCGGGGAGACCCTGAAACTGCAGGGAGGCGGCAGGGACCCCGCCAGGCCAGGAGCAGCGAAAGCGGAGGCTGCGGTCCACGGGACCCCCTTCCACTGAGCATTGTGGGGCCCCGGGGGGCAGATCTGCCACGGACAAAAGACCATCCAGTCTTAGCCCTTCCAACTTTTCCTCTCCTGCCTCTACGTGGAATGCTCCATTCCTCCTCCAGGTTTCTCTCCGCATCTTTTCCTAGATAGCTCCACCCTCCCGCGTGGACTGCCCTCTTTGTGAGCTCCTCCCTTCCACTCTCACTGAACTGATCCTATTTACCAGCCTAGGAGGTTGGCTAGTCCTTTCTCTTTTAAAACTCGCTCTGCCATTTAACTCTGCTGCTCACTGGATAGAGAATCCTTCTTTCCCAGGACTTCCTACCCTCGCCTCCTGCTGGCTCCTCCCCACCTTCACCCCTTCAACAGGTAATCTGCAAACCCATAGGCCCTGCCCTAAGCACAGGACTTTGCTTGCTCCGCCCATTAGCAATTGGGGAATGTTCTACCTCAGATATCCCTCCTCCTACAGCACACGTCCACCTAAATTGTCCTCCCTCCTACAGGCTAGACCCGCTCTTGTCCCGCCCCATAATTACGTTTCTGCTCCGCCCTGATAGTGTCCCACCTTACCTATGAATGTCCCTGTACCTTCCATGCTTAGCTTCACTCTTTCCCTGGTGGCCTTGCTTACACGAGGTTTGCTCAGAAACTGCTAGCTCCTCCCTTTCCTAGAAGCCATGTCCACCAGCAGCTAGTTCCCTAAACTCTGCTAGCTCGGCTTCTCCAGCAGCCACGCCCACCGGTAGCTGCCCCAGCTCGGCCTTGTTGGCTCCTCCACGCCCCTTTGCTATCTGTTTCCTTTGCTGACCCTCATGGCTCCCTGTGCTTCCCCTCTTTCTGCTGGACTGCCCTACAGCTCTTACCCGCCACAGTGAGGTTGAACACTGAACGCCGGCGGTGGCCAGTGCGGGGGTTCGCGGCGATGCAGGCGTAAGCGCCCGCATGGCCTGGCCCCACGGCGGGCAGCAGGAGGCGAGGCCCCGCAGGCACTGCGGCCTCAGTGGGGTCCGCCAGACTCCAGGCGATGTCCGCAGGCGGCCGCGAGGGGGCCGAGCAATGCAAGGTCACATTGCTGCCCGCAGTGACGTAGAGCGCAGGACTGGCGTCACGGTCCGAAGAGACCCTAATGACAGGAGCGTCCGGGCCGTCTTGGGTGGGGATTGGGGAACGAAACAAGAGGGTTGGATTGTAAAGGACTCACAGACATCATTGAGCCCACTTCTCCCCAGGGACTCAAGACTCGAATCCTTAGGTGACAGTCCCCTACTCACAGAAAACACTGACGTCAGCTGCAGCTTCGGTGTGGCCAAAGGGGCTTCGGACATGGCAAGTGTACTGGGCGTGGTCACTGCGTACCGGACGTGAGATGAGCAGCTGGTCCCGTTCTGCCCGGATGCGAGGTGGCTCTGTGCCTTCAGAATCTGAGGTCTCCAGGGCTCGTCCGTCTCTACTCCAGCTCAGTTTCCCGCTACCTGGGTTCCACCCCATGCATCTTAGCCGCAGCTCGGCTGCCCCTTCTTCTGTCTCTGGCGCCCTGGGCTGTACTGACAACTGGGGTAAGGGCTCTGGAGATCCAGAACAGTCTTTGATGAGTTGGAGAGCCCAGACACCAGAACTCCCTCCTTGGGCCACAAGTCTCTGCCACCTCAGTCCTTCCTCTCCTCTCACTGCACCCAGAATGAGCTCACAGTCCTCCTCCCTCAGATCCAGGGATACAGACCCCAAGCCTCCTCCCTTGGACCCAGAGGTACATACCTCAACCTTCAGCCCTCAAACGGAGGAGTCCAAATCCCAATCTTATTCTGTCAGTCCCAGGACTCCAGAATCCAGCCCTCCTTCAGACTCTGCGGTCTAAACCTCCCACCCCTCTTCCCTCAAACCCAGGGGTTCAGACTCCAATCCTATTCCTTCAGAACCCAGTCCAAACCCCAGTCTTCATTCCCTCAGTCCCATGGATTCAGACCCCAACCCTCTCTTACACCTGAGTGAGGTCCAGGCCTCTCTCAGAGCCGAGAGTCCAGACTTAGACTTCCTCCTTCAGACAAGGTAGGGTCTGGTCCCTGTCTTTGCTCTTATCCCCAACCCCAGGCTCCGGGAAGGAAGCATATCCACACAGCACAGACTTGCCCAGAGGTCTGCGAGGAGAGCAGGCACTCGAAGCTTGCACTCTGGACCTCAGAACCCACTTACCATACACACCCACCACGAACTCCCGAATCTGCTGGGAGACTCCTCCCCTGATGATCTCAACTGTGTACACCCCAGCATCATCCAGCCGAGCAGAGGTGAGTTCCAGACTCCCTCGAATCTGGTCAAATCTCAGGCGGGCTTGATTCATGGGATCCAGACTGATTAGTGGGGCCTGGGACCCCAGACCCCCAGCTGCCAATACCTTGGAACCCCGGCGCCAGACCACCAAAGGAGCAGGGGGACTGGGGCTGGGGACTGGAATCAAGGGGAGCTTGATGGTGGTTCCCACTAGCACAGCCAGGGGTCCCCCCACTTGCTGAGGGAAGCCTGCAGCCTGGTGAGTCTCTGAAGAAATTTTGGATCCAGGGTTCTGGACAGAAAGTTCAAGGTTGTGATGCTCCAGGGATAGCTTTGAACCCGGGGCTTTGGTGGGTACTTCGGTGTCTGGAGCTTGAACTGATATATGTGAAGCTGGAGTCTTGACAGAGAAGGAAGGCCCAGAGTCTTTGGCAGGATCTTGAGAATCTAAACCATCAAGAGACACTCCGGAAGGAGGGATTTTGGAGGAGATGACATCAAGGCTGAGATACTGTCCCCCAGCAGAGACGTTGGTCCTGGTTAATCCAGGCACATGGCTTGAATTCAGCCCCTGAGGAAACCAGTTGGGGTCAGGGATTCCAGCAGAGGCTTCTGAACCTGGAGGCTGATCTGAAAAGTTCCAGCTGGGGGGCTGGCTGGAGGAGACATTTGAAGCAAAGCCCTGGGAGGAGCCCATGGAGTGTGAGGAGGAGGCTAAGGGTCGCTGAGATCCAGAAGCTGGCTGGAGGGCAAGGAGCCCACCTCTGAAGGCTGCAGAGGAGAGGAGGGAGGGGAGAACATTGAGAGAGATTACCAGGAAATGGGCTGCTGGGGAGGAGAGAGGCACAGAGAACTTACCCAGGAGTAGGAAGGACAGCAGGGCCCATGCGAGGCCCATGGTGATGGTCACACTTCAGAAAGGACACTACACAGAGATCCACAGCTTGCATTGTCCCAGGTCTGACAAGTCCAGCAGGAATGGTTGCTTAGCTTCCTGGGTGGAGAAAGGAGACAGACCTGTGGGAGGTGCCAGTGTCCCCTGGCATGATACGGTGGCTGAGTGGCCCACTCCACCCTTCTTGTCTTCATCAGAGGTTGCATGGAGAGGCCCAGGCTGAACCTCCACTCCTCACCCCCAGGGGAAGGTGAACTCCCAGCTGGAACCAAGCAGCAAGCCTGTGGGGACCATGCAGGAAGACTTCCTTCAGGCGTGTCTGTGAAATCAGAGCCCCTCCTGGGTACTCCCTTTCTGGCTCAGGCATCCTGCTTCCCAGCCTTCTGGTATCCACTCTGTCTGACCTGCAGCCCCTTCTCTGACCCTTCCCTGCCCTCTTCCTCAGATCCTTCTGTGACTCCTTAGTGTCCTCAGAACCAAGTTTCCACTTGCTGTCTCTATCGAAGCCATCTACCCTGATACCTAGAACTCAGTTTCCATTGTCCAATACCTGCTAAACTCAGCAACTCCCTCTGCCCCATATTTTGAGGACCACCTATGCAAAGGCTGGGGAGGCTTCCCACTATCTTTGCCCCTAGCACTGCCACCAGTCTCTGAACACTACCTAGATCTCGCTCCCCATTTTCTCCTCTTGGTGCCCACTGCTAAGACCTTAGCCTTTCCATCTGCACCTCCCCCCACTCACTTTCTGCAACCCCCTACTCTGGTTAAGCCCCCTCTCTTGCCATCCAACCCTTTCCTCCACGTCCCAGCCCTGCCTGGCTTCACAGCATCCTCTGTAGATATCTTTACTGGCCTCTCCCACTTGTCTGCACTATGCCTTACCCTCCTGAACACGCTGCTCTTCTGATGCTATCTTACCTTCCGGCCTTTGCCAGCATTCTTTCCTTTACCTGGAATGCATTTCCCCCCTCCAATCTGGTCACCTCCAAACTGGTCCTTCAGGTCTCACCTCATTAACAGCCATAATAATGACAACTTAAGCTCAGCCAGGAACTATGCTAAATTTTACCAGCACATTATCATCAGGCTGATTTCCTTTTCTAAGTGTCCTCTGAGTAGAATGTTTGGTCCTCACTTCATAAACCAAGAGATGAGGATGCAGAAAACCCAAATTTCCCATGGGAGGTTGCAGAGCTAGCAGGAGAGGCTGGACTTAGGTCAAGGCTGGTCAGATGCTTTAGCCCTTCAGAAAGTTTTATAACCCCTTGCTAGGCTTTAGGCTTCTGCTCAGCTCTGAGCCTCTGAGAACTGGTGCTTACAGTGCTGATGGAAGGCATGGTCAGAATGCACTGAGCATGCTCCATATATCATATATAGCTCAGAAGTGATGTCAGAAAACCTGTTGAGAAATTAATGTTTTGCTGTGCATGGTGGCACACACCTTTGATCCCAGCACTTGGGAGGCAGAGGCAGGAGGATCTCTGAGTTCAAGGCTACCCTGGTCTACATAGGGAGTTCTGGGATGGCCAGGACAATAGGGAGATTCTTTCTTTAAAAAAATACAAATAAATTAATAATAATAATAATATCCTAATTTATTCTTTGAGAATTTAACATATTTTGATCATTTCTTTTCCTGTCCCCTAACTCCTTCCAGATCTTTCCCAACCTCCCTACTCACCCATCTTCATGTTCTTTCTCTTTCATAATATAAAGTAAAATAAAATAAAGGGCAGAGCCCATTTTGTGTTGGTTGACTACACTTGGCCACGGGGCCTGCCCTGGGGTATGGTGGATGTACCCAATGTTGTTCCATTGAAGAAAACTGACTTCTCCTCTCTGGGTAGTTATCAGTTTCAAATAGCTTCTTGACTAGGAGTGGGACTTGGCGTCCATTTCCTGTTGTCCCTGCTGGGCTTGGACAGCTCTTGTGCCTACTGTTGAGTCTCTCGTGAGTTTATCTGTGCATCAGTCCTGTTGTGTCTGGAAAATGCTGTTTCCTTGGAGGCGTCCACCACTTCTGGTCCTCACAGTCTTCGCATCCCCTCTTCTGAATAGATGGCTGAGCACTGAGGGGAGGAGGTGCTTTACACATTCCATTTAAATGAATGGATAGGGAAAAATACACTTACACAATGGAAGAGAAGTAGGCTGCTTGGAAAACGAAATTTTGAAATTTGAAGGTAAAGGAATGGTGCTAGAAAGAATCATCCTGAGTGAGGTAACCCAGAAAGGCAGACATTGCCAGCTTTCTGTCATAAGTGGATGTTAGCTTCTAAGCTTTAGCTACGTGCTTCCCACACGACCTTCTACAGTCCCATGGGAAGCAGGTAACTGTGGCTCCATCCAGCACTTGAGAGGCTAAGAGAGGACAGCCTGCCTGAAGTTCAAAGTTCAAAGCCTGCCTATTCTACAGTCAGTTTAAGGCCAATTTAGTGAAACACTCAAAGAGAGGGCTGGGTGTGGCTTGATGATATAGCTGTGGCCTGGGCATGCACTGCTTAAAGGACTGTGTATATGGCTCAGAGGCAGAGCTCCTACCTAGAATCCCACAGTGAGGGGCTGGAGTGTGGTTCAGAGGTAGAGCCCCTGCCTAGAATTCCCCAGTGAGGAGCTAGGGGTGTGGCTCAGTGGTAGAGCCCGTGCCTAGAAGCTCCCATGGCTATTCCTAACAACTGTAAGTCTCTGAGTTCAAGCCCCGGAACTAAACCTAAACAGGCAAGTACATGGAGCTATCCTGATAACACACACCTGAGATTCCAGCACTTAGGAGGCTAAAGGCAAGCCTGGGCTACATAGCAAGATTCAAGTCAACCTGGAACAATACCAAGGCCCTATCTCACCAACAAGGCAATAAACCTAAAAATAAAGGCTATAAGAGAAAGAGAGAGCAGAGTCTCTATTCTATGCTTGGATTTAGTAAGTTCTGTGGTAATCATACCAGGAAGACTTAGAGGAGGTGCCCAGAACCACCCTCTGTTCTCAGACTCATATATGTGCTCATATAGCAGTGCACTTGCTATATGGCAAAACAATCCTTGGAGCACAGCTTCCATTTCTGTGCAGCCCCTGGAGGAGCCCCTTGGGGAGGAATCATGGCCCTTGGCCCACAGCCTTGCCTGAGGCCCAGAGTCCCAGCCTGCCAAAGGTCTCGCTGCATGCCTGTAACCTCAGCATTAACTGAGGTAAGAGGCTCTTGAGTCTGAATCAAGTCTGGCTTACGTAGGAAGACCCTGACTCCACAAGGGGTTGGCTGGGAGTGGACAGATGACTCAAAGGTTAAGAGCACTGGCTGCTTTTTCAGAAGACTAGGGTTCAATTCCCAGCACCCACATGCTAGCTCCTAATTATCTGTAACCTCAGTTCTAGGCGACCCGATGTTCTCTTCTGGCCTCTGTGGTAACTGCATGCATGAATGTAGCACACAGACATACATATACTCAGATCCAACATACACATAAGATTCAAGAATAAATGAGAAAAAGTTGAGACAGGATCTCTCTGTAGCCCTGGCCGTACTCGAACTCACTCTGTACATCAGGCTGGGCTCAGAATCACAGAGATCTGCCTGACTCTGTCTCCCCAGTGCTGGGAGCTATATCCTAGTGCAGCACTATATCCAGTGGTAAGTCTATTTTTAAAGAGTGTTTGCCATAGGTAAGTGTTGCTCTCCCTTGGTCAGAGAAGCCTTTCTGCGGTGAGTAGCAGTTAATGCAAAGACTCAGAATTGGTTAAAGTGCTGGGATGAAGTGGTTTTTGAGCACTCAGCCCTAAATGGGACATCGGCGCCATTCCCCCTCCCCCCTGAACATCACAGAAGAAGAGGTAGAAAGAATGTCACAGCTGGAGGAGGAAGGACATGTTGGGAAATGCTATCTTCTGGACGTGACAAGATGACTGCACTCCAGAGCTCAGTGGCTGTGGTTATCCATTCGCACAGGGGCCAGTCAACAAAATCAGCCCACATTACAGCAGGCAGGACCGGATAGAATTAGCGGGTTACAAAAATAATTTAAAAAAAAAGCAGGATATGAAGATAGGATGGAGTCATATTGGAGTCAGGGTCTCACTATGTAGTTCTGTTTATGAAACTTGATATGTAGACTATGCTGGTCTTGAACTCACAGAGATCTGCCTGCCTCTGCCTCTTGCTCCCAGTTCTGGGATAATGCCTGAAAACCATCATGCCTACAAACTTCAGATCAATCAGTCAATCAGTCAGTCAATCAAAGCTACTCTAGGGTTGGAGAGAAGGCTCAAGCCGAGTGGTTACTTCCTGTTCTTGCTGGAGGCTCTGTGAGAGTTCTCTTCCCAGCACCTGTGGTTCACAGCCACCTGACTCTAACTCCAGTGGCTCCTTTACCTCTGGTTTCTAGAGGCACCTGAAGCCATACACGCACACCCTCCCTCTACATCTACACATAGTTACAATACAAATAATATCATCTTTAACAACAACAACAACAACAACAACAACAACAACAAAAAAAAAAGCTTTGAGGAGGGCTCTGGCAGCTTGGTGGTTTCCACAAACAAAAGATGGCTGCTGCACATGTCCAAATTACAGATTTATGAGCAAACTAAGCCTAGTGCTGTTTTAAGCCATGAAACATCAGGGTGACTGATCATGCCACAACAGGCAACCTGGATTTATAACTATTGTTACTCTAATCCAACCTGATGAGCTGGAACTTTGGCTCTAAGAACATCTGCCTCAGAGCCCTGGAGTCAGAAACCAGCCAGGTGGGATTTGAACTCTAGAAGTCAGTCGTGGAACCTGTCACCTTAATTATAACATCAAGCCATCCCCATGTGCTCTGGTCAGCCAGGGGCAGCTTTATAAGGATGACCGTGAAGACCTCGTCTGTGTGTCTGACTGTAGGGCTCTGGCCTCTTCACCTCATCTGAGAACATTTTTTTTTGCATGCTTTTGTTTTTGCACTAACGAGGCCCACACTGGCTCCAAGTTCACGGTGCTCCTCCTATCTTGGCATCCCAAGCATTGGGATTTCAGTCAAAAGCCACCATGGTTGACTCGGAGTCTGAGTCTTCTGTTGCCGGGGGAATACAGGTCTCCTGCACGCTAGGCAAGTGCTCTGCCACTGAACGACATCCCCAGCCCACGAGTTTTTAGTATCTTATTGGTCTACTCATCCCTGAACAGACACAAGCCTCTAGCCTCAGGCTTTGTGGGGTGCCAGTCTCAGTGGGGATCAGCTCGCTCGGAGACTTTAGCAAACCCTCCGCAGCCATGAGCCCCTGTCTCCCTGATATTCCTCCAGCACTCATCTGACTCCATCTTCCTGGGAGGGTTCTCCCCACCCAGCCCTCCTCAGCCTGTACTACAGTTGCTTCTGCCAGCATCCATTCCTTTACTGTGAAGTCAATGGCTGGGATGTGACTCAAAGGCCCAGCCTCACCCTGCACTGGGCCTGTCACATGGGGGGATTTAGGTAGACATTTGATGAATGAATCAAGCAAGTTGTCCAAAGAATGAGGAAAGAGAGGCAGTGTCTTGGAAAGGCACAGTTTTATTGTGGCATATCAGGGAGGGTCTCAGATCCTCCCCACCTCCTTCAGCTTGGCCACCAGGTCTTCCGTGGTCTCTACCTTTACTCCTGCTAAGCGCTGAGGGGGCTCCTCCACACTGATCACGGAGACCTTGGAGGTCAGGTCCACACCCAGGTCTCCAGCCTTGATCACTTCAATCTTCTTCTTCTTGGCTTTCTGCACACAGCAATCAGTGGCTCAGGGAGCTGCAAAGCCCTTGCCTGACCCAACCTCCTCCTGGTGAGTGGTTCGTGTTTGAAGCCATGCCTGTTGCCAGAATCTCTCAGGACTTCTCCGCAGGCCGGGAGTGTGATTTCTCATAGCTAAACCTGATGCAGTCTGTCCCTTCAGGCTAGGATGCCCTAGGAGGCTCTGCTACTGCAGAAGATCTCCCTCGGTGACCCAACCTAAGCTCCTCACAGAGTCCAGGACAAACAGATGTCCTTTTGGCTATGACGACTCCACAGACTGCAGCTGAGCTGACCTACTGAATCTTCCCCATTGGCTGGCTTGATCCACTGAATCTTCCCACTGGCTAAGCTGATCTACTGAATCTTCCCCATTGGCTGGCTTGATCCACTGAATCTTCCCATTGGCTAAGCTGATCTACTGAAGCTTCCCCATTGGCTGGCTTGACCCATTGAACCTTCCTACTAGCCACGGTGGCACACTTAACCTTCCATACTGGCCAAGGTGACCCACTAACCACACATCTTGGTCAAGCTGACTGAAAGAACTCACCTTGCTCGCTGTGAGGATTTGGAATCAACTTCTTGGTGACCAAGAGACCTTAGCTCCCTCCAAGATGTTCTAAACAATGACTTCTAACTCACAAAAATGACCATGTGCCAAGACTAGATGAAGTCTTGCTATTTACCCAGAATTATCTAGTGGACTCCCACTGGCTAGGATGTCAGGAAGAAACCCTTCTGCTGTATGTAGAGACTTCCTACCACTTGTAACCCCGATGGGTCCTCCTCTTGCTACACTAGCCCATTAACTTTTGCCACTGGTAGAGGTGACCCTTCCCTTTGGATCTATATCCCTTGTGCCCTTGTCTTGTGTCATCCAATCACTGAAGAGGCCCAAAGTAGGTCCCGGTGGCTTGTCGCCAACCACTCACCATGATGTTGGGCAGTGTGGCATAGCGAGGCTCATTGAGTCTTAAGTCAGCAGTCACCACAGCTGGCAGTTTCAGGCGAATCGTCTCCAGACCCCCGTCAATTTCCCGTTCCACTTTTACCTTGTCCCCCTCCAGTGTCACCTGAGAGGCGAATGTACCCTGGAGGAGACAGCATCGGAGGAAAGTGAATTCAAACAGGCACTGAGCAGGCTTTGGGCTCCACTGCTGAGCATAGGCAGCAGAGAAGTGAACTGAGGAGACTAAAGCAAGTGACGAGAGTCCTGTGATATGTAAACTCAGGGTCCCCCACAGCACTGCAAACCCTGGGGGTAGAGTAGGAGCTCATCTTCACTTCATTCAAATGTGGCATGGGGCTAGAAAGGTGGCTTGGAGGTTGAAAGCACTTGGCTGCTCTCGCAGAGGTCCTGGTTGGTTCCCAGCATCCATGTCAGTGCCTTGTACTCCAGCTTCAGGGCTCTGATGTCCATTTCTGGCCTCTGTAGGTACCTGCACACATGTGCGCATAACCCCTCCCACCCCAGTGTTTCCCCTCCCACCCCACACATATACATAATTAACAATAAAATAAATCTAGAAACTAGAGAAATGGCTCAGTGGTTAAGAGCACCTACTACTTTTCCAGAAGACCTGAGTTCAATTCCAGCACCCACATAATGGCTCACACCCATCTGCAAGTCCAGCTCTAGGGAATCCAATGCTGCCTTCTGGCCTCCAAGGTCGCCCTCACAAATGCACACAAGCACACACATATGTGTAAATAAAAAAAAAAAAACTTTCAGAGATAGTGAGAGAAAGGCTAGACCACACTAGACATGTCACTTCCACGAGTCTGCTTTTTGTTGTATACTGTTTCAGCCTGTGGTCCCTCTGCTACTCTAACACTAGCTACATTTATTGTTTTCCTAACATGATTTGTATATGTGCGCTTATAGTAAGTACAGAGCCCACATGGCCCAGAACAGGGTATTGGACCCCTTGGATCTGGAGTCTCAGGCAGCTGCCTGATATGGACACTGGGAAGGAACCACGTTCTGACCTCTGTCAGTGCAGCCAGTGCTCTTAACTGACAAGTCATCTTTCCAGCCCTCAACATTCATTCTCTAACCCTGAACCAAGTTTTCAATTCCGCTGTGGAATCAGGACCTTGAAGACCGAAGATGTAGTTCAGTTGGTACAATGCTTGCCTTGTATGTTCAAAGCCTTGGGTTCCATCCCTAGCACCACACAAACGGGGGCTACGGGTATATGCCTGTCACCACAGCACTCAAGAGGTAGAGGAGGGAGGAGGAGTCAACAGTCATCTCTGAGATCAACCCTGTTGCCGTTTGCCCTGGAGTTATCTGTATTTTGATGCTAATTCTGCTGCCCCAAGAAAGGCTGCCTAGTCACATACTCAGGACTCAGGTGACTTCATCAGAACCTTCTCCCAATTTAATTTGTAAAATACAGGTGAGGGCAGTACAGGATAGAACAAGGCCTGTCATTGGACGAGAAGGAAGGATGGGTGGGAGAAAAGTTTGAGGGAGTAGGAGAGTAGGAGATGGCAGAGTAGCTGCGGGACAACATGGACGCTGACATTAAGATCCCACACTGTACCTTTACAGGTTGTTATGAATGTTCTTCAGGGATGGATGTGCACCAGGCTTTGTACGTTTAGGTGGGCCATTATATCTTATCAATTAGATCAAAGGTTACTGTGTCATGTGTTCTGTCATGTGCAGATTTAACTGTAAGAGAGTGTGTGGCGGCGGCCAACTCCGTCACATGGAGTTGGGATGTACGCTTCTGGCAAGATATCTAGCGGATATCTTGGGGCACTGCTGTGCCAGACCTAGAGCGGGTAAAAAGACTGTGTTTTTTTTTTTTTCTTTTATATTTTTACAACAACAGAACTCAGGTGGTCAGACTTGGTAGCAAGTGCCTTTACCTGCTGAGCCATCTCACCATAACCTAAACAACTGAGGTGCACTATCATGACTCCGGTGATGATTCCATAGGTCAGCCCTGTGTCAAATGTGTCAGACTTTGAACTCTGTGTTTGTATACATGTGCGAGCAGACAGGCGCATTTGGGATCCGCTGGACAACAGCAATGCCTTCCTCAATCATGGTCCGTCTTATTTTTAAATTTTATACTTATTTTATTTAGTGTGTGTGTGTGTGTGTGTGTGTGTGTGTGTGTGTGTGTGTGTGTGTGTAACTTGGGGGAGTTAGTTTGCTCTCACCATGGGGGTCCAGGGGATCAAACTCAGATCAGGCCTGGTGGCCCCTTTATCCACTGAGCCATCTTTCTCTCCACCTTACTTTCTGAGGCAAGGTCTCTCATTGCAAACCATACACTTTAAATGTGCATAGCTCACTGTAGGCTCCTGATTTCTCAGTAAAGCTGTTGCAAAAACCTTGATAGTCTAGTAACTGGCCAATGTTTAAGTCTCTTCAGAACAATGTTTGATCCAGTCCCTTTGAGCAGAGACCTGAAGCACACAGCCTTGAGGAAGCCAAGAAGCAAGTTGTGGGAACAGCACCCCGGGAAGTGAAGACAGCGGGTGCAAAGGCCCCAGAGAGCAGCCGAGCTTGGAGGATGAGGTCAGGTGCTCCTTACCCCAGCCTCACCTGCGGCCAGTCCAGAAGTCCGGCTGTCATCTGACCTGTCTGGTTACAGTCATCATCAATAGCCTAGCAGGAAGAGAGAGGGAGGGATAGAGAGGAGTTTATGATGGTGGCTGGACTTATGCCAGCCCACTTAGACTTCTTATCCATGACAGTTCTCAGCAGGCAAGACTGGAAGTAATTTATTTAGCCTTTCTAAGCTGTTCCAGCAAGTCACATAGCTTTCAAGTGACAGGCGATATGTAAATGAACATTTATGGGTGTACCAATAAAACCTCATTGGCAATGCAAATGTTGCCTGGGGCTATAGATTATTGGTCTGGCATGATTTCCTCCCCGGGACCAAGAAAATAAGCAGCCTGGTGTCCCTTTTGACCTCTGTACAGTCACTCATTCACCTAACTTCCAAGGCAGCCAGGACAGGTGCCAGACCCAGCAGAAACCCAGAGGAACAAAAGCAAAGCCAGTATGGACATTCTATCCACTCTCCCCTCCTCACTCCACTGATAGGTTCTGGGATGGGCCCAGGACTCCAGCTGAAACTTGAAGAGGAAGCCCTGCTGTTCCTGGAGCTGCTAAATGCCAGGCTACCAACAGCTGGTTCCAGGGACACCTGGACCCCAACCCTACCAGGACCTGTCTCTTTGGTTTGTTCTTGGGTTCAGCACTTGGCCTCAGTTTAGGGAATTCTCCCATGACTGACTCTCTGGCTACTGGCAATGTGTTCTGTTATCTGATTCTACAGTGCTGGCAGGATTCCCATGTCCTGCACCCACATCCTCTCTCAGGGCTGGCCTGGTTTCCTGGGGCCCTTCCCCCGTCCCTAGGACACCCCCCGCCCCCAGCCATCTCCTTAGCCTCCTGTACTCAGCCTCTATGCCCCATTGATCTCCTCCTGTCTTGTCCTTCCTCTGTCTCCTTTCTGCCTGTGACTCTTCCTACACCCCCTTCTTCTGCCATCTCCTGTGATACCACAAAGCTTATCTTTGTGAGAAGAAGGCTGGAGGCAGCTCCCACAGGAAGGTGAATGTCCCTGGATCTCCAGAGGGGAGCGGTGAGCCAACCAGCAGCAAGACAGCCTCTGTGAGCCCTGATGTGGCCCTGTCATCAACTTGGTCCACTTCTACAAACTGCAGGCCATTTGTCCTGGCCCCAGAGGAGATCCTGCCCCTCTCCTGCTCACAGACCAGCTGTGACTCACTACTGCCTATGACAAACACGCTCAAGTAAGTTTCAAGGCCTGTCTCCTGAATTCCTACCTTTCCCTGGCGTCTCTGCCCCTCAGACACACAGACATGTTCTTTGGTTGTTCCCAGTCCCCCCCCCCCCCCTTGATAACACAGTTATCAAGCCAGATGCTGCAGCATGCTCTTAGCCTGTTACTGCCCCTACACTATGCCTGGCTTGGGCCAGGCCCATCTCACCCACATGAGCCCACAGCACAGACTGTTGGATGCCTGTGTTGCCGGCTCACGCTCTGTCAGTGGAGATGGCAGGGTCCTCTGCTACTTGACCTGGTTGTGTAAATTGCTGGGCCTGAGCCTGCTGCAGTGTGGTCTCACCCCCATCCTAAGCAGGGTGAGGGGTGGGTAACAGAAGGTCTGGCACACCAACCTGCTTGCCCAGGAACAAAAGGTCCACCTTCTCCTTTTCAGCCAACTTGGCCAGGACCCGGGCCACCTGCAGGGGGCCTAAGTTTTCTGCCTCTGCCCCTGGCACTTCCACGTGGATGCCTCTGTCTGCGCCCATGGCCAGAGCAGTTCGGATGGTCTCCTGAAGAGGGCAGAGCAGTTACTATACATACATCATGCCGGTGACATAGGTCGAGGCCCCAGTCCTCCTCCCTCAGACCCAGGATACAGGCTGCAGCCTTCCTCCCTCAGACTGAGGTAGGTTCAGGCTCAGCCTCCTCTCTCAGACTGGGGGATGCTCAGCCTCCTCCCACAGACTCATGTGTCCACTCAGCCTCCTCCCTCAGACTCATGTGTCCACTCAGCCTCCTCCCTCAGACTCATGTGTCCACTCAGCCTCCTCCCTCAGACTCATGTGTCCACTCAGCCTTTTCCTTCAGACCCAGGGTTCAGGCTTTCAATCCTCCTCCCTCAGACCTAGGAGTTGTGGGAGTCACACAGACTTTTCACTCACTCAGGGTCCCTGAGCACCTGGCACTGTGGGGGGCCACAGCTGACAGCAATGATCTCCTTCACCAGCTTCTTCTCCTTTAGTCGCACAGCCTCTTCCACTGCAATCTCACAGAAGGGGTTCATGGAGTGCTTCACACCATCAGTCACCACTCCAGACTTGTCAGGCTTTACCCGAATCTGTGTAGCACACAGGGAAGGCACAGGATCAGGGAGGAGGTTAAGGCCAGGGCTGTAGTGCTGACCCTTACACACCTAGGTCAGCAGAGGTCCACAAAGAGCCAAGGCGTTCTTGTATTAGGGTCATGGGTTCCAGAACTCACACATGATGCCAGGCCACCCTCTCATTTCTCATTCAGATTTTACTAAGCAGCAGGGACACTTGACACGGTTGTTTGGACACTGTGTCTACTCTTGGGGTGTGTGTGTGTGTGTGTGTGTGTGTGTGTGTGTGTGTGTACGTTTTATATGCTTCAGTCCCAGTGAATAATACCTACCAGGATACCTCCAAAGAAGTGCATCCAACAGCCAAGTGTGGTTGCACACATCTGTAACCTAACACTACGGTGGCTGAGGTGGGAAGTTCAGAAGCTTGATGGCTGGCCAAGTAGTGAGATCAGCCCAAAACAGTCATGTTTACTTGCATGGACCTGAACTCAGGATGTGGGCACAGTGCTCCCTTCAGAGGCCCAGGGAAGAACTGGCTTATTACATTTGTGTGTTCTTTAGACTTGCTGTTCTTCCAGAGGACCGGAGTTCCACAAGTGCCTGTACCTCCAACTCCAGGGGGATCTGACACCCTCTTCTGGTCTCTACATGTTCTGTACTCACATGTACACAGACAGATAAAATTAAAAACTACTTTAAATATTATCGTTGTGTGCTCGTGTGTGCCTTCGTGTGCCATGGTATGCATGTGGAGACCGATGGACAACTCCACTTCCCTCTGACGCTAGGATTTCAGGTGTGTGTCATTAGATGCACCTTGTTCCCAGTGCCCTGAAGAAGTAGATGGAGACGATACTGCCACCCACCATGAATGGAAGGTTGCCATGTAGGAGTCCTGCTCTGAGCCACTGTACTGAACATCATGCGTTATTCTAGCCTCAGAGACCAGCTCTCATCCTCTCCCATACGAACAGTGCCTGGCTGACAGTGACACAGTCCTGCAGCCCCCAAGTTACTACCGATGGTTTCTAGGAGTTTCTAGAGTTCGGAGGAAAGGTAACAGGGGCCTGAGAAAGCTGTTAGAGAAGAGCTCAATTGGATAGTGGCCCCTAGGCTAAGATCTGAACAAGGACCGAGGCTGACCAGGTAAAGTGTGAGGAATGGTATTCCAGCGAGGTCGGTAGGAGGTGCTAAGACCCTGAAGTAGAAAGAAGCTGGGGGGGGGGGGGGAGAGTCAGAGGAAGCCAGTGTGACCAGAGTAGAGCGCAGTGGCTTCACGGTAGAGAGGCCAGCAGTACTGAACTATTGTGACTGTGACAGGCACCAACGGCCTTCCAAAGGCACGTGAGACAGGGCTTGCCACGCTCCCAGGTTCTCACTGGGGATTCTAGCAGAAGTTTGTGAATTTTAGACAGACATTCTGCCAGTTAGCTACATGGCAGTATCTCTTTTTACTTTGAGGTAGCGACTTACAAATTTGCCCCTACTGGCCTTGAACTTGCTCTGTGGCCCAGGCTAGCCTTAGAGTTGTGACTGTCATGAGTGTAGTAGATAACAGATATGGTTTTGAACTGTCCTGCATGCATATCGCTAGCTGGGCAGCAGATACTTGTCCACAAGCCAGCAAGAACTGTCTTACAAGGTCACAACTAAAGCCCCAGGGCATCTGCCCGTGCCCTTAGACACACCAGCGCAGAACATGCAAACAAAAACCTTTGCCTTAAAAAATAAAATAAAATAAAATCCAGGCAGGGCTGAGGAGGTCGCCTCCCGGCATGCATGAAGCGCTGGGTTCCACCCTCAGCATTAGGTAAACCAAGCATGGTGACATGAGTCAGACCCTACTGCAAAGCAAACAAAAAAGCACTACGTGAAATTTCCTCTTTAAGACAGAGAGGCCACTCCCTCCGCAGCAAAGGCCTGTGCTGGTGACTGGAGGGAGGCCCAGGGCTGACCTCACTTCGGCTACCCTAGGAAAAAAGGGCCTAGGAATCTACTAGGTCACCTGCTGAGTGGGACTGACAGACCTTTTCCAGCTGCTTGCTGGGGGTTAAGTCAGGAAACAATGGTTGGCAGGTCTGCAGCGGTGTCTTAGTTTTCTCTGTGGCAGGGGTGAGGTTTCAGCCCAGCATGCCAGCAAGCACCCCACCCCTGAGTGGCGGCTCCAGCTCTCCCTTGCTTGTATTTTAGGTGCAGGGCAGAGCTCTGTCCAGCATCTTAGGCTTCGTTCAGTTTATGCAGGCGGCTCTGCCCCAGGATCTAACTCGCTTTAACAGCCTGGCTTCTTGTAGTCTGTCCTGTAAGCCAGGGAGCTCGGCCGCTGTTATCGCCCCATTGAAGCACCTGAGGCCCAGGGACGGGGTCTAACTGAAGACTGTCTTGGAAGCAGGAGGCTCTATGGAGTTAGCAAGTGTGTCTATTGCCACTACTTCCAAGAGGGGGAGGGGTTTGGTTTTTGAAGGAAACTCCTGAAAATCAGCTGTGTCTGAAGGTTGTGCCTAGAATATCAGAACTGTGAAGAGACTGTAATATAGGTCCAGAGGTTAATTACCTTACCTTGGGTTAGTTCTAGTCTAGTCTTGGCCCTCCTTTGTGCCCGAACTAACATCCGTGCTTAACAGATAAAGGCATTTAGAATCTATTACCTCAGCAGACCACTAGCTTCCATCAACCCAAAGGCTAAGAATGCCTCCGCGTAGCATATCTTGGGCCTATAGAAAAGCTTCCCTCATCTCAGTGCACCTGCCTCTCTGCTGTAGCCAACACAAACTATCTCTTAATCCCTTTAAGAGATTGAACCCAGAGCCTGTTGGTTCACGGAACTACATCACCAGCAGCAATGTGCTCCCCTGTTTAATTTTGACACAGGGTCTCAGTATGTTGCTCAGTATGGCTTTGGATTCATGGTAGCTCAGGATGGGCTTGGACGTTTGGTGTTCATGAGGAGGCTCCCTGGGTGGATGGGATTATGGTGCTGGGCGGTTTCTATTAGTAGAATGTGGGGGTGCACACCTATAATCCCAGTATTTGGGAGTTGGAGGCGGGAGAGCAAGTTCAAGGCCAGTGTAGGACACTTAAAACTCTTGACTCAAACAAAACAAAACAAAAACAACTAAAGACAAACATAAAGGAAACAGAGGCCCAGTGGATAAAGGTGCCTCCTAATACCCTGACTTTGATCCCCACGATCTACATGTTGAGAGTAGAGGACTGATTCCTTCAATTTGTCCTCTGACCTCGGCCCATGTGCTTGCTTGTACACACACACACACACACACACACACACACACACACTAATTTTTTTTTTAAAGAGAGGTTTTTAAATGCAGTTTCCTGGACCCTTGACACAGTGCATGGACTTCCCTTTGGGTCTGTGCCACACTCTTAGCAGAGCTTGATGGGAAAGGGCACCTGTAGGGCACAGAACAAGCAGAGCAGCGAGGCCTGATGGGAGATCACACACTGGCAGCACGCACCAGTGACAGCCTGGCTACTGTGGGGTCAGAGCACTGAGCAAATAAAGAAGGTCTCCTGCTGGTAACACTAGGGTCTGGGGCTGGGGGGGGTGAAAACGAGGGCAGTGAAGGAAAGGTATGGGAGCCAGTGTTTCCTTAAGCACTAAAGGGGTGGGGTGGCCACTGCACAGGTGGACACATGCTTCCTTGGTCGGGAGATTCTTTTCTGGGCCTCAGATTGTCCTCCAGCCTTTCCTGGTTAACTCAGAGGGCTAACCCTCATGGAAAATGTGTTCCTGGCCAGAAACAAGCACCTCACGGAGTTGCTGAATACCTATTAACACTTTCTTTCTCCCTGCTTGGGCAAGCACCGGTTATATTTTAAGGAAGTTGCTAAAGAGACTTCCACCACCCACCCAAATCATTAACAGCACTCAGTGCACACCAGGCACCGTTCTAGTGACTTCCTAAATCCAACAATCAACTGTGGTGGCACTTGCCAGTAGGCTATGGCGAAGAGGCACAGATAGGAGGATGAAGGGTTCCAAATCAGTCTGGGCTACACTTTCGAGCCGCTGAGATGGTTTGATAGATTAAGGGTGTTTGCTGCCAAGCCTGATAACCTGAACTTGATCTCTGAGAGCCCACTCCCTTGAGTTGGCTTCTGGTCTCCACAGTAGTGCTGTGGCATGTCCATGATCTTAAATAAATAAATAAGTAAATAAATAAATAACAAAAATTAATTAACCCTCACAAAGTAGGTACTGCCACATAAGCAATACTGCCAAGAGGAAGAGAATGAGGCCCAGAGGTTAAGAGCACTGGCTCCACTTGCACCAAACTGGGGTTCAGTTCCCAGCATTCACATGGTGACTCACAACCATCTGTAACTTCAGTTCCAGGCGATCAGATGCCTTCTCCTGGCCTTCAAGAGCAGTGCGTGCAAATACCGCGCATAACATATTTACAGGCAAACATTTATGCATATAAAGCAAAAATAATTTTAAGGGCTATTTTATCACTGGGACGAACCATTCTGATGGTATGCCTGCAGCCTGAGACTGTTTCCACTGTGAACACATCAGACACTGTTTCCCCGACAAGATCTCAAACTCCGGAATGCCGATTTAAAAAGTGATGCTGGTTACATGGTAGGAGGATGGGGGTTGGAAGGGTAGGACCTCTGAGCACCATGATCTGCAACAAAGGATCACAGAAGGCCTCAGAAAAGGTGATCTTAGAACCAACACCATGAGGGACTGGGTGATACCAGGAATGCTGAGTTGAGTGAGATACGGTTCAGGCTGCAAGGAGCTGCCAGTCTGGAAATGGGGGTGCAGGTGGCACACTGGGGTAAACGAGAGGACCACAATGTACTATGGAAAGGGCTGGTAGGACAAGACTGGGGGCCTTCAGGAGAGAGGAGGTTCATTCGATGTTGACATAATCAGTTGGTCACAATTGTCCAAACAGGAGAGAGATGGTAGAGGGTACAGCAGAAAGGACATCACAGCAAAAGAATCAGCTGACACAGAATACAGGCTGGAGGTCTGGAAGCGGAAAGAGGAAGAGAAGGTTCCAGGAGGGTCCCCAAATAGCCAAGGGTCCCCAGAGCCAGCCTGAGGAGGTGGGACTTTGTATGGAGAGTGATGGGGAGCCAAGACAAGGTCAGCCCTGTGTGTAGGAAGTTCCCAAGGTTGGATGAGAAAGTGGTGGAGGGGAGAGCCCAAGATCTCAGGGGGAGGTTGAGCCCAAGATCTCAGGGGGAGGGGAGAGCCCAAGATCTCAGGGGGAGGCTGAGCCCAAGATCTCAGGGGAAGGGGAGAGCCCAAGATCTCAGGGGGAGGGGAGAGCCCAAGATCTCAGGGGGAGGCTGAGCCCAAGATCTCAGGGGAAGGGGAGAGCCTAAGATCTCAGGGGGAGGTTAAGCCCAAGATCTCAGGGGGAGGGGAGAGCCCAAGATCTCAGGGAGAGGGGAGAGCCCAAGATCTCAGGGGGAGGGGAGAGGCCAAGATCTCAGGGGGAGGGGAGAGGCCAAGATCTCAGGGGAAGGGGAGAGCCCAAGATCTCAGGGGGAGGGGAGAGGCCAAGATCTCAGGGGGAGGGGAGAGGCCAAGATCTCAGGGGGAGACTGGAGCTAGGTCACAGGTGAGACGGGGGCTAATGGGGTAGGGCCTGGGGCTGGAAAGGAAACAATGGTGCATTAGGTTTGGGGCTGAGAACGGAGAGTCCATCAGTTCTGACATTGGGTGTTAGAGGAGAAAAGGCGGTATCTAGAGTCAGGCTAGGCAGGTCTGACTCACTGCCCTTCTGAAGGAGGGTGTCATCAGACACTGGATGTGAAGGAGGAAACCCTGCATAGTATGGGAGGGAAGTGCCACTGACTCCAAGGAAATGGGGTGGGGGGTGGTTGACACCACGCTGTGTTTGCCTTTAAACTCTTGGCTCACACTGGAACACAGCCTAGATGACCATGGGCAGGCTTTGCACTAGGAGGTGCTGGGATTAGAGCTCATTCTAGGTGCTGAGGGTGCTGGGTGTGGTGTTGCAGGCCCAGCATCAAAGCCAGTTGAGAGGTTGAGGATGAAAGCGTCTGAGGCCAGCCTGGGCAATTAAACACCTCAGAATAAGTTGTAGAGACCCAGGAGTGATAGTACACACTTGTAATCCCATCACTCAGGAAGTAGAGGCAGGAGGACCAGGAGTTCAAGGCCATCCTCGACCTCACAATGAATTCCAGGCCAACCTGGACCAACTACGACTGTCTCTAGGGGCTGGAGAGATAGCTCAGTAGTTAAGAACACTAGGCACTCTTTCAAAGTACCCAGGTTCAATCCCCAACACGCCCATCAGGCAGCTCAGGATCACCTCTAACTGTGGCTTTAGGGGCTCTGATGCTCTATTCCAGCTTTCACGGGCACCTACACTTCTATGTGCATATCCACACACACAGGCATAATTAACACTGGGGACTGGAGAGATGGCTCAGTGGGTGAGAACACTTCCAGAGGACCTGGGCTTTGGACATGGTATCTCACAACTGTCTGTAAACCCTAGCTCCAGGGTATTTGACACCTTCAGACATGCATGCATGCATGCAAGCAAAACACCAATGCACATAATAATGATGATAATGATAATGATAATAATAATAATTTTAAAAATAAAATGGAAAAAAGACTGGAGCTATGGCTCAGTGTACTGGCCTGGCCGACCATTTAGAAGGTCATGGGTTTGATTCCCACCAGCACACATAAATAAATACATACATACATACATACATACATACATACATACATACATAAATGGTGGTTGAGTTTCCCAGGAACCCACATGTATCTCAATGAGTCTGGCAGCACCATCTCTGTCATAGGCTGTTAGAAACAACCTCAAGCCAAGCTGCTTTTTCTCTAGCAAACAGGCAAACAGCCAGACTTGCCTGTACTCCTGACACTTGCTGTTTACCCAGCTGGGGGTGCAGGGAAGGGGGGGTGGGCATCTGGCAAGTAACAGGGCCTCCTCAAGCCTCTGTTTCTAAGAGTACAGAAGATGTACAAAGAGATCAATCTCTGTACAGGAATCATGTCTGCTGGTGCTTTGTACCCACTTCAATCTCCGAGTCTGTCTCCTGTCTCCTGTCTCCTATCTCATTCCTCAGTTGGGGTGTGTGGATGGAGGTATTAAAATAAATGTTATAGTCAGTTTTTACAAATCCCTGAGGTCTCTTGGGTGTATCCTCCGTATGCTAGGAAATTTCAAGAACCCAGAAGGAGATCTCAGGACAGTGGAGACACACAAACATGACTTGCCACCATCTTTTTCAGTTCAGGTTAGGCCAAGCACTGAGACTGGCCTGGGAACCCAGTCTGATTCAATGCTGGCGATAGCAGCTTCTCACTGGGGGAGAAACCAGGTCCTGGGGGATAGGGTGGGGGTGGTGCTGCCCTCAAACAGCTCATGGACAGTGAAATGCCTGACACTCGGCTGCCTTCTTGGTCAAACTGGCTCCTTTGAACTTGCTTCTCCAGCAAGCACAGCTCTCCTTTTCTTTCTAGATAAAAAAAATTTCAAGCATCCCATGACTATATGGGGGAGGCAGTTTCTGAGTCCCATGGAACCAGATGGCTCCCCATGTAGCTGTACTTGGAAGGCAGACAATGCAGCCTGGAAGGTAAAGATGGATGGAATCGCAGCCCCACATAGAAGTCTCTATTCTGCTTCTCTCTTGCGAAGTGACTTCTTTGTGCCTCAGTTTCTCCACGTGTTAAATTGGGACTAATACTCCTCCAGACCACAGTAATCAAGGGACTGAGAGAGAGGGAAAGAGGGTCGTGACCTCAGAAGGATCTGATTGTCAAAAACGCACAGCCCTTGAATTTTGTTCCAGGTATGACTGACGTCGGGTCAAAGGGCAATAGAAATTGACATTTGAAAGGCTCTCTTATGTGGGGTACGCTCCTGATCTTGGGCGTTCATAGCTGCGGTCTCAGGGTGCTGGGACCTAGTGGGGGTGGGGAAAGTCACCTTCACGGCGAAGTCGATGACCCTCTTGACAGCCACGAGCGCGCGCAGCTCCGCCATCTTCACGCAGCAGTCTCTGGCCGGATCGGGTTGCGCTTAATTCAGACAGCCGCACAGTCCGCCCCCATATCTGTCTCTGCGCCTGCGCGCCGCAACACCGACCAATCAACCGCCGCAAAACTCAGAGAAAGCCAATAAAAAACGGAATTCAGGGGGAGAGGCGGGATCCAGGGCGGGCCGCTGGGTGGAGGGGGCGTTGCACAGAAGTAGGGAAAAGGGCATTCCAAAGAGTGAAGTCTGCTGAGGGTTTGTTCACCCTAATTTTCTCTGCAACTCCTGTTGTCTCCAGATCTGCAATTCACATCTAGGTTCCTCCTTTCTCAGCACCCCCAAGTCCCCATGTCCGCGATCCCACACTCACATCGTGCCTTTTTTCCCACGCCTTTGTTTGTTTGCCTCCGCATTCTTTCTGCGGATTCTCTCCTGTCCTAGCGTCTACACTTTCCTTCCCCGTGACTTCCCAGTGTCCGCTCGTCCCCACCTCCTCCCTGGCGTCCCCCCCCCCCCCACGTCCTTTATGACTCCCCCGAGTCCCGTACTCTCTCCCTGTGCCCACATCCTCTGCGCCTACGTTCCCTAGGACTACCCGGTGTCGGTTTGTCTGCACACCCTCTCCCTACTTCCGCATCTCCTGCAAATCCCCGGGGTACACACCTGGTTCCAGAGTTCACAGTTCACGTCTCCGTTCCTACCCTCCCATATTCCTTCTGACCTCCTTAACTCTCTACAAGTCACTTTATCCGTGTCCCTGTAGTCTTCAAGCTTATGTCTCTACGTTCCGCAGAAAAGCACGCAGGGACGATGCTAAAAGCCATTCCTTTATTCTGCCCCAGGCAGGCCGCATTCACAGGCACACTGGGAACCCGCTGATGGCTTCGGTGCTCTGCATGATCATGTCGGCAAGCAGAAAGCAGAAGCCTGGCAGGAAGGGAGTGCAGAGCCGGGGGAGGAAGGTGGGCCACAGGTCGGATGACTTGGCCTGCCTGGCAACTAGGGATGGGGGCTCCAAGGGCGTCTCTATCGGGTGTGCTGGAGTGCGGGGACAGGGAGGTCCCTGGAAGTCATTGTGGGCTTTCCTGGGAGAATAGGTGACTGGGAAGTTTCTGGGGAGGGGAGTCCTCTAAAGGGGTAGTTTCTACCCTCTTCCCCTAGTGCTGGTTACCCGCAATAAACGAGAAGGGTAAAGCCAACCATCCGAAAAAGTAGGACCAGGAGAAGAAGACTTCTGGCTTCCAGGCATTCTTTGCAGTGTATACGGTCAATGCAATCAGCAGCAGCAGCCCTGGGCCACACCCGCCCTTCAGGTGAGTGTGACCAGGTAGGGACTACACCCAAGCCCACCCCTCAGAATCGCCCTTGTCTTTGACTTGTAAAACCACGCCCAGATTCCCTTTATCTCCACCTTCGTGGGCTTCTTCCCCCTCCTTTTTTCTTTTTCTTTTTCCTTAAAAATAGATTCTTCCCATATACAATATACCCAGACTACAGTTTCCTCTCCCTCAACTTTTCCCAGCTTCCCTCATCTCCCCAAGACCCACTCCTTCTCCTCTTCAGAAAAGAGAGGACAGTCAAACAGAGCAAAACAAGATACAATGAGACAAAACAAAAGTCCATTGAGGATGAATAAGAGAACGCAATAGAAGGAAAAGGCCCAAGAGCAGGCATAAGAGTTAGAAACATTCCCTACTCCTATCCCCTCTGTCGGCTTCCATCAGCTACAAAATCCCTCCCCCAGCACACATTTCTAACCTTGCCAATCAGTCTTTCTAGGCCCAACTCCTTCAGAATTGTCACCACCACTGCCACCACCACCACCACCACCACCACCACCACTACCACCACCACCACCCCTCCTACATGGGGGTAACTGCCTTCTCACCGCTGAGAAAAAGTAAGACAATGGTATTTTGGCTACGTAGTGACTCGGCCTCTTGACACTGAATCCTTATCCCCATCCCCAAAGCTACGATACTGAAGGCTGCTGCCAGCACCATGCATGCTGTGGTCACTGCCAAGGTGTCTGGAGAGACAGGGTAGCATCAGCTAGACACCTTGCTGCCATGAAAGAGCTCTTCTGGCCACCCTTGCCCCACCACAGACACACACACACACACACACACACACACACACACACACACACACACGCGCGCGCGCGCGCGCGCGCGCGCGCGCGCCAGGAGCATCTAGAGCTCATCTGTCTCCATTTTGAAGCAGGTGTTCAAGGATGTGGGACGGGAGAGGGCAGCAAGGCAGGTCTGGGGAGAAAGGGCCTTGAGGGTAGAAGACAGCTGGATCTGAGCCTGGGGTGGAAAGCCCATCTGGGGGTGGGGGTAGGGGTGGGTTCTGGGGTGTGGTCTGGTGTAAAAGCAAGTGAAGGTCTCACTCTGGCAGGGCATGTTGGAGCAGACGCCATGGGTACACTCCTGCCATAGGCCACTGTGTCCCCCTTGTTGTCGGATCCAGTAGCTGGTAGTAGTGGATAGTACTGTGAGGACGCTGCTCAAGAGATTAAGCAAATTGCCTCCAGTCTGAAGGCTCTTCTTCACCCCCATGCCAAGGAGGCAGCTGCCAAGAACACCACAGGTAGGACTGGCTCACACCGCTCCTCAGGAGGAAGCTCTTCCATGTCAGAAGGCCTCCCTCCCTCAAGCACTCCTACCCGGCAACCTCAAGATCCCCCCAACGCCAGCCACTTGCCTGGGTTCCTAACCTCAAGGAAGCTGAGGCAAGAGCTCAAAAGTCCAAAGCCAGATCTGGGCCATATAATGAGTTCTGGGCCAGGCTGACTACAGTGTGAGAGCCTATCTCAACTAAAACAAACAAAACCAAACAATACAAAATAAAACAGGAGCTAGGAGTATAGCTTGGTAGGAGAGTGCTTGCCCAGCGTGCACAAGGCCCTAGCACAGTATAAAGCAGGCACCTGCCATCAGCTCTTGGGGGGATAGGGGCAGAAGGATTACAAGTTCAAGGTCATTTTTCACTACATCATGAATTCAAAGCCAGTCTGGGCTATGTGAGACTATCACAAACAAACAAACAAAAACAAACAAACAAACAAACAAAAATGTCCCAATATCCCATGACTCCAAACTACTGGCCTCTTCCTCAACTACTTTACCTAAGAACTTATGACCCCCTCTAAAACACTCAGTTCTGCCACTGTGCCTACCCCCACCCCACACCTAGCAGCTCAGTGACTAACTTCCAGGCATTTCCTTCCTCCGTTTGAGGAAGGTGGCCCCATTGGCTCAGTGCCCTCCCCAAACTCGACCCCTACACATACACACACCAGAAAATGACTTACAGCCTGGTCCCCTGGGACAGAGAGCCCACGGGGTTGGGGGAAGGGAGGATGGTTCTCTGTGAGGCCGCAGAGATTCCAGAACCCTCTCCCCTAGCAGCCTTTTAAAGGGACACCCTCCCCCAGAAGCGTGCTCATTTTTGGTCTCTGTTCTAGACTTTCTTTCTGAGAGTTACGTAGAGTTTCTCGCTATGTAGCTCTGGCTGTCCTGGAACTCACTCTGTAGACCATTCTGTCCCCAAACTCACAAAGATCTGCCTGCCTCTGCCTTCCAAGTGCTGAGATCAAAGACGGGTCACTACACCCGTCAGGATTGTTGTTCTGAAGCAGGGTTATTTAACTCTGTAGCCCATGGTGTGTTCAAACCATCTGAGTTGCCCAGGTCGCCCTTGAACTTCCGGTTCTTCAGTCTCTGTCTCCCTGGTCTTGGGATTATAGGCGCGCGTGCGCCACCATTCCCAGCTTTTTGTGTTCCGTTCTGTTTGGCTTTCAGTCAGCCTCCCCGTGTAGCCCTCAGCTGGCCTAGAACTCACTATGTAGTGCAGGCCAACCTGAGACTTGCAGCAATCCTCCAGCCTCAGGCTCTCAAGTGTAAGGAGTGCAACACCAAGCCCAGCCTCCCTTTCAAAATTCCTATTTAAAACTTCCTACTTTTAAAGTAAATTGAATTTTATCTTTAGAATTATTTTTTAAATTAATTTATTTTATGTGAGTACACCGTTGCTTTCTTCAGTCAAGCACAGCAGAGGAAGGCATCGGATCCCATTAACGAAGGTGGTGGGCCATCTTGTGGTTGCTGGGAATTGAACTCAGGACCTCTGGAAGAGCAATTGGTGCTCTTAACCGCTGAGCTGTATCTCTAGACTGTAGAATATTATTTTTAATTGTGTGTAGTGTGTGGTGTGTGTGTGCGTGTGTGTGTGTGTGTGTGTGTGTGTGTGTGTGTTAGAACTGATACTCCTTTGGCTTTGAGCTACCCTAATGTAGGTGCTGGGAACTGAGCCCTTAACTTCTGAGCCTAGCTCCAGAGGCTGTCTTAACAGAGTGATAGCTCAGAAAGCAAGTTTGGAACTGGGGCCTCGCTGCTTGTCTGCTGCAGTCCTAGCACCTGGGAGGATGAAGCAGAATTGCCTTCAGTTTTGAGCCAGCTTGACCTGCGTGTGAGTTTCAGGACAGGTGTGGAACAAGAGGAGGAAGGGGAGCGTCAAAGCTGCAATTACTGCATGGCTGACTTAAGATGGTCTAGAAGTTTCTCTTCCCTTAACCATCGTGGTATCCCATAAGCTCTCCTGGTTCCCAGTTCTCAGTCTGTGACCTTTCTTCTCCCACGAAGGCCCGAAGGCCCGGCTCAGCCTTCTTCTCCACTCCCCCTGGTAAATGCTGATGTCCTGTTGCTTCTTTCCAGTAGAGCCTTCCTCTCCTGGAGGACAGTGACTCTGCCATCTGAGAAAGCAACCAAACTGTCGCCTCTGGCCCCAGGTTCCTCATCTGATCCCAAGATGGGAACCTCACCTGCTCCTGGCTCTCCCCCATGGCCGCTCAAACACATGGACACCAAGATCATGGGCTTCCACCAAACCTGTTACAGCTCTGCCATCTCACTTTGTCAGACCGAAGCCTCAGGTGCTTTCCTGGCTTCCTTTGTGCCTCTGACCCCAAGCCCTGTCCCTTCCTAGCTGCTCTCCGACCTTCCAATTTCCCCTCCAGGTCACTGGAGGGAGACCTGTCTCACATTGGGGACACTTCTCCCTGCTTACAGTTATTGCCCAATTTGCCACCATCCTTAGGAGAAAGTTAGTTGCGGCAATGGAGGCCATAGTTCCTGTCTGTTCCTCTGTCATAAATTCCCACCACCCCCACATTCCACATTCAAGCGACAAATCACCCCTTTCTGTACCCTCTCTGTCATAGCACTCGTGTGCTAATGAATGCTTAATCCTACTACCTGAGAGGCTGGCAGAGTAGGACTGCTGTGAATTCAAGGACTGCCTGGGCCCTTAGTGAAACCTTGTCTCAAGAAGTCTAAGAGTTGAGGACGTAGCTAGGGTGGTCGACGGCTTGCCTTAGCAGGCAGGAGGCTCTGCGTCCCATCCTCTATGTTTAACCGAAAATGACATGCCTGGGCTTAGTTTTTCTCCCACATCCTCAGGCTGTGGCTGTCATCTGCCTGTGACAAAGGCTGGTGGTTAAGAGAGCTTGGGTGTGGTGCATATCAATGTCCCCAGAGTGGACCCACAGAGAAGGGTGGTCATTTGGGGAAGAAAAGAGAAAGATAGAAATCAGGAGAAAGAAAGACACTAAAGACAAGAGGGAGATTATGTCCACACAGGGCAAAAATAAGCTGCAGGTAGGTAGGTCTGCATGGTTCTAACCCTCCTTGAGAGCTCAGGCTCACGTATGGTTGACTTAGGTGCTGGGGATGCAACTTGGACTTCATTCATGCTCAGCAAATCTCTACAACTGAGCCATAACCCAAGCTCTCTTTTTAGTTTTGCACCTTGAGGCAGGGTCTCACTCTGGTGCCCTAGTGCCTTAGCCAGCCTCGAACTCACTATGTTGCCCAGGCAGTCTTTGAAGTTGTGATGCTCCTTTCTCCAGCCACCTGAGTAACTGGGGTGAGAAGCCTGGCTAGGTCTAGGTCTTGGCTAAACTGATCTTGGAACAATTAGATCTCGGCATGCTTTTATTGAGTGTGTGAAGAAAGCAATTGAGGGATAAGGCAAGGTGGGAGGGACAGAAACAGAATTCTGCCTTCCTTTTATAGCTTCTGAGAGGACAAGGCTCCAAACATCCTGCTGACCCTGATGTCCTTGGCTTCTGTTCACAAGGTTTCGTACTCAGTCCGACGGGTTCTACAGTGAGCACCCAGGCTCAGGCAGCCTGGTGTGGAGACAGAGGGGGGGATGGGAGGTTAAGTACTTGAGTGCCCTGCACTTCCCTGCCCCAGCCCTCATCATGGTCCTCCCCCAGGGAAGAGGCTAGAGTAGTCACCTGCACAGAGGAAAGGGATGGCGGAGCCCCAGCCTAGGTAGAAGGACCAGGAGAAGAATGTCTGGACCTGGGGAGATGGAGGCTGGCTCCATCTCTCGCTGGTGTACACTGCCATGGCCACTATGATGGAGAGAGCTGGGGACAAGAACAAGAGACAGCTGAGCTGGTTTGTATTCACCAGCCCAGGTGTCCCAGTGCAGCCCAGATCCTATTCATACCTGCAGCAAAAGACAAGACAGTTGAGACCATAGGGCCACGGCCAGGAGCAGACAGGGATGGGATACAAGACAGAACCAGGAAGCTCACGGATACCAGGCCCCACAGGGCAGCCAGGATACAGCAGACCTGTGTCACGTGGATATAACCTAATGCGAGACGATGATTCTGGGTGTCCATTCCCACTAGCCATACCCACCGCCAAAGAGCCCATCGCCCCTTTACCTGCTACTTGAGTCCCTGGGCTTGTTGGCCAGAGGCCAGAGTGGGCAGAGAAGTTGGGGCCGGTGGCCACTATCCAGAAGTCAGTGCTCAGAGCAATCAGTGAAAAAATCAGGCCCAGACAGCCAGCAAGCAGGGCCAGGGACCGGTAGGGCTCCATGGACACAGCTCTGGGTTTCCACTTCTTAGGGGACAAAGACACAGATGACCCAGAGTGTTGGCTCTTAGAAAAAGGAAAAGGCCATGCACCTGGACTTCTAGTCCACTGGGCCAGAGAAACAGCCAGCAAGCAGTGACTTTGTCAGAGAATCCTCTGTAGCCTTAGGCCTGGTGTCTGGTCAGATTCTTCTCACACTCCCTTCCTGAGTGGCTTCCCTTCCCCTCTCGGATTGGCTCCTCTCCTGTGTGGTGGGGGAGGGCCCTGCTGAAGTCTTTACTTGCTGGCTGCTCTGGGGGTGTCTACCCTCGTGGTCTAGGTAGTGGTTTAGACTATTGTCACAGGTTCTCCACAGTTGGAGACAACTGATTTCCTGGAAGCTCTTAGGGAGGGACTTGGAGGGGGTGGGCAGAGGTGGGAGGTGGGCTAATCATACTAGGGTATGAATTAACTGAAAGGAGAGATGTGGCTGAGGAGACGGTTGTGTCACACTTTCCTGTGGTTTTTGCACTCCTAGACTCTAGCATTAGAGTTTACAACAGTAAAGGGGCAGTGGGGTCAAAACACCAGCCCCATAGGAAGAAGGACTTGAGTAAGTGTGAGCAGAGACTCCACATTCCTAGTCAAAGCTTCTGTTCAGGACAGACAGGATTCCAAAAGGCTTGAGGAGGAAAAGACCTTCCTACATTCTCATCTAACAGATATAGTGAGAAGTCACACCACCTCGGTTGGACCCTCCAGCATAGGTGTCTTAGCACCAAGATGAGGGTGAGAAGTGGAAGACAAAGTGTCACTTGGGGGCCTCTGCGTCATGTCCTCCAGTAGTGGGAAACACCTCAACAGGCAAGTGCAAAATGTTTCCACCATCTCTTGATGTGACAGCATAGGTCTGCCTCCCCAACACTCAGGAGGTCTGAGGCTGGAGGATAATGAGTTTAAGGATAGCTTGGGCTACATGAGACCCTGACTTTCCAAAAAATAGGTAAAATAAAATAGAGAGGGGATAGAGCTGTGTGTTGTCTCTAGTGAGGGGGCCTATCCAGGGATCAGAGGAGAGATAAATTGCCTGGAGCATAGGTGGGTGAAGAGCAGGTAAGCTTTGTTCATCCTATAATCCCACACATCCTTTTCTAGACATTAAACCATGGCTATCTCCTAGGTAAGGACCCATTTATCTTGTTCCCACCCCTGTATAACGGAGGGATGAGGCTACCATATCAGAACACACTGTTCCCCACCCCAGCCTGCTTTTCTCTAAATCAACCCTTAACGACTCACACTTTGATAGTTTCACATCAGTTTTATTAGATTCCCAAATCACTCTCTAAAGGAGTTTCTGTTTTCTACCACCCCTCAGTGCAGGTGGAGGCTTATGTCTTCGTCTCAGTTCCCTCCCACTTGACCCTACTTTTCCTCCCCACACAGGACAGAGGGGTCAGGGGCTAGAATACAGGACTGAGCCCCCTCATTCCCTCAGGAACCAGGACTTCCGGCCTCTAGGTCCTCCCCTTCCTCTTCAATGTCCTCGTTGTAACTTCCGGCTGCAAGTTTCGCCCCAGGGCTCAGCGTGGGGTGGATAGGCGCCGGCACTCATGCATCCGGTAGGCACACATGTAGAAAATTCCTGTGTGGACAGACATCTCCATTGATAACCCTAAACCCTCTTGGCCTATCTTTCCAGCCCGAAAGAATCCTTATTTCCTCCCTCCGTTAAGGTCATCAGACTCCTTAGAGTCTTCCTTCAGAGCTGTGTAGGATACCTTGTCAACTCACTCTCTGAGATTGCCTGCCGTGCCCCAGGTTTCAACCTTCCCACCCTTCTGCCTCAGTACCTGCAAAGAAGGTCATGAGCAGGGCCACCCAGCCCAGGATGTAAGACCATGAAAAGCGCCAGTCCCCAAAGCGGCGGCCGAGGAAACTAACGGTGACTCCGGTGTAAATGGCCAAGGCCAACAGGACGAAAAGGGCTGGGGAGAGAGAATGGGGTGGGATGGAGTTGGGCAGGAGAATTGGAGATAAGAAAGAGGGAAGGTTGATGGGGGTGGGGGCAGTCGTATGAGTGAAGGTGATATGGGGTTCAGTAGGAATGGGATCGGGTGAGGACAAGGCTGGAAAGCACAAGAAAGCGTTTGAGTTTATTTTCTGTGGATTCTAGTGGGCGGCGGGGGGCTACGTCCTTGCAGTAGGATGTTCTGAGTTATAGTGCACCTTAATTACTCTAAAGAGCTCCTTGGATCACACTAGAGTTTGTATGAACCAACAGGTGGCTCAGGGTGCCCAGCAGAAACACCCACCAGGGGATGTTTGAAGAAACACTTCAAACTCAGTGTCTCTCTCTTGGCCAACGCGGTACATAGTGCCCAGCTACTTCTTCAGTGTCGTGAGGGCCATCATTCTCCCCATCATGAGGAGAATGGACCAAATCTCTGAAACTGTAGGCCAGTCTCAATTAAATGCTTTCTTTCATACGAGTTGTAGTCATGGTGTCTCTTCACAGCAAAGACTAGGGCGAGCTATTAATATGCTGGGCCTGAGATAGCAGGGCTGCCTCTGGGACAGAAGGAGCTGGGGATTAGACACAGTTTGTGTGCATTGACCTCATTTGTGATGGTTAGTCTTCTCTGTCAGCTCTACTAGAGTTAGAATCACCTAAGAGAACCCCCTTTCTCTCTCTCTCTCTCTCTCTCTCTCTCTCTCTCTCTCTCTCTCTCTCTCTGTGTGTGTGTGTGTGTGTGTGTGCACCAGCCACAGCACTTGTGAGGAGGTCACAGAACAAATCTGTAAGATTTTGTTTTCTCTTTCCAGTACTTGGGTTCTGGGGACATAAACTCAGTTTGACAGGCTTGACAAGTGTCTTTAGCTACTGAGCCGTCTCACCAGCCCCTCCAGAACATTTTAGCTAAGGTACAATATCCACTGTGAATGTGGACAACAGTATCTCATGGGCTGGGATTATGTACAGCAAAAAAAAAAAAAAAAAAAAAAAAGTGAGTTGAGTACCAGCTGTCACCTCTCTGCTTCTTGGTCATAATGGTCTGTGCCCTCAAGCTGTGAACCGAACTGTGAACACCTCCTTTAAGTTGTTTCTTGTTAAGTATTTGGTCACGGCAATGAGAGATGCCAGGAAATGTATCATTTATTATCTGTGTAATGAAATTCTGACAGGTCTTACCTTATATGTCTCTTTATTTGTTGGTCCTGAGCTGAACATCTATAAAAAGACTGTTACTGTAAGTGTAGATTTTTCTTAAGTTCTATGGGGTGTTAGTTGGTATTAGAGCCCCTGCCTAGAATCCCCCAGTGAGGGGCTGGGGGCGTGGCTCAGTGGTAGAGCCCCTGCCTAGAATCCCCCAATGAGGAGCTGGGGGCGTGGCTCAGTGGTAGAGCCCCTGCCTAGAATCCCCATGTGAGGCTGAGTGTAATTCAGTGGTAGAATGTCTTTCTGAGCTTTTATTCTCATCACCAGGACAAAAGAGAGATAGGAAAGAAAGGAGGGAACTCGGTGATAGCCTCTAGTGAAAAAGCAGGGTAAAAGCAAAGAAGGAAGGAAAGTCAGAGGTGTTGGGTCTGGGTCTGAGAGAGGGAATGGGGTGGAGAGAGACCAGAAGTGGGTGCTGGAATGGGATTGAGGAGCTGGAAAGCTCGGGTGGGGAATGAAGGGTGGGGTCACTCACTGGAGGCAAAAAACATGATGCCAGCAGAGAAGGGCCTGGAGAGGCGGGTGAAGGTGGATTGCTGCGCAAAGGCCAGGACACCCATGATGATGCCCGAGGTGGCACACAGGGCAGACAGGATCATGAAAGCCCGCGTGGCATTCCAGTATGCTGTGGGGACATAATACAGTCACTCCTGCGCTGCTACCTCTGGGACCATCATGCCTTGTTTCTTCCATGGATTTAATTGACCACTTCCCTCTTTGGACCTGGCACACTTCCCTGCTACACCCATACTCATCCTCCAAAGCCTCAGCTCTCAAGACCTCTTCTAGGAAGCATTGTCCTGATTGTGACCACTGTCCTCACCCTCTGCTCTGGGTTCTAACTGTCTCTTTTCTTTCACCCCCCGCCACTTGACTTCTCCCTGAAAACAGGGGCTGGCTTGGTTCTTGCTGTGAACACTCCCAGCATAGGCTGCCTTACACATAGGCCTCATGAAATATTTCCCCACATGCTCTTGACAATGATCTCTATCTTGCAGCTCCTTTCTGTTCCGTTCATTATACTTTGCTGTATCTGAAAACTCCTGTCCTTTTAACTGTATTTATGTGTCTGAAAAGACTAGGGCTGAAGTCCTCACTCTCCGTTGCATCCCCAGCCCCTGATGATAGATGTTTAGTAACCATTTTGAGACTAGGTTTGTTGTAGCCCAGGTTGTCCTTGAATTCATGATGCAGCTAAGATTGACCTTGAATTCCTGATTCTCCAGCCTCCACCTTCCAAGTGCTGGACTTACAGGCTTAAGATACTATGCTTTCCTCTGTAAGACAGGCTCTCACTACATAGCCCAGGTTTTCCTGAAAGTCTGGGTCCTCCTGATTCTCCTAAATGCTGGAATTACAAGGGTGCACCACCATGTCTGCCTCTGTCCAATCCTTACACACGGCCAAACTGCCCACCAGCATTCCCGGGAGAGGGAAGGGGCATGACCCATCGAAAGTGCTTGAGCTAGGTAAGCACTGAGTCGGTTAAGCTGATTACTGTTGTTTTCAGACATAAAACTCAGTAATTATAATTAATATATATATAGAAAATCTTGTGCAGTGTAACATGTATTATGATATATTAGCTTATCACATACTGTGTGGTTCGATACATTAAACAAAACATATTAGTTGTTACTAATTTCCCATGTTATAGCGAATGTACTATGTAGACTAGAGCATATTATTCATTAGTGTTATATATTCATACCTAGTATATACTATGTAATATATTTCTCCATGCCATTCCTCTTCCATCATGTGTGCCTGTGCCTGTTTATGTGGGTGCATGTGTGTATGTTCATGTTGAGGCCCTAGCTGAGTCTTCTTTCTCAGGACCTCTCCACCTTGTTCATTGAAACACAGTCTCTTGCTGGCCTGGAGCTCACCAAGTGGTCTAAGCTGGCTGACCAGTGAACCCCAAGGATCTACTTCTCTCTCTCTGATGCTTCAAGGTTAGAATTTATGTACCTTTTATTTATTTGGGTGACAGGCAATCCTCTTGCTTCAGCCTCCTGGTTCTGGAATTACAGGTATAAGCCATCTTACCCAGCCAGCTGGCTAGCCTGCTTGCCTGCCTACCTGTACGCCTGTCTGCCTGTCTGCCTGCCTGCCTGGTTTGAATGAGACTAGACCCCATAGGCTCATATATTTGAATGCTTGTTCTCCAGTTGGTAGAACTGTTTGGGAAGGATTTGGAGGTGTGGACTTCTTGGGAGGAGGTATGCCCCTAGGAGTTTGGACTTTGAGGTTTCTAAAATCCATGCCAGGCCCAGTGTCTCTCTCTGCCTCCTACTTGTGGATTAAGATCTGATTGCTTAGCCACTGCTGCAGCACCTGTCCTGGCTGCCTGCCACCATGCCAGTCCATGATGGCCATGGACTCTTAACGCTTTGAAGCTGTAAGCAAGCCCCAACACTCTTTGTTCATAAGTTGCCTTGGTCACAATATTTTGTCATAGAAGTAGAATAATAAGACGTTTCCTAGCTATCTATCCATCTATTCACCTATCTTTTCCTGCTATCCTATTATCTAATTTGCCCCACTCTTTCTTTTTTTCTGTATGTCAGTCAGTCTGTCTGTCTATCCATCCATCCATTCTATAGCCCATTTTTCTATCCATCAGTCTTATCCATCATATTTCTGTCCTATCTATCATCCATCCACTCTATCATGTATTTCTTATCTATGTATCAATCTATGTATCTATCCAGTCACTCACCCATCTACCCATCATCTTCCTATCCTATCTATATCAATCAATCAGCCAATCAGTCAGCAATTAATCAGTCTATTCATCCATCCATGGATCCATATATCTATAATTACACGACCTGGTACACAGTAGACAGGAAAGAGTCTTTCATCTGCCATGCAGCCCATTAACAACCTCTCTGGGCCCTGTCCCTAACACTATTTATTGGCTCATAATATTTATTTATTTATTATTTAATTATTTGTATTTTGAAACAGGGACTATGTAACCTGAAACTCACAATCCTCTTGTCTTTATATCCAAAGTGCTGAGATGACAGGCTTATGCCACCACACCCAGCTCATAGCTTATAAAAAAAATGTTTTAAAAAAAGTGAGGTAACTCAGCCTCGTTGCTGCCTCTGCCACCCCACTCACCCAACCACAAAACCTTACATCTTGTCTTTGCAACTAGAAAACAATCCAGAGATGTAAAGCCGTTCCACCCCCTGCTGAGTATCCTAGTGCCAGAAACTGTGCCTCTCTCTCCCTCAGAATGCCAGGGGTGATGGTGTGAGGCTGTGCTCTGGGGGAGGGCTAGACCTTAGCACCATTCAGACCCTGGTCTCAAGGCTCACCGATGCTCTCTGTCTGCAGGAAGCACTTGTTGCCCAGGCAGTAACGCCACAGGCCCTGGTGTGCAAAGGACCCTGACAGCCGGTATTGCATCCAATGGTCCGTCGCTGTGGCTACCACCAACAGGATGGTCCCCACCCAGGCACAGAAGAGGCCGCCACCCATGAAGCTGTACATGGTGATCTGTGAAAAGGGGAGAGCTGAGGTTATAAATGGTTATCCTGGGCCTGAGGGAGGAGGGTTGGTTTCTGGACCCTTGAGTGAAAGGAAGGTGGGGGAATAGACTTATGGACCTCAAGGAAGAGAGCAGGGGTGGAGACTGGACTCTTGGATCTGAGGGAAGAGGGCAGGTGCCCGAACTCCTGGGTCTGAGGGAGGAGGGCAGGTGCCTGAACCCCTGGGTCTGAGGGAGGAGGGCAGGTGTCTGAACCCCTGGGTCTGAGAGAGGAAGGCAGGTGCCTAGACCCCTGGGTCTGAGGGAGGAGGGCAGGTGCCTGGACCTCTGGGTCTGAGGGAGGAGGGCAGGTGCCTGGACCCCTGGATCTGAGAGAGGAAGGCAGGTGCCTAGAGCCCTGGATCTGAGTGAGGGGGGCAGGTGCCAGGTGTCTGAACCCCTGGGTCTGAGGGAGGAGGGCAGGTGTCTGAACCCCTGGGTCTGAGGGAGGAGGGCAGGTGTCTGAACCCCTGGGTCTGAGGGAGGAGGGCAGGTGCCTGGACCCCTGGATCTGAAGGAAGAGGACTGGACATCTGGATTCTTCATTCTGAATGGAAGATGTCCATAAACCTCTATTGGCTCTTGGAGAGGAAGGGCTGGAGCTGGGATTCAAGTTCCCAGGAGAGAAGGGCCTGGGAGCCTAGACTTCTTGGGTAGGGGGCTGCTGGTTTCATGCTGGTGCCTACCTGAGTGGCAGAGTCTGTTCTGAGCCCTCCTTCTGCCACAGTCCCTCTGTGGATACTGAGCCGAGCCAGGTTGCTGGCATCTCCGCCTCGTGGTCCCCCCAAATCCCTTAAGCCTCCCCACACAATGGCTCCACGGCCCAGCAGCTTCCAGCAGCGGCAGCAGAGGCCCCAATGGAATTTGCTGAAGCAGGGGACAAAGGGGCCCCATCAACCTCTGTCTGTGATCCTCCCCATCTCCCAGGCTTTATTCCCAGTCCCCACCCTGGGTATCCTGAACTTTGCAGAAAGCACAGCCCACACAATGAGATAAGAGTAGACATCCTTTTATTGTTCAACCCGGACTTCCCAGCTCGAGGGACAGGAAGCAGCAACGGTGGGGCTGAATACAGGTGTCTAGACATGTCAGGCCGAGGTGTTCTTTGTAGGGTAGAAGCCCTACAAAGGGTTTGTCAGAGCTGGGCTGGGACATAGCAGATACTGGGCTGGAGTTGAGCTGAGTGCTGTTGTTAAATGAAGGTGAATATGAGATATGGTGAATGCAAAGTGAGAACCAGGAAGTGTGGAGTGAGCCCAGGCTAGTAGCCTAACCAATCTTAGCAGTCGACTGACTGAGAGAGAAGGACTGGTGTGACTGATTTTAAAACAAAGCAAAAGGAGCTGGGAATGACGGGAGGCCTTGTACACCAGACCTATAATCCCAGATACCTGGAAGCTGAGACAAGAGAGTCGCAAGTTCAAGGCCAGCTTGGACACGTGTCGAGACTCTCTCTCAAGGTAAAAATAAAAGAGGATTGCAATTTACTTCAGAGTTTGACTGGCACCCTGGAGGCTAGCACTCAAAACAGAACAAAACAAACAAAAAAACAGCAAATAAACAAATTAGGAATGAGAGGGGGTTTGGACTGAAAGCCAAGAAGTGAGTGTGCGTGTGTGGCGGGGGTGGTGGTGAAGATGGGCTGACTGTGGAATGGAGAGAGAGAAAGGGCTTCTGGGTGGGGCTTTGGTCTAGAAATGGGGTTGGAGCAGCCTTGGGAGCTGGAATAGTAGCTAGGGTTGGGATGCTGTGGGCCTGGGCACGTGAGTTTTCTGTCTAGGACTGGTTTGGGCTTTATCAGGTAATGTGCAGGAGGCCTTCAGAGGTTGTAGTCTGGGAACTGGGGAGACTGTAGGAATGATATTTCTCAGGGTACCTCTGATGTATGAAGAACGCTGGACCCTGGGAACATCCCTGCTCTTCAGTGTCCTAGTAGTCTGTCTCCCAGTCTTCCGACAGTCCTCCAGCTTCCTTCTGTCCATCCTGGGATGGTGGTGTCACTGGTGGAGTACTGGGGCCAGCCCCAGGTCCCCCTGCCATGCTCCTCACCAGCTCTTCAGCTCTTCCAGGGCCCCTTTGTGGCTGTGCCCGACCCCTGCCCCAGCCCCGGGAAGGCCTGCGCCGAACTTCCCAGCCCCCACGGGCCTGGCCAGATCTCCTGGGTGGCCTCCTGACTGTGTCTGGCCCGCTGTGGCTTGGCTGGGCAGAGCAGGAGCAAGGTGGTAAGGACTGCTGGAGGTTGTAGGTCCCCAGGAGAGCACTGTGTAGGAGGTAGGACAGGGTGTCTAGGCGGATGGGGACAGTGACAGAGGCCAGTTGCTCTGGGAGCCCCAGGCGGGTTGGGTCTAGTGTGCTCAGGAGCGAGGGTGGCAGGGCTGGAGTGGCTGACGCAGGGCATGACTCAGTCCCAGCTGAAGACAAAGAAAGGTTGTCCCTAGGAAGATAACAGGGCAGTCGGTACGTCACCATCTGCCTGGTACCTCTGCACAGTCTCCAGGAGACACAGTACCTGTGACTTCCTCCACCCACTGTCTCATTCCCTTTGCTGATTAATCCCAGGACCCCAACATGTCAGTTTCAATTTCCAGCTGCTGTGTCTCAGGCTTAACTTGGTGATTATTTTACTTATTTGAGACGAGAGCTCATGTAGCCAGGCTCTGTAGTTGAGGATGACCTCAAACTTCTGTTCCCTCTGCCCCCCTATCTGGAAATAATCTTGCTCAACAGTCAGCCACCAAGAGAATTCTAGATCTTAATACCCGAATCTGTCTATTTGGTTTTCAAACGATACTTTCAGTTCAAGGCACTGCTCACTCTAATATTCTGAGCCCCCTCTTCTTAGCAAGGCCCTCTTTCCTGGAAGGTCTTTATCTCACTCACCCATTAAACAAAGCCCCGTCTTTTGGCTCGTCCATTTCCTCAGCCTCACCTGACGTCTTTTCCAGATCTTTCTAGAACTTTAACAGGAAAGGGAGGGGCAAAAGAAGGAAGAGGGCAGGGCCTACAAGTAAAGGGGGCAGTTCTGGGGCGTGGCTAGTAGCTAATAGCTTCCCACCTAGATGGAAGACGGGGGCAAGCCATTTAGATCCACAGGACCAGGGTAGGACTCAGCAGCTCTCCAACACCAACTCTTGCCTCTTGGACCTATAGTTCTAGACCAAAGACTTCCTACCTCAAGCTCAGGGATCAAGTCCCAGCCTTCCAGGAGTCCAGGCTCTAGTCGTCCTCCCTCAGACCCTCACCTTCCTCACTTAGATCCAAGGATTCAGATCCAGCCTCCTCCATCAGACCTAACCTCCTCCATCAGACCCAGGTGTGTAGACCCCAGACTGCTCCCACAGACCTAGGAATCTAGGCCTAGACACTTGTGTCTCCCTCTGTATTTCTGTTGTCACTCTCAGGATGTTCTTAAGACTCTGACTTTTAGACTGGGGACCCTAGGTCACGGTAAACCTAGGCATCCGGTAAACTTAGTCATCCTATCACATGTGACTTCTAACTTTGCCTAGTCTCTTTGCTTCATTTCCCCATTTTAGAAACGAGGCCAATGTGATTGGTTTTGGTGAGACTCTTAATAGTATAGGTAAACACTGTCCTTGCTGCTATTATGGGTCTGGGGTCATTGAGAGTCTTTTAAACAAAGAAGAGGCTTTTATTCAGCTACTGGTACTAGGTATACATCCAGGACTTGGGATCCCCAAATACAGCCCAGCCACATCAGTCAGGGGATTGTGAAGTCAAGGAACATAAAGTTACATTCCGTTTACCTACAAGAAGAGAGTTATCTGGAGCAAAACAAGCTTTTGTTTACAGAAGCAAAAGCAGCAGTTGACCTTATGACCCATTATCTTGTATAAGCTTTCAATTTTGCTAGAAATTGTACATGACCAGGCAATTATGAGAGCAACCTTTAACAGCCCTCGGCATTGGAGGTCTAATTTTCCTTTACAGCTCTCTGCAAAGCAAAAGCACAATACTTTTAAGACTTTTAAACATAAGGTGAGCCATCAATTTAGCTAACGTTAGCCAGCATTCTGCCATTCGAGATTTATGCTTATTTTCAATTATGTGTATGCCTGTGTGCATGTATGTATGTGTAAGTAGAGTAACTGCAGAGACCTGAAGAAGGGGTCAGATTTCCTGGAGCTGAAATTACAGGGAAAACTGAACTCAGGTCCTCTGAAGAGCAGCAAGGGTCCTTAACTATTAAGTCATCCCTCAGCCCCTTGGCTGGAGACATTGCAATCCCTTTACTGCCACTGCAGTTTGTTGAGAAGCCTTTGCCCTTCTCTCTGTTTACTTAAGAAATATTTTATTGGAAGTCGGCCGTGTTGCTACCATTATGGTAGTAGGATCAGGAGTTCAAGGTCATCCTCAGCCACATAGGGAATTCCAAGCCAACTTGGGCTACCTAAGACTCTGTTTCAGAAACAAAACAAAACTCAACCAACCAGAGTATCTGATGATATTAAATCAGGGTAACGAGAGCACTGAAACACTTGCTTAGAGAAGGGTGTGTAGGAAGGTTCTAGAAGACCTGGAAGTTAACGGGTCTAGTGGACAAAACAGAGCAGGTCTCTGGTCACAGCAAGCATAAGAATGAGGAAAGAAAAGGCTAGAATTTTTCTTTATTCAATTTAATTAATTATTTTTTTTTGTAGGAGGCAAAGGTTTGCGTAGCTAAGGATGGTCCCACACTCACTATGTAGCTGAAATTTTGGGTCTTCCTGCTTCCACCTCCCAAGGGTTGGAATTACAGATATGTGCCATGTATGTTTTATGTCATGTAGGGGGTTGAATGCAGGATGTTGTACATGCTAGGGAAGTTCTCTACCTACATGCTACATGCCCAGCTGAAGATTTCGAACCTTTGAATTTTTTTTATAAGTCGTTTTTGTGGTACTGGGAACACAATTGAGACCTCTTAAAAAAAAAACCAAAAACACCTACTTTACAAATATGGTATTTTCCTGTATTATTTGTGCAGCACATTCGTAAAGAGCCTGAGAGAGCCAGAAGACGGCATCAGATCATCAGATCCCCTGGAACTTGGTTATAGATGATTGTGAGCTGCCAGGTGGGTACTGGGACTTGAACCCAGGTCCTCTGCAAGAAAGGTAAGTTCTCTTAAACACCAGGACGTTTCTCTAGTTCCAAACTTTGCAGTCTCAGCAAGTGCTCACCCAATGTTCTTCTGTTCTTCCACTAGCTACCCTCCCCCATTCTGTTGCTTCCTTTCCCTATGTCCCTCTCCTTTCTTCTCTCCTCCCTCTCTCCTGAATCTCACATAGCTCAGGCTGTCCTCAAATTTGCTGTGTAGCTGATGATGATCTTGAGCTCCTGATCCTTCTGTCTCTTGTCTTTCCAGTGTGCATTGCAGTAAATAGTCTCTCCCTTCCTCTTTCCCTCCCTTTTCTTCCTTCTTTCCTTCCTTTCTTCCTACCTTCCTCCCCCCTTTCTTTTCCTCCCTCCCTCCCTCCCTCCCTTCTTCCCTCCCTTCCTTCCTTCCTTTCTCCCTCCCTCCCTCCCTTCCTTTCTCCCTCCCTCCCTCCCTTCCTTCCTCCCTCCCTCCCTCCCTCCCTTCCTTCCTTTCTCTCTCTCTCCCTCCCTCCCTTCCTTTCTCCCTCCCTCCCTCCCTTCCCTTCTCCCTCCCTTCCCTTCTCCCTCCCTCCCTTCCTTTCTCCCTCCCTCCCTCCCTCCCTCTCTCCCTCCCTCCCTCCCTCCCTTCCTTCCTATCTGTACCATTGGGGTGGAATCTAGCTTCTGGCATGCCCAGCAAGCCCTCTACCACTGACCTGTATCCCTCAGCCCGATTTCACTGGAAGAGAATGGAAGGGCTTGGGCCGTATACAACGGTAATCCTAGCACTGGGGAAGCAGATAGAAGCAGACAGCGACAAGAGGGTTGAAAGTGACCGACGTAAGGTCTAGATCTTCCTGGGCCACACAGGCAGACTCTATCTTGATGACAGACAGTTTGAGTGATTTCAAGCTCATGGCGACATCATTTGACTTATATTTGAGAAGGGCCCTTGCCTGTGGAGAATGAGTTTTGATGTGTAGTGAACCTGGAAGCTGAAGGCCAAGTTGGGAAGTGTTTGGGAAGCAGGCCATCCCATTGCACTGCTGGAGTGGGTACCCCCAAAACAAAGATGGCACAGCCTTTTTGTCGTTTGTCTTCTCAGTGTTAGGGATTAAATACAGGACCTGGCACATGCTGGACGGTCACTGTCCCACTGAGCGAAGCTTCAGCTCCTCTTCTGCTCCCTGCTCTGCTACTTCCCTACTGTATGAGCTTGAGCAGCCTCACAGGCTCTGGGATCCTTGTGTGCCCATCTCCAGACTGAAGGGGTTTTTCCTAGCTTATTCTTTTTTCTTCTTTTGCTACTCTCCAGGTTCAGCTCTACTTGGAACGAGGGCAACTCTCCATCTTGACTGTCTATGTACCTGGTTCTTTAAAGGCAGCTTCCTCCCCTTCGTTCTGATTCTGGCCCTGGGTAGGTGGAGGCCATACCTCCTTGTACCCAGGAAGTAAGCTGTACTCAGTTCCTAATCTGGGTAAACCATTAAGCTTGGGTAAGTACGGCAGTAAGTTAGCTCTGGGGTTTGCTGCAGACTCCAGTGACTTTTTGCTCTGTCCTTGAAAGCAGAAGCAATGTCATTGGTCAGAAGGGTTTAGAAAGTTCACCTAAAAGTCATTGAGAGGGTCCCAGAGGGTTTAGAAATCAGCAGAGAAAAAGGCCCCGGGGACTTGGCTGTTGTGGGTGTGACCTCCGGCCTGCTTGCTGAAGTGAAGATTCCTCTCTTCTCATTATGCAGAGCCGTGTGGCCCCTGAGCCAGATTAGTTACTTCTTCAGCTTTGAAGCTCTTGCCTTATTACAAGGCAGTAATATACAGGGGGCTCAGCACGCTACTTGCTGCTTGTTCTGGACATGGGTGTCTGTATTTTTACTCTTTGTCCATGCACGGGTATACACTTCTGCGCGGAGGTAAAAGGATAGCCTCGGGTATCATTCTTCGAGCACTTTTTTTGAGACAGGGTTCTCACTACTCAAATGGGCAGATTGCCAGCAACCCTTAGGAATCCATCTACCTCAATCTCCCAGGCATTACAAGGGAACAGCACCATGCTTGGCTTTTCAATTCCTTTAAAAAGTCACACACACACACACACACACACACACACACACACACACACACACACACACACGGGGCGGGGGGACGTGGGGCACACAGTTCTGACAACAGTGTCAGATCAGCATTATCTGGGACGGTGGAGGAAGCAGCTAATTCTCTCTGACATCCAGGATGGAGAATGTTCAGGAGCTCTTGATATAGGAAAAGATGGACAAGTCAAAGTTGCCACTAAGATTTTGTGTCAGGGCATCTGAGGGACAGGGAGGGGATGGTAAAGTAGGTGAGCTGTGCAGGAGAAAGTATCCTCTGGGGTGGGACTGGGGGTGAGGTTGCCCTTTGGACAGTGTTGCTGACTGGTATGTTGGGGCACGGCAACGTATGCTGTGCTGCCCTCTAGAGGCAGAGGCCACTGGTGCAGGGGTGAGAGCTCTCACTGGGGCCCAAGTCCTCATTTTTCTCTTCAGTTGTCTTCTGAATGGGACCGGAAATGGGGCCACTGTCACCTTCTTCTGCTTCAGAAGCTGTTTTTACATCCAGAAGAGAGCGTCACAAACTGCGTAACTTACAAATGGAAGAACCGTTCTGCAAAGTGCTAGAAGGTTCAACACCTGGCAAGGAACCAGCGTGAACCTGTGTTAGGTGGGTAGGGAGGTTATAGGGTTTGGAGTGAATTTGAAGTCAAGATGTGAGATCTCTTGGTATATTCATTCATTCACTTATTTTTTAGGTTTAATTTTTGTTTTGTTTTGTTTCGAGACAGGGTCTCACTACGATAACCGGGATGGGCTGGAAACGCTCTCTGTAAAACGGTCTCGGCTCAAGCTCAAAGATATATGTCTCCCAAGTGCTTGCATTAGTGGCGCATGACACTACCTACTGTGCTTCATTTAGGAGAGCCTCACATAGCTTACTCTGGCCTTGAGCTCGTTATGCAGTAAAAGATGATCTTAAACTCCCCATCTTCCTTACAAGAGCGCACCTATCATGGCCTCTTTCTGTGACACTGGTGATCAGACCCAGGTTTGCACACATCCTAGGCGAGCACTCCCCTAACTAAGCCATGTTCCCAACATACACCAACAAGCTGTGTGCTATCATACAGTGGTGGAACTGGCCAAGCTGTGCGGTGCTATTCTTTTGTTGCTGTTGTTGTTTTGAGGCAGGGTTCCTGGAATTCAATATGTGTACCAGGTTGGTCTCAAACTCACAGAAAACCACCCGCCTCTGCCTCGCAAAGATGTGAGCCACCATGCCTAGCAAGAGGACCTTATTCTCTTCTCAAGAGACAAAAGAATCTGCAATTCCCTCTTAGAGAAGCCCACACCCATGCTCTCGGGTATTTTGTCCTTCCTTCTGAGTCTCTTAATTCTAGTGATTAAACCTAGTCTAGTGATTAAATTGAAATACCCAATTGAGGGGTTGATGAGATGGATCAGTGGTCAAGAGCACTGGCTGCTCTTCCAAAAAACGAACAAACAAACAAACAAACAAACCTGGGTTCCGTTCCCAGCACCCACATGGCAACTCACAACCACCTATAACTCCAGTTTCCGGGATCTGATGCTTTCTTCTGACTACCCCGGGCACTAGACATGCACACACCAAACTTCCAGATATGCAGGCAAAACACTCATACCCATAAAATACTCATACCCATAAAATAGTGAACAAATCTTTATTTACAGCTCCCCCTAAGACAGAAAGATTGAGCTGAAGCCAACCATGTCTTCCTACTTTTGCTCCAAGGAAAGCCCATTTCTAGATACTCACCTTGCAGAGAGTCAGAAACCCAGCTTTCGCCAAGAGAGGCTACAGTCGTGGCCGTTTGGATCAAGAATCACTTCTCCTTTTAGTGGTCATTGTATCCCCCAAGACTTTGCAGAGCAAGGCTAAGAAGTGGGAATGGAATAATTAAAAAGTACTTTCAGAGTCAACCAGTCTGTTCCTTCTAGGGTCAAGGGTCACGGTGAAGCAGTTTGGATGGGAGAGAGCAACTGGAATTTGAGCTGAGCTTAAACTTTTGATTTAGGACTGGTGGGCTAAGCCTTGCTGCCCGTTCTATTCATCCTATCTCAGTTAATTCTCCCTTCCCTTCACTGGGTCCCAGGGATAGAACTCAAGTCATCCACCAGCTTGGCAGCAGGCGCCTGTGCCTGCTAAATCCTCACCAGCTCCTGGCTGACTCTTGGAATATCAGAGTTGGGTTTGGGATATGGCTCAGGCAGTAAAGCGCTTGCTTAATATGCACAAACCCCAGGTTCAGTCTCCAGTACTCCATAAACCAGGTGTGGTTGGCACATGCCTGTGAACCACCATTTGGGAGATAGAACCAGAGGGCCGGAAGTTCTGGGTTATTGTTTGGTTTTAGGCCCCAGGACAAGGGACTGAGATGCATGTCTTACGTGCCAAAGGACACCTGGCCTCCAGGTTTTCCCAGCATCCTTCAGTCTCTACCTGGTAGACCCTACCCTCAACCATGAACTTTCCAGCCAGGAGGCTAGGTTGCCCTTCCCCCAGAGGCTCTTCAGTATACACTCCAGACGGTTTGGTCTCCGCGCTCTCCTTCTCTCTTTTCTTCTCATTCTCTCCTCTCTCTGTGTATGTACACATACCCTTTCTCTCTTTTCCTTCTTGCTCCCATCCCCGTGGTGACTTCCCTGGCCTTGGTCCTTGGGGCAGGTGAACTCTTCTGAGAGCAGTTCCCAATAAACCTGCAAGTCCTCTAGTCTAGTCTAGTCTAATCTAATCTAGTCTAGTCTAGTCTAATCTAATCTAATCTAGTCTAGTCTAGTCTAGTCTAGTTAATCTAGTCTAATCTAGTCTAGTCTAATCTGTCTTGAATTGGCTCATTTCACTGGTAGAGAAATAATTTATCAGATATCTTCTGCTACATGTGTAGCTTGAGGCCAGACTACATGTATGGCATGTACATACATACTTATTTACACACACACACACACACACACACACACACACACACACACACACCAAAAAACCAGTCAGACATGGTGGCCCACTCTATTAATTTTAGCACTGAGGAAGCAGACTAAGGAAGATCTCCATGAATTCAAGGCCACCTTGGTCTATCTAGTGGGTTGCAAACCAGTGAGGGCTATACAGAGGGAGGTTCTGTCTAAAAGTACAAACCAGCCAACAAAAAGAAACTCAAAAGAAATAAATCACTGGTGAGTAAAAGACTTCATAAATGGTGATAAAAACAGAGTCTTTAAAAATTATGTTTTGTATCTGAAGGTCAGAGGACAACTTGGGGGAGTCAGCTCTGTCCTTCCAACAGGTGGGTCCTGAGGATTGAACTCAGGCCTCTGGGCCTGGTGAGAAATAGCCTAATCTGCTAAGCCATCATGTTAGTCCAGGAAAGAGTTTTAACAGAACAACCCTGGATCAGCCATTAGCAAAATAAAGCTATCTTGTGCTTACATGTCTTGAAGATATTGGTCCCTGAGGCTGGTTGAAGAGGCATCATGGTGGTCCCTTGAGTTTAACCTGGGTTTCCTGACTCCTGGGCTGGTGTTCTTCTCCACCCCCACCATTAACACAACACTGCTGGTCCTGGAGAGTTCTGGGCAATAGCACTTTTCCCTCAAGTCCTAAGCCGTTATTGCAAAAGTCATGACTTTAACACATGTATTTTGAAATAACTGACCTCTGCCTAAGTCTGTTCCTTTAGTAACACAGACTTACAAACTCCAAGGCAAAAGAGTCATTCAAGGGGAAGTTTCAGAGTTTCAACTGGAGTATAATAGGATCTCCCATCCTTACGTTCCTAATGGACACCCACCCTGCTTTTTGTGGAGGACCTTCCAGTGTCCACCCTACAACTTGTCATGTTCACCCACTCTAGAGTCTAGCTGAGTCTCTCCCCACACCCATTTTGTGCGTGCGTGTGTGTGTGTGTGTGTGTGTGTGTGTGTGTGTGTGTGTAAGAGATGATGTCAGGAATAATCTCCAAAACTCTTCTACCTTACTCAATGAGTCAGAGTGTGGTGGTTTGAATGAAAATGGTCCCTATAGGTTCATATGTTTGAATACTTGGCCCCAAGTTGGTGGAACATTTGGGAAGAATTAAGCAATGTGGTCTTGTTGAAGAAGTTGCTGTTGGAGGAGGTATGTTACTGGAGACAGGCTTGAAGTCTCAAAAGTCCACATCATTCTGATGTAGCTCTCTGTTTCATGTTTCATGGCAATAGAAAAATAACTAAGCCACAGGGTCTCTCGATCAAAGCTAGCAGCATGCCTGATGCTGCCTGCCTACCTGCCATTATCCCTGCTATTATAATTATGGACTCTTAACCCTCTGGAACCATGAGCCTCCAAATTAAATGCATTCTTTCACAGGTTGTCTTGGTCATGGTGTTTTGTTATAGCAATAGAAAACTGAGCATGCTTGTTGGACCTATGTCAACTTGACACACAAGGTAGAATTACCTGAATGGACAGAACCTTAATTGGGAAAATGCCTCCATTGGATTCAGCTATATAGCATTTTCTTAATTAGTTATTGATGGGCAGTTGATCCTGGGTTCTATAAGAAACCAGGATGAGCACACCATGAAAAGCAAGCCAGTAAGTGGCACCTTTCCATGGCCTCTGCATCAGTTCCTGCCTCCAGGTTCCTGTGCTGTTTGAGTTCCTGTCCTGATTTCCTTTGATGATGAACAGAGATATGGAAGTGTAAGACAAATAAACCCTTTTCTCTACAACATGATTTTTGGTTCTGGTGTTTCCTTGCGGCAATAGAAACCCTAACTAAGACACCAAGATACGAAGAAAGAGGCTCTAATTGATCAGTGTACCTTTTATTTCAATATTTAAGATGACCGACTTCTTGCTTCATCTTCACTGAAGACGGGTTTGGGTGGGCTTTTTCTCACTGAAAGCAACAGTTGAGTGGGACTTTGAACTCTTCCATAGGCTTTGATGAAGGCCTGTGCCTCCACCATAGTATGACAGATGGCATCTCGGTGTGAGTGCGTGAGAGAGAGATAAGACATGGGAAGATCAAGAGAGCTTGGCAACCAAACTTGTAACCTCCTGGCTTGAGAACTGGTCCACTCTGTGGGACCAGCACTGACACCTTCCAAAGGCTGTGCAATGCCCCAAGACCTAACATTTCTACCATGTCCCACCCCTGAAAGAGCACACATCACCTCTCCCTCTGAGTGTAAGCCTTTGAGAGACACACTTAGAACATACCCAAACAGGAGCTGTCATCTTTAAAAAATTGTTTTGTACATCTGTTTATTAACTTATGTGTGTCTGCACGCAAGGGCGTGAGCCATAATGCTCATGTGAGGAGTCAAAAGACTGTGGGAGGTCACTTCCACCATGCGGATCCTGGGGATCAATCGAAGAGTTCATCGAGCTTGGTGGCAAGCACATTTAACAGCCCCTGCCCCCAGGTTATTTTTAAGGAGAGAATATGCTTTCTTTTGGAGGCCCTCTCTCTTCACTACTCTACCATTTAGGTCTCAGTCGTAAAGCCCAGAACACCCTCAATGAACTCTGACTTCTGCGTAATCAGAATAGGTGTCTTGGGGGTTCTGGGTCTCCCGTAGTCTGAGGCGGGGGAAGTTGAGAGCAGCATAATGGAGTTCTTCTGGGTTATTTTCAGAGACTGGGGCCTGAGAGGATGGTCTGGGGTCTGGGAAACCAGGGGATGTAAAACGTGGGTCCTTCTGCTTCTTCTTTGGTTTAGGGGAGTGAGTGTCCAGGGGCGAAATCCCAGAAGGGGTGTCTGGTTCAGCTTTCCAATTCCGAGCCTGAGGGGATAGCAAAACATGCTTTACTACCCACTCAGTAAGCAGTTGTGCATCTAGCATGTGCCAGCCACTGGCTTGGGAACTGGGGCTCTAGCTTTAGAGAAACAGGAATCAAGGAACAAACCATACACAAACAAAAATCTAATGAATGCAAGTAATGAATGCTGTGAAGAAAATAAAGCAGGAGTTGGGGCTAGAGAGATGGCCCAGCAATTCAGAGTGCTTGCTGCACTTCCAGAGGACCCACACTCACAGCAGCCTCTCCCGGCGGCCCATCCTAACCACCTAACTTCAGGGAATCTGAGCTCTCTTCTAGCCCCTACAAGAACTGCACCCACAAGGTACACATATGCGCACATACACGTGCACTCACTTGCACACATAATTAAGAGTAAAAATAAAACATAAAGCCGAGTGGGGTACATGCCTTTAATGCCAGCACTCAGGAGACAGGGCCAGGTGTGTGTCTCTAAGTTTGAGGCCAGCCTGTTTTACATAGTGAATTCCAGCCTAGCCAAACTACATATTGAGACCTCGTCTCAACCAAACTGAAAACAAGCAAAATAAAAGGAGAGTCATAGCTATAGATTAAATAGCCTTCCCACAAAGAGATACTTAATTCTGAGCTAGAGAGCATATGTGAATTACCCCAGTTCGATCAGTGTGCTGTGTGAGTAGAGTGGTGCATCGTGCCCATCAATAAGCACAATGACTATATATTAATGTTAAAGTACACAATGAACGGATAGGTCATTCTGGGCACTTAGGATGGGGTGATTATCAAGTGAAAGAGCATTGAATGAAGCAAGGAGCCAGGCAGTCTCAGGGAAAAACTCTCCCCAGGAAGGAAGCAACAAACTTAATTATTCTAAAAGAGTCTGGAGTTGTAAGCCTAAGAAAGGTCCTTCTCCACCTGTTCAGAGGAGAAGGGGATGGGGCGTGGGAGAAGGATTGTGGGAGAGGGTGACCAGGAGTGGGGCAGTGAGCAGGATGTAAAGTGAATAAGTGAATAAGTAAAATGAATGAATGAATGAATGAATGAATGATTAAGATCGGGCCCGGAACGATGGCTTGGTGGGTAAAGGTGCTAATAGTACAAGCTTGAAGACTTGACTTCCATCCTTGGCATCTAAAACCAAAAGAGGTTTAACTCTTGAAAAGTAGTCCTCTGACCTTCAAATGTTCACCGTGGCATGTATGCACAACTTGCAATAATACTACTGACAAATAATACTAAATAAAGATTAAACCTTGAAATTAAAAGTACAGGGTGCTCTATGCGACTACACAGTCTTGTAAGACAAATGGAAGTGCTACTAAGAAGTCCCCCAAATGGTGTTGGAAATCTAAAGAAGCGATCACTGGGGGCAAAGGGGGAGAGGGTAGTAGGGAATTAAGGCATTTTGATCTATGATTTTCTTCAACTCTATGTTTTGGAATGATCAGAGAGTTTAAAAAAATGTCAAGAATGGGGCCAAGAATGTAGCTCAGGGCAGAGTGTTTGCTTTGCGTGCACAAAGCCCTGGATCCCGTGTCCAGCACCACACAAATCAAGCACATGCCTCTTATGTTAGCACTCTGAGGGTGGAAACAAGAGGACCAGGAGTTAGTTCAAGGTTGTCCTTGGCTAGACAGGAAAATCCTTAGTTATGGAGAGAACTTGAGGCCAGCCTGGGCTACATGAGGGCCTCTCTGGAAAATCAAATGTCACAGAAGTAGTACCACGTTCTGTACTCTGCACAAGGTCCCTGTGCCCTTACTCCAAGTCTCCACTGTTTACACCTTAATTGTGAGGCGATATTCACACAAGGATGCTGATATCTGAACAGCGCACTTTGTTGCCCACCTTCTAGGGGAGACTCCTATTTAACTCCCCTTCAAAGAGTTCCTATCCATTTTATAGGCTAGTCTGAACATGCCCAAAGGCACTTCTGTCATGTTTTCTTCTTTATCTATGACCTTAAACTGAGCAGGGGCATTGCTCCTTAATGAGACCTGCTCAGGAGTGTGTGCCTTACCTGGGAATGCTGGGGTTGTGCTCCTGAGCTGGGCACGTGCAGGAATCTGAAGACCTCAAGGTTGTTCCCTATGTGATTAAGTATAGGCCCAGTCCGGAGTCCTTTGTTGCTGTTCTCATTGACTAGTTAAACACATGCACGTGACTGCTACAGTCAAGATTCAGGACCCTGGGTCATCATTGAACAACTTGAGAGTCTCACTTATCACTCCCCTTTCCCTAAAGCATTTACTCACCTGTCATCTGTCTCATGGAGTCCAGATTGGCCTTAGATTTCATGTACAGTCAAGGAAGACCTTATACTTCTGACCTTTCTGCCTCCACTTTCTACGTGCTTGCCATACACCACTATGCTCACTCTCGTTCTGGGCTGGGGATTTGTGCATGCCAGAACTCTACCCACTGAGCTATATTTCCAGCCTTGTCTCTGGAATTTGTGACTTGGTCAGTGGGATACACATGGAATCACATAGTATGCAACATTCAGACACTCTCCATCTGTGTCTCCCTAAGACTCAAGTTAATTGTCTTATGCATCAAGACTTTGCTCCTTTTGCTGGCTGAGTAGTATTCCAGAGGAAAGGTGTGCTTGTGTGGTTTCTACAGGATGTTACATGCAGAGAAACGGAGTGGAAAAGACAAGAGCGGAATCAGAGGAGGTAACAAAGAAAGCAGCTGTGGTATCCGGCTGAGAGACGAAGCATGAACTGCACAGTTGAGGAAAGACTAGGGTGCAGCAGTTTGGGTGAATTTTGAAGGGAATCTGGCGATGGATCAGTTGTGGAAAACAGGGCCAAAAGATTATGCTAAGGCTTTAGCTTGCGTGGGGAAGGCCGTTACTGTTTGCTGAGAAAGAGATGAATGCATGAGGAGAACAAAGGGCCAGGCTGGTCAGATGTTTTAGCACAGGCTCAGGTAAGAAATGCCCACAGATGTCTTGAGTGTAGATGCTGCCTGGCGGGTTCCATAAGGGTCTGGAGTGCAGGGAAGAAGCTGTAGGACAGATGTTCGTTTGGGTCATCATTAGATAGCTATGATCTCATGGTTGTAACTAGTTTACTGAGCTCTCAATTAGGACCACAGACTCTTCTGATATTTTACAGATGCAATATATAAAAATATATAATATATAATAATTATTAAATAACAATATAATGTTATGTTATTATTTAATATATTACATTATATATTATTATCCCACTATTGGCCTATTATTATAGTTGAGGCACAGAGGAGTTCAGTGACTGCTCAAAAGCATGGGTGATGAACAAAAAGGGGAGGGGCAAGGCATATAAGCCCAGCCATCGGACTTTGAGTTCTGTATTTAATCAGTAGGATGTACCATTTCACAAGATTAATAATTATTCTTTAGGGCTAAAGTGTAGTTCAGTGGTACAGCGCTTGTCTGGCATCCACTAAAAAGGGGCTGGAAGTGTGGCTCAATGGTAGAGTACCTGCCTAGAATCCCCCAGTGAGGGGATGAGTATACCAGGCATGCACATGGCTCCGGGTTCTATCCCCAGCACAGCAACTACAGATCAAGTAGTTACACATGTCATGTCCTTGCTGGTGACAATAATGGAAGAAATATTAGCAGAGTCCTGGAGAGAGTTCCTCAGACTTGAAGACAGAAGAGGTGAAGACTTAGGGGGAGCCAGGGTTTGGGTTTCATCTTAGATGTTTTTTCTCCTTCGTGTCTCTAAAGCATGGGGGTAGGAGGGTTAGGGAAGGGATGTGTGCAGAATTGGCGGGGAATGTTAGTTTGAAAGCACAGCTGGCCACTCACCGGGGACCTGGTCTTGGGGACCACATTGATGTAATCCAGGATTGTGCTGCCCCGTGAGATTTTGGGCCTTGAGGTTACCTCTTGGGTTCCTTTCTTCTGTAGGGTCTTCATGCTGAGGGGATAGTCTCCTACTTGTTATACACTGTTCCATCTCCCTCTCCCAGGAGGTCCATATCCCAGCCCCCTTATTAGCTCCTTCCAACTCACATGATCACGACGAGGCAGAGGGCAAGGAGGGCTGTAATGCCAAAGCCCAAAGCTGCTCCCTTGGAGAATGCTGCGGAACTGTTTTTATCTGAAAAAGAATGAGCGTATCTCATGTGTATGTGATCTTACACACACTACAGAACAATCTGGACTCCATTTTCTATTGCACACCACACCTAAGCTTCTTATTTCCTTCTAGAAAGTATGACTGCATCCTCGGCCTTCCCTTCCTCTTCACACATACTTAGGCCATGGGTCCTTACCCTCCCAGACTTTGCTCCAACTACAGAGCCTTGCGGCCTACCCTACTGAGCTCCTCCACACTGAATCTAAGTCCCAAAGGGTCCTTACCAGGTAGCAGCAGGACAGAGGTGGTCTGGGCCCCATGGGTGTTCCAGGCTTCACAGCTGAGCCAGAGGCTGGGTTCCAGCTCCTGAAGGAGGCTCAGGGAGCTGTTGGCCCAGGGTCCAAGTGAGCTGGAGGTGACCTTGAAGGAGGCATTGCTGCTGTTTCCCTCCAGCAGCCCCTCCCCCAGCCGCCAGCGCAAGGAGGGGGCAGGCCAGGCTCTGGAGGAGCAGCTGCAGTGCAGACCCTCAGAATCCCAGGAGCAGGAGGGTCTGGACATCTGGGGTGGGTCTGTGGAGAAGGAGGAGAAGGAGGAGGAGAAGGAGGAGAAGGGTCAGCAGCTGGGCTCTCATCACAGGTCCCCAATGTCCTTTCCCCCCACTCACAGTGCACAGAGAGGCTCAGAGAGATGCGCTGGGTGCCCAGTGGGCTCTGTGCAGCACAGGTGAGTTCTCCTTCATGTTCTCTCTGGACCAGAGGCAGCTCCAGCACCCCAGGCTCTGAAGACTGGGTGGGGATCAGGGTCTGTGTCGCCCCAAACCAGCTCACACTGGCTGGGGGATTGCTATAGGTGACACACACTAGGCACAGGCTTTGGCCCTCCAGGACTGGGAGGGAGGTGCCATTCCTGAGGATTTCCAACACTGGGGAGGAGAGAAGGCAGAGTTGCCAAGTGGTCCATCAGCTGGGATGCCTCCCACCCCCAACCCGGATGCCCAGCTTCCTCTGCCCATTCTTTCTACCTGTTCTGTTTTCTTGTGAAACAGTCACTCTCAGGTCCTCTGGTGGATCTGCAATGAAGACGGGGAACTGGCTCCAGGCAGGCCAGGGCCTTCTCCCTGGGCAGAGCATCCCTCCCAGAGATGGAAGCTGTGGGTGGGTGAATCACTCACTGGGTCCCCAACACAAGCTGCCCAGTGGTCTGACTGCCATAGCCTGATGTTATTCCCTTCCCCTTCTCAGAACCAGGAGCCTTTGGTAGAGCATACTCACACAGCACAGAGAGGTCCAGGGTTTGTTGCTGGGAACCTAGCCTGTTCTCTGCTTGGCAGGTGTAGTGTCCAGAGTCCCCAGCTTTCACCCAGGGCATCTCCAATGCCAGGGTTCTAGACCCCACAGGGCTGGACCAAGAAAGGACTCGATCCTCTAGAACCCAGCTCAGGGTAGCAGGGGGCTGGCTGTCAGCAGTACAGAGGAGACGTAGAGACTGGCCTTGTTGAACTTCCAGATGTGAAGGATTCCTATTCAGTTCTGGGACTAAAGAGACGTACACAGAGAAGAGAGGATGAGATGAGCAGTGATAGAGAGATAGAGAAGGATGAAGAGAGAAACAGACAAAAATAGAGACAGAGATACAGAGACAGAGGAAGGATAGGCATAGAGACAGATAGAGATGGTTACAGACATAGAGATAGACACAAAGTCAGAGACATACATGCAAACAGACAGACAGATGGACAGACAAACAGAGAGAGAGAGAGAGAGAGAGAGAGACAAATATAAAGAGATGGATGAAGAGGGGCAGAGAGATAGACATAAGGAAAGGAAGAGGGAGCAAGATGGAGGGTAGGAGGAAGCAGTAGAAGGAGTTCAGGCCTCCTCTCTTCCCCCCTCCCCAGACTTTTCATTTCCCAAAGAGGACTGGAATAGTCTTACACAACCCCAGGAGACCATCGTACCTGATACATTGTCACGGAAAATGCTGATAGCAAGAGATCTGGGGGCATCTGGGAGAAGATTGTGAGCCAACTTCAGAGGGGAGTGCTTTGTTCCTCATGAGAAGTCCCTCAGGGAGAGAAAAGCACCACCATCCCAGAGAAGGCACATGACCAACCACTGCCTCCCGGGGTACAGGCACACCCAGGATGGTGTGCCCTCCTCTGCTTCATTTTGAATGTTTGTGGTGAACATGCCATATGTTTATGGATGCCCATGTGTGCACCTAAGTGTGTCTGTGAGCCAAGTATTGATGTAGGGTGCCTTCCCGAATCACTGTACACACTATTTACAGAGGCAAGGTCTTTCATTGAATTCAGAGCTTGCCAACTGGGTAGCCAATCTAGCTAGCAGTCACCAGTGGGGCTACCATGCCTGACCAGCGTTTATGTATGCTCTGAGGATTCAAAATCCATTCGCCATACTTGTGTGTCAAACTCTTTATCAGCTGAGCCATCTCCCCAGCAACCCTTTGTCTCCTTTTATACAAGATCGTGTGGATTCTAGCATATCTATATGCTACGTAGCCAAGGATAATCTGGAACTCCTGATCCTCTTGCCTCCCCCTCCTAGGGGCTGGAACACAAATGTGCAACCACCACTTCTCATATATGTGCTGCTGGAGATGGAACCCGGGGCCTTGTGCATGCTAGGCAAGCACTCTACCAACTGAGTGACATTCCCAGCCCTCCTCCACGAACTCTCCTGAGCATGAAGTTGGGGGATTCTCTACCTCCCATCACCAGGACTCTGCATAGCCCAAAGCATCATATCATACTCACAGGCCACTCTTAGTTGGACAGTCCTTTGTGTGCTCTTCCTAGAGAAGTCCAGCTGACATGTGAGCTCAGTACCATTGTGTTGAAGTCCTGGGGTAAAGCTCAGCACTGAGTAATGGGAGGTGTGTGGTCTGGTTTCTTGGAAGGAGGCAGCAGCCCCCATCCAGGAGAAAGAAGGAGCTGGGCATTGCTCGAAGTTCCAGGAAAACAAGCAGACAATGGTCACTGGCTGCCCAGGCTCCAGGATCTCAGGAATGAAGATGTCTGGTTTCTGAGTCAGGGCTAAGGGGGAGGATGCCAATCTTGTGACTCCAGCTGTCCCTCCCAGAAGTTCTTTGCATCATAGTTTATTTCCCACTGTCCTTCCTCCAGTGAGAGACAGGGGTTCCCTGCTATGTCCACAACTCTTACCTTCCACTTGCAGCGTGAACGCCTCCTTAAAACTGTATTTCTCATATCCTTTCTCTATCCGGAAGAAATACTTTGTTGAGTCTTCCCACCGAACATCTTTGATTAGCAAAGAACACTTCTTTTGGGAGAGATCCCCTAAGAGCTGGAATCGCCCTGGGGCTCCCTGTTCTAATCCTTTATCTTTGTTATTTGTGGCCACTGGATATTGAAGTGATTGTCTTCTGATTTCTTTGAACCAGTAGCCATATTCTGGGTACAAGTTAAACCAACGATTCTCAGGGGAGATGAAGGAGCAGGGCACGAAGATACACAAACCCTCCTGTGCCTTCACAATTCTCTGCACCTGTAGGAAGTATTTCTCCATCTGACCTTGAGACCCTATAGGAAACAGAGGCATATTCTGTAGCCCCAGCCCCAGCTCCAGCCCCAATCTGGGTCACTCTGGCTTCCGGCCCACTCACCATCCAACAGCAAAGATAGCAGAAACATCAGCAGTGACATCGTGGCCTTAGGAGGATCTTGGACTTGTACAAGTTGGCCTCCTTCCCCAGCTGGTCTGTGTTAGATTGGGGTGAGAGAGAAAGGGAAATGTAGGCGGAAGCTGAACCCTGAGTACTGGTGCAAGACAAGATGTTGGCGGCAGGCTCTGAGCCCATTGTATTTCCCTTTCCACTCCCCCTCCCCCATACCCACTTGCCTACTCCACATTTTGTGGAGCATTCGGCCCTTGGACATTTGGAACTGATCCTTCCCAGCTATCTCCAGTGGCTAGGAGGGAGAGACAGAGCTATGTCTGGCCTGGAAACCTTGCTGTGGGTGAATATGCGTGTTGTGGGGCTTTTCTTTAGGTGCTAGGTCAGTAAGAAAGCAGAAGTAAGAGTTTTGGTTGGTACCTCTTGAAGTGAGTCCTGGTGGGTGCAGGAGAGCGAGACCTCTTGACTTAACTGATGTTCAAATATAAAAACAAATGGATAATCACTATATTTCTTGGTATTGAAAATGTCCCAAATACCGTATGAGTCCTACTTACACTTAGAAAAAGAGGAAGAAGAAGAGGAGGAGGATTTGGAAAAAGAGGAGGATTTGGAAGAGGAAGAGGAGGAGGAAGAAGAGGAGGAAGAGAAGAAAAAAGTTCAGTTTGAATGATGTTCAAATGTAACTGGATATTTCTCACCATGCTTTTTTTTTCCTTTGCTCCATGCTAAATCACATAAATATAGACTGGTCTTAGTCCTACCCCTTCATCCTCCTTTGTGAGCTACTGACACTTTGACCTCTAAAAGTACCCACAGCTTTCAATGCATTTCAACCCAGTTCCCCACTTTTCTTTCCTCTTCAGTCAGAAAACTGAATTTCCCACTTGTAATTTATGCATTGATGAGGTTTTCCATATCTGGGGCTGACAATGGTACTAGGAATCAAGAAACCTAAAGAATGCAGTGTGTGTGTGTGTGTGTGTGTGTGTGTGTGTGTGTGTGTGTGGTGTGTGTGTGTGTGTGTGTGTGTGTGTGTGTGTGTGTGTGTATGTGTGTAAAACTTGAAGTATTTCCCACAGGCTCCTGTGTTTGAAGCTTGACTCATTGTGGTACTTCTTTGCAAGTTCATGGGATTTTTGGTTTGGGAGTGAAGGCTAATAGAGGAGGGTCACTGTATGGGAGTGGGGAGACCTCTGAGAGCCAACACTCTGCTCTGACTCCTTCCCACCCCCTGAGTTATGGCCAGCTGCTTCATGCTTTCTTACCCCAGTCAGTCCCCATGCCATGCGTTTCTTACCGCAGTGGACTATACTCTCTGATCTGAGTCAAAAATGCTTCTTCCTTCAGGTTCTACTATTAGGAATCTGCTCACAGCAAGGAGAAGAGAAACTAACATTTTCTCCAAGATGCTGTCCTCTTACCTGGTCTTTTTCTTTTACTTATGTGTGTGATTGTGTGTGGTTTTCGTGTGTGTGTGTGTGTGTGTGTGTGTGTGTGTGTGTGTGTGTGTGTATAGCTGTGCTGTCCTTGGAAGCCAGATGTGTTAGATCCTCTGGAGCCAGAGTTATAGGCAGTTGTGCAGTGCCTGACATGGGTTCTGGGAACCAAATTCAGGTCTCTGGGAGAACACTATGAGCTCTTAACCACTGAGCCATCTCTCTAGCTTCCCTTACCTGATCCTTCCCAAAATGACTCTGAGTCATGTACGACATGCACTCATTATCAGTCTCTATGCATCCATGAACTGGGCACAACGCTTCATGGGAAAGAAGTGTAATGGTGAATTCCACAAGATGTCTGATATCAGGGATCTCTGGCTTGATAAATGAAGAACTTGTAAAATTCAAAAGCTCATAATCTGGGGATACAAGGGTGAGCATTCATGACAGGATCTTATGGAAGGAGTGGTCATTTACTCTGGGTAGAAGGAAATTACAGTAGATGTCTTGGAGGAAGTGATCATTAGATGTTCTTGCCTGCATCCCTGTAAAAATAACGTTTAACTATTTGTAAAAGAAAACTTTTGATTATTTGAAAGAAATATATTTATACAATGTATACTGATCATATCTATCTATCACTACTTACCTCCAAATACCTTCTAGGGTTCCCTATCCTTCTCCCACGTTATGTAGCTGATAAAATTCTCCACCTCCTTGGGGAGCTCATTAGAGAATAGGGTATTCTAAGGAGAGATGAAACATTCCACTTTGTAACAAAGCATGTTAAATTCAGGAAAGAAACTACTCAGAGACTTCAGGAAGTCTCTGAAACTGAGCAGATTCATTAGATCTCTTCTTCTTCACGCATATATAAGCAGTAAGGACTTCTGAGAGATACTCTCAGACAAACTGGGTAGCCTAGAAGAGGCTCAGATCAGCTGATCCACCCACAAAAAACAGAGACAGGGTGAATCGCTTGGAAGAGACACTTTCCAACCGGCTGAGCTGCCTGCAAGTTGTGCAGTTTACTCTAGGTTTCACTTTGGTGAGTTGTTATCCATGCTAGCGTGGGCTTTGATGATGGAGCTATGTTCAAGTCATTTTGTTCCTCTTACACACACACATACACACACACAGCTCGCGTGTGTGTATGTGTGTGTGTGTGTGTATCATGTCATATGAATAGTGTCATGCTACATTTCTCAACTTCATGTCCTTATTTTTAAAAACAGACATTGAGTCCAATTAGTGCTGCCCATGTGAACATGTGGCCATTTCCTAGAGCAGAGACAACTTACTGGGTTTGCATTTCCAAAGGTTAGTGACTCTCCCTTTGGAGCCATCAGCTGCTAAGAGCTCCTCTACTAGGGATAAAGCCCTGGGACCTTCCCCAGTCCTTGTTGGGTTGGGATTTTTACTGGGTTGATCTTTGCACCATGTTTTGTTCTCATGTCTGCTAGATTAGCCTGCATGAAGTGTGGTAGGAAAACACAGTGGTCTCTGAGTTTTCCTCCAGAGATATAACCAATCATGGACTAACAGTATAAATAATGTGTCTATCCTGAGTAGATGTTGTCCTAACCAATACTCCTCAAATACTAGAGCATGCATAGAGTTTACACTGTGCCAGGGATCATATATACTTCAGAAATGAGTTAAAGTGCATGGGAGGATGTACAGAGGATGGTTGGCAGCACTAAATCTATTTTCTACTATTTGTATGGTGTTATCATCCATCCACCCATCCATCTGTCTGTCCGTCCACCTATCCATCCATCCATTCCCGTCCACCTATCCATCCATCCATTCATCCACCCACCCATCCATCCATCCACCCACTCACCCATCCATCCACCCACCCACCCGCCCATCCATCCATCTATCATCCATCCATCCACCCATCCATCCATCTGTCCGTCCACCCACCCACCAATCCATCCATCCATCCATCCATCCATCCATCCATCCATCCATCCATCCATCCATCCATCTAATGTTGCTATGAATGTAGCCTACACCAACTGGGAACTTACTATTTAGCTCAAATTGGTCTTGAACTCGGGATTCTTCTGTCTCAGCCTCCTGAGTACTAGAGTTATAGGCATGTACATCCCTATCCACAGTGTCATTGTTAGCTTTAGTTGTTACTTGACACGCCTGGGAAATTCTAAAGAATTCTCTCCATTGAATTGATCTGTGGGCATGTCTATGGAGCATTTTTTAAAGTGCTGATTAATGTAGGAGGGCCCAGGCCATGGTGGGCAGTACTATTTCTGAGTTGGTGATCCTGGGCTATGTAAGAAAGCAAGCTGAATAAGACAGAGGGAGCAAGCCAACAAGCAGCATTCCTATGTACTCTCAGCATCAGTTCCCTCCACCTTCCTGCCTTGGCTTCCCTAAGTGAGGGACTGTGACAAAACTGCAAGCCGAACATACACTTTCCTCCCCCAAGTTGTTTTGGTCAGTGTTTTATCACGGCAACATAAAGAAACTAGGATATATAGTATTATCTATTTTTTTAATTAAATTTATTCTTTGATAATTTCACAGATGTATATGATAAATTGATTACTGTCTCTGCCATCTTCTGTATATCCATACTATCCCTGCCAACCTTCCTTCTACCCGAAGACATTCATATCTTTTTGTTTTGTTTTGTGGCCCACTGACTTAACCAGGGCCATCTGTGTGGACCATGAGTTTGAAACTGACCATTGTAGTCTGGTGGCTTACCAGTATGTCCACAACTGAAGGCAGAATCAGTCAACAGTTTATCCACAAGGTAGCAGTCAAAGAACAACACGTGGTGAACAGTGCCTTGGGGCACTGTAAGAGACTACGAGAGAAACGGCTGCCATCCAGCATGATCTTGGTAGGGGAGAGAAGGACACGGGTCCTGCCCCTGGGACAAGGCCAGCAGGCATGGGTGTCTATGAGTGTCGATGACTGCTGTGGGTGTAGGGCTTGCTTGTATTATATTCCTTTGAAGAATATCCTCCCTGTTAAAGTTAATGACTTTGTGATAATTAGAGACAGCACGAGTCTGGGAGGCAGTAGTGTGTATTAGCAAGACGGTAAGTACTAAGTGCTGGGACTCTCAGGATAGCCCTTGAGGCTGTGGAAAAGAACTCTAGAAACATGAGTTTGAACGTATATAACCTCTCAACTGAAAAATAGCTCAAGTCTCAGGATGGCGCGTCCCAGGAAACACCGATCCCGGACTAGCCCCCAAATGAAAGATCCCCGAAGAGAGATCCTTACTGAAGTCTTGGGAAATGGTGGACCCCAGACACAGAGAGACCATTTTGGATGTAATAAGCAAAGGCGAGGTTTATTACGGAGATCTATTATGGGGATCTCCGGGCCAACACGTATCCCACGCAGGAGACAGAGGTGTCGACCCCGAAACTCAAAATTCAGGGGTTTATACAGGGAAGGCTAGGGGGTTTGGCGAGGTTTCACACAATTGGCTGTTTCAAACAGTGGCAGCTAATTTTTGGCGAGGCTGTAAGTGATTGGCTCATTCAAACATAGCAGTGAGATTACAGCACAGCAGAAGAGTACATGCTGACTGGGGCGTTTAGGATTTTAGAAGCTAGGGGCTTATCAGGGTTTGAAGGACATCTGGTTAAAGTGTGACTCTGAGTAAGCTGGGGTAGGTGCCCTCCTGCCAAATAGTTTACGAGTCAATCCCGATAACTTGGGCTGGTTCCTGCATTCCTTTTCTTTATCTTTATGGTCTGTTAGTCTGGGCGGGGCTGCCTGGACTTGCTTTTTACAGTGTTTAGCCCTGTGTCTGTGAATTTTGAAACTTACTCTTTTAATTTATATTTTTAAACCTTAAATCTGTATAATTTTCCTTTCACAACTACACAAAAATATAAGGATGTAATATGAATTGTATAAGGGGCTTCACAGATCTAAAGGAACAGGCACTTATACTATGAGTCACCTTGTCAGAAAGATAGTAAAGAAAGAGATAAGGAGATTTAGGGAGTGGTGATCAAAAGGAGATCCCACCCAGCTAAATTTTGTTGTTGTTGTTGTTGTTGTTGTTGTTGTTGTTGTTGTTTATGCTTACAAAGGCAGACAAATTCCTGAGTTCAGGATCAGCCTGGAATAGAGCTAGCTTATTGTCTGTGCTTAACAAAGGCAAGCAAATCTCTGAATTCTTTTGTAATGTTTAAAGAAAATGTGTGCTTGCTGTCTCCTAAGATAAGAGGCTGGGGTCACAGGATGCTGATTCATAGGATAATCAAAAGGAAACTTGGAGTAAATGACTTGATTGATGTGTAAAATAAAAGACTGGACTTATGATCTTCAAGAGAAGAGCTATCCTGAGAATTTTTTTGTAATAGCAAGAACTGCTTGGAGAACTGTCTCAAGCAGAACATAGAGAAAGAGCTCTTGAGAAAGCAGGTCAGAGAGAAAGAAAGCAGAACAGAGAGAAAGCAATCTGGAAATCAGTCTCCTGCAGAACATAGGCTGCCAGCTTGGACTCATAATTTGACTTCAAGTTGTTTGTTTTGCTGCTCCCAAATACTCCTTCTGAAAGACCGCCAGGGTGGGGAAGACCCCCACTCAAATCTCGAGACAACGCAACCCCCAAGAACTCACAAGAAACCAGTCTTGATGTAATAAACAAGAGGTGTATTTGAGGAACCAGAGCTCTGGGGACGACACGTATCTCACACAGGAGACAGAGGAGTCGACCCCGAGCCCAATTAAAGGAAGGGATTTATAGGGAAAATTACATAGGTATTTGGCAACAGTCACACAAAGCAATTTCATTGGTTTGTAACTTGGGCTCAGTTCAACTCTAGGCAGCCCTGCTTCTGGGGCAAGCTGACCCTAATTCTCGTTTTTCTCAGGACTGTTGAGTCAGGCCTTATCGAGGCCAGATGGTTTGTGGTGGCTATAGCCAGGCTACATCCCCAAAATATGTTATGTTATTCTTTGCTGTGAGGTGCACTTGTCCTCACAGCAGGGTCAGTGGGGGATAGTTTAAAATCTTTATTCTTTCACTTCCTCAGAACCCCTTTCCAAACCAAGGCTGGTCCTTGGCAAACAGCAGCAGACCTTCTACCTCAGGTGATTTTGTTCCCTAGATTGTTCGTGAATGTGATTTTGTCCCTCCTGTGGCAAACATTTACATTCAGTTTATTTTTTTATTCTTGTTGGATGTCAGAACCCATTCTGATCAAGGTACCCTGAATCTGGATACGGCCTTGTATGGATGAGAGTAGCAGAAATAAACTCCATTTTGTTTTTAAGAGTCTGTTTTAAATTCAGCTGCCCTTAGAGAGGCATGGCCCCCACCCTTGAGGCCTGAGAAAAATCACAAGATGACCCTGGCAGTTGCAAAATAGACACAGCAGCTACAACTAGCTGATAACAACAGAGTGGGATAAAGAAACTTAAATCATTCCCAGGTCAAGGTTTTTTTTTTTTTTTTTTTTTTTTTTTTTTTTTTTTTTGATGTATGTTCCCTCCTTGTGGGTTAACTAGGTGCTATAAACCAATTAGCTTAAAAGCCAACACTCCTTTACCCTCTCATGTAATGCCAAGGCTTAGAACACCCCCATTCTCCCCATACCCACTTGCATTTTTTCCTTTATAAACCCCCCTTATCCTAGACCTTGGGGCTACTCTCTTATCCTGCTGTATCAGGAAGGTTTGTGGCCCAAACTCAACCTTGAATAAAGACTCTTGTGTGCTTGCATCGGAGTTGTGGTTCCTGGTGGTCTCTCTGGGATTTTCGAAATCTGGGTATTAACAGCCTTCTGCCTTGTTTTTGTGCCTTCTCAAATATAATCTGTAGTATATGCCAGGAAAAATTGTGTTTAAATTGGCTTGTCCTGAGAAAGTTCTGGGAAAGGACTACTTTGTTAACATTTCTTATGAGCTTGCTGACATTTATTTACATGTTTCTCTGAACTCAACCTTCCTTGGATTATTACTTTCTTTGTTACATTGGTTTATAAAAGTACACTAAAACTGAAGTAAGGTTGCTTACAGGTTTAAACTGTAGTCCTCCCATTATTTCAGGGCCTCAGAATCCAGTTCTCACAGACACAGTGGCCAACACTTCACCAGGGAAGGGCAGGACCCCATGAGCCTCTCTGCCATTTATGACTGTTAAGTCAGCCCACTTCGAGTAGCCTCAGCTGCTGGGAGTCCCTGAGTGTCATGGCTGAGTTGCATTCAGAAGATAACATTTCTCTCTATTGTCTGGGTTCTTTCATTCTTTCCATAATGTTCCTTCAGTGTGGTGAGAATTCTGGAGTTTTGGTTTCTTTGGATAACACAGAAATACTATGGGAATGTATTCTTGTTTTAATCCCAGGTGTGGGGATGTGGGGCTGCTTCAGATTTTCCACAGCAGGTGACTATGATTTACCTCATGCTCTAGGAGGGGGTGTGATTTTGCTAGCTGCAGATAGTTTTTGTGATTATGTAATGTTTGGAATGCTGGAGACTTTTTAGAGGGTCTACAAATGCTAGGGCTTGAGGGGTAATATGGGTTGTTGGTTGTTGGCTGTTGGTAGTTGTGGTTTATTGTTGGTATTTGATGGTTGTTTTTGGTCGTGGTTTCTTAAGTGGTCATGCACAAATTAAAAACAACAAGAAGAAATTAGATATCCTGATGGTGAAGATCAAACTTGCCCTAAGGAACTTGTTGATCCTAATTAGCAGGAAGTAGTCTAACAATAATGTCACCCCCTCTTTTCTGATCCCTGACTTTATTTAGGAATCTTTTTTCTTTTATCTCTATCCATTTTCTATCTTATGTAGTGTTGGGGGGGGTTTGAAAGGGTAGAAGAAAGATGAACCCACAAAGTAGCCAACAACAGCTATACTTGAGCCTTAGAGGGGGTGGTATAAATGCTTTGTTCAGGTCTAAGGCTTAAATTCACTATGTATCTGAGAATGATCACAAACTTCTGCCTCCTTCTTTTACCTCTGAAGTTCTGAAATGACAGGTATATACTACCACAGCCAATTTATGAGTAAGTGTGTATTGAACGCAGGGCTTTGTGAAGGCTAGGCAAGCACTTTACTAACTGAGCTACATTACAGCCTTAGATCACTACCCATTCTATATGAGACATTTATACATGGTCCTGGGACCACTATCCCATGGATACAGAGAGATGAGCAAACCATAGACCATGTATCGGGAACCATAAACATTTACTGCCTCTCAGCCCTTAGAGTTGGACATCTGAGATTAAGGAGGTTGGTGGCAAGAGTTGGTTTCTTCAGAGGGTATCCTTTCTTGGCATGTAGGCAGTCAGTCATCTCCTTGTGTTGTCACATGGTATTGTGGTTGGAATATGCTTGGCCCAGGGAGTGGCACTATTAGGTATGACCTTGTTGAAAGAAGTGTATCATTGTTGGGGTAGGCTCTGAGAGAGCTTCCACATAGCTGTCTGAGAATGCCAGTCTTCTTCTAGCAGACCAGATGAAGATTCTCTGTTCCTCCTGCACCATGCCTGCCTGGATGGTACCATGTTCCTGCCTTGATGATAATGGACTGAACCCCTGAACCTGTAAGCCAGCCCCCCAATTAAATGTTGTACTTGTAAGAGTTGCCTTGATCATGATGTCTGTTCATAACAGTAGAACCCTACCTAACTGAGACACATGGCTTTCTCTCTCTCTCTCTCTCTCTCTCTCTCTCTCTCTCTCTCTCTCTCTCTGTGTGTGTGTACATGTGTGCGTTCATGTTGGAATAAGGATTAAGGATTGGAATGTGAAATGGAAGGCTTATGTGTTGAATGATTGACTGCCTTGGTCCTCCCACTCCTAGCTGGCCCTTCTCCCTGTATAATTGCTGGCTTGACATGAGATATAAGTCAGATCTCTAAGATATTGTATTGGCTGGTTTTATGTGTCAACTCCACACAAGCTAGAGTCATCAGAGAGAAAGATGCCCCAATTGAGAAAACACCTCCATAAGATTTGTCTGTAAGGTATTTTAGTGATCAGTGGGGGAGAACCCTGCCCTAGAGACATAGCATGGGCACTGATAGAAATGGCTGATGATTACTAAGCACAGCCACTTCCTGTTGCTGGCCCATTTTCTGGCTCTGATTAACTGCATCCTTAGCCCCCACAGTGCCACCTCCTCACCTTCCTTTCTCTCTTCAGTTATTGGCAATAAGAAGGCTTTCTTCCCACCTAGATCCTAGACATTTGAATAGCAAGATCACCTTGGTCCTCTTAGTTAAATATTAGTGTCATTCTCACTCCAGTATGCTGCATCTGTCAGCATCTGAGGCTGACTCTCAGTCCCCACCTTGACACCTCATCATCATCTGTGACCACAGGACACATCTCTGGACTCTCCTGATAGGCGGCTCTGCTCAGTAGCTTCTTCTCACGGCTTTCTTGCTTCTTCTACCTCATGCCTCTGACTCTGAAAGATTGAGAGTTTGGTGTATTTTCTATGGGCTTTTCTTGTATTTATTGTTTTGACTGCATTAAACTTTGGTGTGCAGAGTCCCCAGACTCCATTCCATTTGGACCCTTCCCCTGACTCCAGGCTCTGGTATCCACTGTCCATCTCCACCTTATATATCAGAGACTCCTCAACCCTGAAGGAACTAGAGTGGTGATGCTTCTCACGGTTTTCTCCATCTGCAGGGCTGGCTGTGTGAGTCATTGGCAGCCCGATTCTTTAAATTACTCATGGCAACCACAGAATTGTGATGTGCATGACCGCTATGGTCACCAATGACACCTAGAAATGCCCATGAGTTATTTCCAACAGCTATGACACATATGAGATGGAGACAGCTTGCTGTTTTGGTAAATGACACAGACATTCATTTACTTATTGAGTCTTTCTTCAGAAGTATGTAGAAGCAATCTCATCCAGATCCATCATTGGGACTTGAGCTATGTCAACACCTTTGTTGTTGAGTTTTATTTTGTTCTTTTTTAATTTTTATTTATTTATTTTTTATTTTTGCCTTTTTTGATCAAAGTCAGAAAACCTGCTAGACAAATTCTATTTTGTTTGTAAAGACAGAGTCCTAAGCCTAGAAAAGAAAAATACTCTTGTAGGGCTAATAGTTTTGACACTGGTGGCTTGCAGGAGAACTATAATGCGAGAGTAAATACATGCCTCTGCTCCACCTGCCTCTGCTCCACCTGCCTCTGCTCCACCTGCCTCTGCTCCACCTGCCTCTGCTCCACCTGCCTCTGCTCCACCTGTCTCTGCTCCACCTGTCTCTGCTCTACCTGTCTCTGCTCCTGCCATCCACACTGTCTGCTACCCAGGGAACAGAGATCAGGAAATCGTGAAGACCATTAAAAGCTTATTGGCCAACTATAGTTTCTCAGCAGAGCAAAACGATCATTCCCAACTGTGTGCTGGTAACAGCAGGACCAGAATCCTACTCTCCAAATCATTCAGCTATAGACAGACTCTTCCTTTTCTTCTTCCCAAAGATGCTGAGTCCCTCTCCTGGTCTCTTCTGCTCATCTCTCAGGATCACTGTGGACATTTGTGCCTACTGAAGAGGCTAGATGAGAGTTGTTAGGGGAGTAGTTGTTGAGCTTAGAATCAGACCCAGAGAACCCTCAAGGTACTATATGGCAGTGCCTCCTAGAGTTCTACTACCCAGAATCAGGTACCTATTTTAGCATCTCTTGACTGTTGCTGAAGGAAACTCCCTGCTCTGATAGGCTCTCTGTCCAGTAAAGAACACATGCCATTAACAGTGTGAACAGGGTAGTGAGGGCTGATGGTTGGGCAGAGGTCAGGGTTAAGAGCATGAGGATTGGCAGCAAATAAAAACAATAAAGCATCCCCAAGAGACTTTTAGAGTTAACTTTCTGTTTGACTCCACGGTGGGAAAGCCCATCATACACATGTCAAACCCAAGTACATATGACACCAATAGTGGACCCTGATGAGACCTGTGGTCTCTAGGTGAGAGTGACATGTCTGTGAATGTTCATTCTTGGTGACAAAGGTACACATTATGGTAACACAGGAGGCTATATACAGGCGAGGGCAGCAGGTATGTAGGAAATCTTGGTATTCACCACTTAGTTCTACTATGGAACTTAAGCCAATCTGAAAACTAAAGATAATTTTTTAAAAATTCTCCAGGAGGTTCACCAACTGGAGGTAAAATATCTGCATAGAGAGACAGGGAAGAAATTGCTGGTCATTCATGAATATCCCTGCAAGTACCAAAGATCACTGAGGAGGAGGCTAAATGAGTGGTTCATACTGAATTTTCTACATTGAGTCTGAGCAAAGCTGGTTCAGCTGAGTCCCCAGCAAGGACCCATCTTGAGAGGCATGGATTAAGAGTTCTCTGTAGCATGTGCAGAGTGGAATTCTCTTTTCACTTGGAGTGAGCATGAGGTAAGGCAGAAATTTCTGACACCATCCCAGAAATCAGTCTAGAAGGATTCAGTTTGTGCCCTTCTGTGTCTCTAGTTCAGCAGGTCTTCAAGATTCACTCACCATGGTTGTCCAGTCCCACCTTCCTGTCTCTATACCATGGACAGATTGTTCTGCCTTTACTCATAGGTTACACTGAGATGGATGGCCCTCTCTACAGTGTACTAGCTTCACAAAAGGTCACCTGGTAGATGAGGTAGGTGTCAGGGGCCTGGGGCCTGGGGCCTGGGGCCTGGGCATGAGTGTCAGCACTGAGGAGAAGGTGATCCCGGGGCCCAGGGAGGCGAGGGCAAGTGACATCCAGGAGAAGGTAAGGATGTCCCCCTCTCACTGACACAGAGCACAGAGCAGGCTTCTGGGACAGTCAGGCTCCAGGGAGGCGGAGGGCAAGTGACATCCAGGAGAAGGTAAGGATGTCCCCCTCTCACTGACACAGAGCACAGAGCAGGCTTCTGGGACAGTCAGGCTCCAGGGTTCCAAGCAGGAGGGTGTGTGTGTGTGTGTGTGTGTGTGTGTGTGTGTGTGTGTGTGTACGATGGTGAGGAAAGGGGATTCATGTAAGATCAGGTAGTGTGTGAGGTGCAGCTGTGAGGAAAGCCCTGGCTCTGATGTAGCTTCTGTCAGAGTCCTGATGCTCTAGCCCCAGCCCCAGCCACATCCAGAATGGGGTCCCATTCCCATCCTGTGGTTCCCATCATCTTCTGGAATAGCTAGAGCCCACAACTTACCTGTCACATGCACAGACACTCACTTCTCATAATAACTCCATTGTGAGCTTCCTTTCTCTCCCAGAAAGAAGTAGGAACCGTTGTCACCTATTTGCGCATCTCAGATATCCAGAGAGCAGTTGTTCTGCCTGTCTCTAGTTCGATGGAATCGGCCCTGGGAGTCCTTCGACCCTTGCCATTCCGGCTTGTTTGCGGCCACTGGAGACTCTTGACTTGTATTAGCACCTGTGTGGCCATAAACCTGAGGAGAGAGGTGCAGGGCACGAGGACACAGAGACCCTCCTGCACTGTCACCACCAACAACACTTCCAGCTTATGTTTATCAACATCCTTTTGCACTCTGTGGCAATAGGAGGCTTGGCTCTGAGTTTCCAGTCACCACCCACACCAAGAGCAGTAAGCAGATGCAACTGTATTGAGAAGGATTCCCAAGCTTCTGTTAGTGAGCAGAGATGGGAGGTGAGGTGCAAGAGAAAGTGTTGCCAGAGCCAGCCCAAGTTGGAAAGAAGCCAGAAACTTCCATTGACAGAGTTCAACCACAGAGGACTGGAGCTCCTACCCTCTGCATGCAGCAGATGCAAACCCTGAGGCCAAGGCCCTAACAGCCATTTGAGAGGCACCTAAAGGAGAGACAGGAAGGAGGGAGGGGGAGAGGAGTGGAGGGAGGGAGGGGATCCTATCACTGAACTGGAACCAGACACAGGGGACATAATGGTTCCTCTTACTCTGAGTCACTATTTTTCATTTCTTGCAATGCTGTGGACCCAAGCCTGGTCCTTTCATTAGCACCTTGTCACTGAATTCATCACTGGCCCTTGCTATTCTGGTACTTGACACCCTTATGTAGATCAGGCTGGCCTTGAACTAGTTTCCCCTCTCCATTGCTGAGATTGCAGTGCCTGCCATCCCTGTTTCATGTTGTTATTAAGCTGTTCCTTGACTTACATGCGTATAGTGCATCATATTAATCTCTCACTCCCACCCTCTCATCTACCTCTCATCCATGTTGTCCCTCTCCCTACAGAGCCTTTCCCCACATTAATGTCTTTTTGGTTTGTTTTGTGACCCATGAATTTTAACCAGGACTTCCTGTACGTCTACAGGTTTGGCTATCCACTGGAGGCCATGGTGGGCTCATCCTTGGGTACTAAATTGAAGACACTTGTCCTCCCTCAAAATCCATCATAGAAAAGAGTTCTATGATCATTTTGTTTTCTGTTGCTGTAGTAAAACAGTGTGACTAACAGCAAATTGGGGGAGGGGTGAGTTTATTACATTTTATACCTTTCAGGTCATAACTCCATCACTGAGGGCAATCAAGACAATATAGGAATCTGGAGACAGGAACTAAAACAGCGGCCATGAAAACATGTGACTTCCCGACTTGTCCTCTCTTCCATGGTCAGCTCAGAACACCTGCCCAGAGGTGACACCTCCCACTGCGGACTGGACCCTCCTCCGTCAGTCAGCATCCAAGGAAACATCCCTTAGATTAGTCCACTGGAGGAAATTCCCTCAGTTGAGGTTCCTTTCCTCAGGTGACTCTAGTTTGTGTCAAGTTGACAAAAAACTAACCAACACAGAGGGGTATAGGGCCCCATATGTTCCTTCCCAGTCCGTGACTGCCTGTGGGCAAGCCCCTTCTTATACAGGCAGCCACAGAAGCTGTGAGATCTTATGTTCACTGGCTACACAATGTCCTGAAGACAGCATTTCCCCGCTAACACTCAACTTCTGAGGGGCTTTCTGTGCTCTAGCTGGGGGCCTGGGGACCTCATGCCTGGCTTCACAGTGGCCCAACCCACTCTAAATTCAACAGGTGGTGGGTACTGAAGGACCAAGATGGTATAGGGTTGTGGTGAGTGTTTTGGCAGGAGGAGGGTTCTTGGGTAACTGAAGCCTACATTGATTTCATTCATCCATCAAACATACACTGAGCTCTCAACATTGGTGAGGTGAACACAAGAAGAAGTTCTTATGCTTGGGTCCCCTATCATGTGCGTTATCTCAAGAACATGGTCTCAGCCTCCAGGGTGCACGACCAGTGGTAGATGGGTCAGATGTGCCTTGTGTCTGTGTCTGTTGGAGTTTCCACCATCAAGCTCTCTGCCACAGCTGTGCCATGTCACATTCTCAGCAGTAATGCCCTGGGGTTTCAGTTCCTCTAACCCCCTCAGAACTCGCCACTTTCTACTTTTAGCGATTATGTTTTAAATGAATGTGAAGTGATGTCTCATTTTGGTTTTAAGTTCTTATCGGCACGTTGTTATGTGTGACAGATTTGATTTGATTTGGCCGTCAATTGCTCTCTCCTCTTTCTCTCCCCTCCACACCTCTGATGGTCTCTCTTCCACTTTCATAACATTGTGCTTTTTCTAGGTTGTGCACAAAACAAGACTTGCAGTTCTCAGCCTGGCTTATTTCACTTAACAGGATGATGTGCCCTCCCCTCTGAAAATCCACCATGTTTTTATTGTTTACATTACAATGAAAACAATATTTTGACTATGGTTTATCTTTTAATTTTCAAAAAGTTTTGTTATTATTTAGTGTGTACATGTGCATGTTTCATGAAGTATGTTGAAGTCAGAGGCCAACCGGAAGGAGTTGGTTTTCTCCTTCCACCATAACTTTGAGGAATTAAGCTTAAGCTCATGTCTTCAAACTTGCATGGGAAAGACTTTTACTCTACAAGCCATCTCACCAACTACTTTTTTTGTTTGGGTTTTTTTTTGGATAGGGTTTTATATACCCCAGGCTGGCCTTGAACTCTCTCGATAGCCAAGACTGATCCCAAACTACTGATTTGTCTGTCTTCACTTACCAAGTGCCAAGATTGTAAATGTGTGCCACCACACATGTTACATGTGATTCTGGAAATAAATTCAGAGTTCTGTGCATGCTAGGTCAGCACTCTGCCAACTGAGCCACATTCCCAGCCTCTGTTTTATAGTTATGATTTGATATATGTTAAATATATTTATTTACCTACTTTGTGCTTGTGTGTGTGTGTTACCTATGTGTGTGTGTGTGTGTTACCTGTGTGTGTGTGTGTGTGTGTGTGTGTGTGTGTGTTACCTATGTGTAGGCCATATATGTTCAGGTGCCTGCAGAGAACAGAGGGAAGTTTCAGATGCCCTAGAGCTGGAATTCTGGGAGGTTGTGAGCTGGCCGATATGGATTCTGGGAATGGAACTGAGGTCTGATGGAGGGGTATAAGCACTCTTAATTGTTGCACCATCCCTCTGGCTTGTATTTCTAATTACCACTGACTTGGAGCTTTGTGAATTGTATATATTGCCCATATGTGTATCTTGAACAGCTATCTGTGTTCTTTTGGACTGTTTTTAAATGGTGTTGTTCCTGTATGGAGTGGATGCTTTGAAAATAAAACACACTGAAGTTATTTTTTTATTTGTTTACATTTTTAAAAGAAATTATCTCACTTCCCATTCTGATCTTGAAATTGCTGTGTTTCTAAAGATGTCATAAGAAGACTCAAAAAAAAAGAGAATTATAGACCAGTTTCCCTTATGAACATAAATTAAAAAATAATCGATAAAATACTTGCAAACTGAATCCAAGAACATATCAAAAAGATTGTTTACCATGATCAAGTAGGGTTCATCCCAGGGATCCAGGGATGATTCAGCATATGAAAATCTGTCAATATAATCCACCATTTAAACAAAATGAAAGAAAGAAGCCATGTGATCATCTCGTTAGATGCAGAAAAAAAGCCCCTGAAAAAAAAAATCCAACAACTCTTCATGATAAAAGTCTTGTGGGCTGGAGAGATGGCTCAGTGGTTAAGAGCACTGACTGCTCTTCAAGAGGTCCTGAGTTCAAATCCCAGCAACTACATGGTGGCTCACAACCATCTGTAATGAGATCTGATGCCCTCTTCTGGTGTGTCTGAAGACAGCTACAGTGTGCTTACATATAAATAAGTAAATAGGGGTTGGGGATTTGGCTCAGTGGTAGAGCGCTTGCCTAGGAAGCGCAAGGCCCTGGGTTCGGTCCCCAGCTCCGAAAAAAAAAAAAAGTCTTGGATACAAGGGATTTACCTACCGACACACAATAAAGGCAGTTTACAGCAAGCCACTAGCCAACATGAAATTAAATAGAGAGAAACTAAAGATGCCCACTCTTTCCATGTCTATTCAATATAATAATTGAAATTTTAGCTAGAGCAATAAGACAACTAAAGGAAATCAAATTGGAAAGGAAGAAGTTGAAGTATTATCACTTGTACAAAAGACAGTAGTATACATAAGCAATCCCAAAATTTCTACCAGAGAACCCCGACAGAATGTAAATACCTTCAGTAGATTAGCTAGATACAAGAAAAACTGAGAAAATCAGTAGCTCTCCTCTCTACAAACGATAAGTGGGCTGAGAAAGAAATCACAGGTGGAGTGGGGATGGCACATGCTTTAGTCCCAGTACTTGAGAGGCAGAGATAGGTGGATCTCTGAGTTTTAGGCAAGCCTGGTGTACAAAAGGGGATCCAGGATAGCCAAGGCCTCACAGAGAATCTCTTTGTAAAAGAAAAAAAAAAAGGCTGGAGAGATGGCTCAGCGGTTAGAGCACTGACTGCTCTTCCAGAGGTCCTGAGTTCAATTCCCAGCAACCACATGGTGGCTCACAACCAACTGTAATGGGATCCGATGCCCTCTTCTGGTGTGTCTGAAGACAGCGACAGTGTACTCACATAAATATAATAATAAATAAATCTTAGGAAAATGGATGGATCTGGAAAGTATGGTAAGTAAGGTGACCCAAGCTTAGAAAGACAAAAACCACACATTCTCTCTCATGTTCAGACTCTCACTTTCAATGTCTGTGTGAGAGTAGGTACAGATCGGGAGTCCAGACAGGAGCTCACGAGAGGAGGACAAGAAGATCTGAGGAGAATGTGAGCAAAAGGACACATACGCCATGAGCCTGGAAACAGAGCAGACTGAGGAGGGCATGTGGAAGGGGAAGGGAGGACATGGGAGGGAGTAGAAAACCAACAACATTTACTTGAGAAATATTATAATGAAACTTAATACTTTTATGCTGATTAAATAAGCAAACAAACAAGTAAATAGGGGCCACTGAGATGACGCAGCAGATGGTCTTGCTTCCAAGCCTGGTGACCTGAGCCTGATCCCTGGGACCTACAGGGTGAAAGGAGAGAACCATCTTCTGCAGTGTGTCCTCTGATCTTCACATGAGTGCCATGAAATGAATGCTTGATATCTCTCTCTCTGTCTCTCTCTCTCTCTCTCTCTCTCTCTCTCTCTCTCTCACACACACACACACACACACACACACGGATGTAAAGACATTAAAACTAAACAAATAAAATATCAAACAGCTGCATTTCCAGTTTGATGTGTCTTGGAGGACACTGCATTTTCATGAGCTGAGTACATTTTTTAAAAATTTATTTATTTTTTATATACATGCACACACTGTAGCTGTCCTCAGACACACCAGAAGAGGGAGGGCATCAGATCCCATTACAGAGGGTTGTGAGCCACTATGTGGTTGCTGGGATTTGAACTCAGGACCTCTGGAGGAGCAGTCAGTGCTCCTAACCACTGAGCCATCTCTGCAGCCCGAGTTGAGTACATTTTAAAAATAATGTGAAATTTGTTTTTCCACACCATTATAACATGTTATTAGCATGATCTTAAGGTGAAGGTTATTATTGTGGCTAATCTCCCCCTCCTTCCCTTCTTTCTTCTCTCACTTCCTCTTTCTGCCTGTCTGTTCGTCTCTTTCTCTCTCCCTTTCTTTGCAGCTAGAAGATGCTTTATTCGGTTGCACAAACCTGTGGCCCTTAGAATGGAGCGCACGCTGAGCTCTGCTTATTCTCCTGTAGGTGGCAGTATGATGTTCTGTCACATAAAAGGTTCTGGAATGTTTCAAAGATTTGATTCGTCTGGAGAGCAGCTTAACTTACACAGTATAACCTTCCCCATGTTTCATTAAAAATGCTTATTAATGTGTTGGTTGTTCATATTGATGGGGTTCTGAACAATATTTCTTTTTGATTCCTTTCTGCTTCTTAGGGACTTGCTTTTTGTTTCTGTTTTTAAGACAGAGTCTCACTACGTAGGTTTGGCTGGCCTAGAAGTCACTATGTAGACTACGTTAGCCTGGAGCTCACAGACGTCACTTGCCTCTGCTCTCAATTGCTGGAGTTAAAGGTGTGCACCATCAGACACAGTTCAAACGACTTGTCTGTAATTTTTTTTTTAAATTGTGTATGATTGGTTTGCCTGCTAAGTTACTTGTGGGAAAACAGGAACATTGTATCACTTCATCCATGATTTAGGGTGTACCTCTGAGAGAGGATAACTGTTGGGGTCCAGGAATCTCTTCACAAACCATATGAACACTATCAATCTCAGGCAGGCAGGGATAGTTTATTGAGCATACATCCCAGGACTGAACCATGACCCTGAGTTATGATTCTACAGGGTTTTAAGCACAGAATCCACAAACATCTGTGCCAAGTCATTTCACCAATCAGGATTTAGGGATAGGGGATTTCCTTAGGAATATGTCTTTGTTGTACACTTATCCTTCTCCCATTGGTTGAGGTATTTATCAACTATGGCAGGGGACTTGCATTGTATAATATCCATGTGCTAACTTGTCTACCAGGATGGTACTTGTCTAACATTCATGTCTTAACTGGTCAACCATGATGTCAGTTACCCATGTACATGTCTTTTTCTGCCAAGTAGGGTGTCAGTTCCCAGGAAGGTCTTGGGGACTTAAACTTTACTAGACCATTACTCAAAATTGAAGTCTTATCCCAAATAGTTTACTATGTTGGTGTATGTGTCTCTGTAGTGATGGAGTCCATCCCAGGGGCAGCTTTTCTTATACATAGGTGTAAGAAGTGCTGTGGGGTGGTTAGTTCTGGTTCAAGCTTATTGTGGGCAACTATACAAAACAGTTCTAACCGACTTCTATAATAATTGGTTTCCAAGGGCACAGAACATACAGAAAATGTAAACAATGTTGGCATTAGAAAATTTCCTAGAGGGGTTGGGGATTTAGCTCAGTGGTAGAGCGCTTGTCTAGCAAGCGCAAGGCCCTGGGTTTGGTCCCCAGCTCCGAAAAAGAGAAAAAAGAAAAAAAAAGTCTCCTAGTAATGGCAGAAACATAGGAGAAGGTTTTGTCTGTTGATGTTGTTTTGTTGTTATTATAATGACAGGCTAGCCAGGTAATAGTTACCTAGGCCCTAACATTTTACCTAGGCCTTAACATTCCATCTAGGCCTTAATGTTTTACCTAGATCCTAACGATAACTTTTTAATAAACCCGTAGCTGTCACTCACATACCTAAAAAAGTCAAATGAGATTTCTTAATATCACCATCCCACATCACCCATCCCACATACAACTTCTCACCAGCAGTTTAAGCTTTCCAACTCTAAGTATCATGTCGACCACACCTAAGTATGTTTCCTCGTCCCTAATTTGACTCTACTAACTGTGGTTTGTAGACATTTCTACCGTGTTCCCTTTATCTGTACAACTGAGCCTGTGTCTTTGCTGCTTTGCAAGCGTCTGAGTTTCTGGAACAGGAGAAGCTTGGGTGAGGGTGCTTACCCTTAGTGTTGCCTGAAACACTTACTGACCGTCGTGCTATTTGTCCTTTGTTAGAATAGCATTGAGAGTCCATCTTGGGCCCTCTTTGGAGGGGAAAAGATAACTGTACATGCAAAGGATAATGATCTTTATTTTTATTACTTTTAAATTAAATTTTATTCCCCAAATACAATGTAAAATGGGTATTTTTTTAGATGATAATGCCACATCGCTGTTGAAACATTACTGAAAGAATTTGCATTGTGCTGACTTTCTCATTTGTCAGGGGCCAGCAGTTGACTGAGCTGTGTTGTTTCAGAGGTTGGTGCCATTTGAGCATGACGGTGTGGACTTCAGAGGAGTGCTCATGCCTGGACCCTGCCCAGAGACCTCTATACCAGTGGGTGAGCACAGCTGGCCTGGGGATCTAAAACAGCCGTCATTGAAGATTTCTTTCCTTCTCTTTACAAAATATGGTGCAGCTATCAGAAATGTGTCACTCCCTGCTTTGGCTTGTCTTAGTAGTTCATTTCATTGGAGCGCCTCTAAGTATTCTGTGCCCTGTTGGTAATGTTGATTTAAGAAAAACATAAGCCCATAATATTTACAAGCAGATTAAGTATTCTTTCCATTTACAGGATATCTCTTTCCAAGCTCTGAGGTCATCCAGGGGCGGGAGAAAGCCATTGATTGAGGTATGGGTGGGGTAGACTAAAACGCCATGTTACAGGTGTCAAGATCAGTGACTATTACCCAATCAGAGACGGATTTCATTTGAGGGCTACCATCTGTTACTTCACTTATCCAGTTCCCAGCTGGGGCACATGTAGGCGACCTCAATATGACCAGAAGCAACTCGGGGAGGCAAGGGTTTCCTTTCACTTCCAGCGTATAGGTCATCATCCAGGGAAGTAAGCACAGGAACACAAGGTAGGAATCTGGAGCAAGAGCAATGCAAAAGCCTTGGAGAGGGGCTGCCCACTGGCTTGCTGTCCAGGGTTTGCTCAGCCTGCTTTCTTATGGAACCCAGGACCACCTGCTGCCCAGGAGCCCCCACCACCCACAGTGGGCTGGACTCCTTCCACCACCACTCGTCAATCAAGAAAATGTTCTACAAACTTGCCTACAAGTCGATCTTATGAAGGATTTTTTCAGTTGAGGTTCCCTCTCTTTAGATGACCTTGACCTGTGTCAAGTTGATATTAAAAACTAGCCAGGGGCTGGAGGGATGGCTCAGTGGTTAAGATCACTGACTGCTCTTCCAGAGGTCCTGAGTTCAATTCCCAGCAACCACATGGTGGCTCCCAACCATCTGTAGTGAGATCTGATGCCCTCTTCTGGTGTGTCTGAAGACAGCTACAGTGTACTCATATACATAAAAAAAAAATAAATAATTCTAAAAAAAAAAAACTAGCCAGGACACCCCCTCCCATTTTTTTTAACAAGCAATGGATACAGTGTACTTTGTACTAAATGTGGAATATGAACATGGTAAGACCTCTGCAAAGTTGAGGCCTGGGCAGTGGCCTAACCTGATCATGACTTAACTACCTATTCAGCCACATAGTCCTTCTGATGACCTTTGCCAGCGTGCACGCTAACATGCAAATGAACAAGAATTTATATTTACACATCTTACTGCTCATCATTTGATATGCTAGACTGATCCCTCATTCTGAGTTTAGTCTCACAGCTACATAGATAGAGTACTTCATCACTCCGCTTGCTGACCCAGCTCTCTGGTGTATATGACCTTTTTGTGTTTCATTTTTTTCTTTGAAATTTTATTTTTATTAGATATATTTCTTTATTTACATTTCTGTTTTTCATTTTTATGCCAAGCAGTTTCTATTTTTCCTGCTGTTTTTCTCTGAATCCATTGGTTTCCATTCCTGTACTAGAGCCTTAAGCAAACCCCCCCTTTTTTTTTACATTTAATTAATTTGTTTATTGATTTGTGTGTGGGGATGGAGTGAGGTGTGTGGATGGGTGTATACATCCACAGCAATGTGTGGAAGTCAATTCTCTATTTCCACCACATGTGTTTCTGACATCAAACACAGGCCCCAAGTCTTGGCAGTAAGCACCTGTATCTTCTTAGCTGTCTCACAGGTCCACCTGTACTAGATCCCTTTTTGTTTTCTCCTCCTAATTGTGGCATCTCTGGCTTGGCCTTTCATGTGCTTCTCTTCCAGTAGTAATCAGAAAGGAACAGTATGTTGGGAGCACTCAGCCCTGTGATTTTTGTTAAGGGGACTCTTGTCCCAGGGTCATGGGTGACTGTGCCTCAGATGCATCTGATTCTTTGTTTAGCTGCTTAGGAAGATGGGAGATCAGAAATTGGGATCATAAAATCTGAGAAGTTACCCCTGATTCTCCTGTTTTCCTGGGTTCTTGGCCTTAATGTATTACATTTGAGTTTGTTGACCCCCTTTCCTGTTTTGTTATACCCCACTCTGTTATATTTCTTTTATTGTTAATATATTTTGGTACAAAGTTAAAGTTAGTCTGTTCACACACACATTTAGTAGTATTTAGTTACAACCATTGGTTCCCAATATAACCATCTACCTGAGTGGTTTATGCTGCTCACAATATAACTGTCAATGACAGAGATTAGAGAGTAATTGCTTTTGAAATTCAACACAATGACCCCCACAGTTGTGGTGGCACTTGGAGTTCATTTTCATGGCTCAATTTGAATTGGAAAGCAGAAGCCAACACAATCGTAGGATGGGTGATAAGTATCAATAACTGTCTTTATAACACATTGGATGCTTTGGCATCTGTACAAGTCTGGGAATGTTTTTAGCATAGTTTCTCATTATTTACATTGGCCTTTTGGAGAAGTACCCTAAATATATAGGCTTTTTTCCCCATGACCCAAGTGAAGTGAAAAGTTAAAAAGAATTAGTCCAAATGCATACCTGGGCATGCACAGTGTAACCTCAGGATAAAAAGCAGGCACCACCACATGCGTACAATTGCTATTTAAGAAAATGGGGCAGAAAGGTGGCAGACTGCTTGTCTACTTTGCAGAAAGTCCTGAGTACAACCATCAGTACCACAAAAGATTAACAAAAACTCTGTTTTTAAAATTGGCTAAATATATGAGCCTGCAGTTCTACGCCTCTAATGAGTCCTGTACTCAAATCCCATCCTTCAAGCTTCAGCTATCCACTAATATTGCTCTGAAATTCTTGTCTCCTTTGCTTACCCTGTGATGCCTGTTTAGATGACCTACATAAGTTTAGATAACTACCTTTCCCCAGCCTTTTCTTTCCTCACAAATGACCAAAGTGATCTGGGCCCCTGACTGAAGCTTTCTATGCTCCTGCAACCACTCACTGTCCTAAAATGGAGTGATTGTGAAAACTGAATGAGTCTCTGTGTCTAATGCATAGGAAGTTGCCTGGCACATGCTGAGTGCTGGATAGATGAGTGTTTGATATGTCATAGGTCTGTAGTGGCATGTGCTCAGGGGGTGTGTATATCCACCCCTGACACCACCATCATCGTCATATTACCTAATTAAGAGATTTGCCTTTGTATGATACCTCTTACACAATGTACCTTAAACTTATTTCTTTATCTTTCCCCAGAAAGATATTGATATTCCATAGTATGGAGTTTCTAGTAAAGCCTCATTTCTAAATGATATGGCAAGTGAAGGTCACAGAGATGGTTCATGTTCTTCCACTTTAGAACTCTGGCAGGATGGTGACGCTACGGAGACATCAGCCAAACAAGATCTCACTCTTGGGTGCTTTTATTGACAAGGATACTCTGAGCACAGACTGGATTTGAGCATTAAGAGCCTAGGGGAAAGCCATTCTCTTCAGACTCCCACCTCGTTTCTATGAAAAGCGAGTTACAAAGTTCTCAGATGCAAGAAGTTTGAAGCCTATCCATCAAGCAAGTGATGGAAATCAAAACCGTGTCAGAAAATAACTTAACGATTTTGTTGCATTTGGTCCGCTCTCCTCACTCAACTCTTCTGATGTCAACCATGAGATTCCTCTAAGAAAAGAAAAATCATACAAAAGAGTACCCAGTGCAGGAAAACTCCCAGCCCTGAGCAGTCACTTAAACAGCACGAATGTACCGAATACAAGAATGTCCTCATCACAAATCAGCTCTCCATGAATATCAGGTAATTCACACTATGGGCAGACCTTTTGTCTGTGACAAATGTGGGGAGTTCTTCCTTTAGAATTTGAGGTTGCCATCCCATCAGTGGACTCACATTGTCAAGAAGACTTATGAGTGCTACGACTGTGGCTCCAGTCATACATTCCCAACTGCAAATGCATCACCAAATTCAAAGGGGAGAAAATCTTGGAAATGCCCTGACTGTGATACATCCTTCAGTTATATATTCCAACAGAAGGCACACCATCAAATTAACACAGGGGAAAAAAATCATGTATGTGTTTCAGATGTGGAAAAGCCTCCAGTCAGAAGCCAACACACAGCACACACCAGAAAATTCATTCTGAGTCTGGGAATTATTCTTCTGACATTACTCTTGGGATCTATCACAAATAAAAGAAAGCCCAAACTTAGTGTGAATGTTCATGTGGTAAGAAAAGAAAACCCAAAACTGCCAACTGTTCTGTAAATAGAAAGTATATAACTTACCATTTCATTAAAATTCACCTTAACCAAATAAAGGCATTCTATTTATTTTTCTTCTATAAGCACCTTATAAAGCTTGTCCATTTAGGGACTGGAGAAATGGATCATAGGTTAAGGGTACTTGATGCTCTTGAAGAGGACCTGTGTTCAGTTCCCAGCAGCCACATGGCATCTTACAACCACTTGTAACTCTAGTCCCAGGGGATCTGAAACCCTCTTATGTCCTCTGCACTCTCATGGAACACATATATACATGCAGGCATGACACTCATACACAGAAAATAAAAATAAATAATATATGTTTAAAAAGAAGTCTTTAGCCATCCTCGGTAGAGCCCCAACCCCTCATTTCTGTCACTGTCTGTAGAAGGGCTGCTCGCACAAGCTCCAAAATTGTAATGAGCTTAGGTTTATTCCTTAAAGTGAGGCAGTCACCTTTTCTCCTTCTTCCTGATATTTCCAAGGTAGAGTATTTAAGAAACAAAGACATTGGGGAAACAAAGAAATGGGAGAAACTTGGGGATTTCCCAAGGTTTCCTTCATGAATTTGATAGAAAGGGAACTGGAGTTATGGGAACTAAAGTGTACTGAATCATTTACAAATAGCCCATTAGTCACTTGAGCTCTCTGTTACAGCAATGACTGGAGAAATTCTGTCATTTTGCTCAAGTGTTGATAGAGGTTTTAGTTCACTTTGTGGGTTCATTTGTACTTGGAGTGAATACTTAGTGCAGTATCAAGACATTGTTTGGAGCCTGGGATGATGGATGGATGGATCAACAGGCAAAATGCTTGCATGAGCATGAAGACCTGAGTTCCACCTGCAGAACCCACATAAAGGCAAGCACAGCATCTATAATCCCTGACCTCTCACGGTGAGATAGAAGACCACCACAGAAGAATCTCTGGAAGTTTTCAGGCCAGTTGGCCTAGCATACACAACACAACACAATAAGAAGAGACCCTGTCTCAAACAAGGGACAAAGTGATAACTGACAAAGTTGTCCTCTGATCTTCCCACGTGAGCCATGACAGTTATGCATGTACACATACATGAGCATGAACACGTATGCAAAAACATTAAAGTACTTTTAAAATTTGGCTGTCAAAAATGAGGCAAGGAGTAGACAGCTTCAGATGCTTAAATATGAGTTGTGATGAACCTCTAGGTGAGTGTAGGGCTTAAGGGAGCTCGGAAGCTGGTCTGTGTGCCCATTGATTGACTTTTGGAAGATATTTGTATACTTTAAGAGTAGAACACTAGGGACTGCACAGTGATGTGCAACATGAAGTGGTGCGACGAAATGGTAGGGATGTGGCTACTGTGTGTGAACAGCAGTTGCTAAGAGAAGAATTCATACAGTTAAGAGTGAGATTGTAAGATGATTTGAATGACCTTATTCGTGGGTACCTAGCAGGGAAGGAGTGGATCTGTGAGGTTAACTAGAAAGGACCCCACCCTTTTCCTTTGTAGTGCTCTGGACAGAACACAAGTTCCTATGGGTGCTAGGTAAAAGAAACAATTGCTGAGCTATACCTCTTGCCCCTCAGTAGTGGATTCTAAGCAAGTTCTCTACCACTGAGCTATATGGTCAGTACTTATTTTTCTGAAATAGTGCCTATTATAGGTCCTACACTATCTTCAAACTTAAAATCCCCCTTCTTCTCTGAGATGCCTGGCTCTTGTTGTGTAGACCAAGCTCGCTTAGACCATTCTTGTCTCCACCTCCCAAATTACAAGAATATAGATGCATGCCACCATGTCTAGCCTGGACAGAAATGTGTTACTGGACCTCAAATCACTTTCTACTGTGACCAGTAGAGCTTACAGCCCAGAGGAGTGGGAAGTTGTGGTGCAGGCTGACCACACTCAGGCAAAGTTCAGTAGCCTCTTAGAATAATAGACAAAGAGGACCCTATATTTTAATATAAGATTGCAGGAAGGAAAAGAGAAAGCCTATTTCACAAGATCCTGTGAAGGCTGGATCTGAAAGTGTGTGTATTGGTAACATATCTAGGGGCAGCATGTTTGTTCTAGTTTCCTTTCTGCTGCTGTGATAAGCTATCCTGTCCACAAGTAACTTAGGAGACAAAAGGATTATTTGACTTACACTTGTAGGTTATATATAGTCTGTTGTTGAGTCACAGCAGGAACTCAAGCAGGGACTTGGAGGCATGTCTATTTGCTCTTTCCCACAGCATTGCCTTTAACGAGGGAACTCACTCACAGCCAAAGGAGTACATCAGCAGAATGCATAGGAAAATGATGCTTAAGGTATACCAAGCGGCTCAAATAGGTTGCTTATACAGGCAGGACCACCTGCCTAGGGAATGAGATCAACCAAGGTGGGCTTAGGCCTTGTGGTGATTTTTGCAATGAGAATTTCCCCATAGGGTCATATATTTGAGTGCTTGATTCCCTTGTTGTTGGAACTGTTTGGGAAGGATTAGAAGGTGTGATCTTGTTGAAAGTGTGTCAGTAAGGGGATGGGCTTTGAAGTTTCAAAATCCCATGCAATTCCTTGTTAGCTCTCTGTCTCTTGCTTGTGGATAATATGAAAGCTCTCAACTACTGCTCTCATACTATTCCTGCCTGTTTCATGCTCCCTGCCATAGTCGTCAAGGACTCTATTATCCTCTGGAAACTTGACCCAAACTCAGTGCTTCTTTTTTATAAGTTGTCTTCCTCATAGTGTTTTGTTACAGCAATAGAAAAGTAACTAAGACTTTTATGTTATGTCAACACTTATGCCAACTAACAGGACAGTCTCCCAGAGAAATGCCAACAGGGCATTTTGATCTAGGAAATTCCTCAAGGGAGACTTTATTGGAGATAACTCTAGTTTATGTCAAGGTGACAGTTAAAGTTAACTAAGAAAGGGATCCTGTCCCTACCGAGAGATAGAGATTGAATGTCTACATCCATCCAAAATTCATCCTTAGAGACTCTAATATAATTATAGTGAAAGATAGAGCCTTTGAGAAGGGAGATGATTAGATTATGAACATCATTTATTACATAAATAGGACCAGGGACCTTATGAATAAACACAAAAAATTTCATATTTTACTTCTGATACATGAGGATAAAAAAAAAAAAAAAACAAGGAACCAGATCTACTGTGTTTAGGTGTCCCATTTCTAGAACCACTAGAGGTCCAAATGTGTTACTTTAAAACTGTCCATCTTCTGATACTTTATTATAGGAGCTCAAGTAAATCAAGACTGCTGGGAACTGGGTACTATGACAGAAAAACATGAACCATGGACAGGGAAGTTGAAGGAGAACTAGGTTTCAGTACCAATGAGGATGCCAGATGAAGATGTGTCCAGGTTATAGAACCTGTGCATCATTCAGAAACCGTGGAGAATGTGGCGCCTGAGAACTTAGAGAGGTTGAGTTGGAAACAGAAAACCTCAGTAGAGTCCAACACCTGGCTTGAGTTCAAGCCATATCAAAGATTTATTGAGTTTCTCGATGTAGATGTGGGTTGGACTACTGCTAAGTCAGGTGTTTCATGCACTGCTCACTAACAAGAACACATTCTGATGAACACATGATAATCCACCTATTTTCTCACTGTGGAGGAGCCCTCAGAACCTCCTCTTTTTCTAGTCATTCTCACCCCCACAGTGGTATCAAGAATCCCGATCCAGACTTCTGATGTGGAAGCAGGTAGGTTGACTGCAGGTCTTCACCTCTCCTTCTGCTCCTTTAGATAAATCCCTCAGGTTCATCCCAAGCTCTGTAGCAGACCACCTGTTATCATCTTCCTTTCCTTTCTGACATTATCCCTAATGTACTATGAAAATCTCCTCCAACTTTACTTTGGCGAACTCTTCCCATTATCCCAGAGTCCAACACCAGCAGGCATTCCCTAGAGTCATACCAGCTGTGCAGGTTAGAGAAGTAGGTAAGCTCACTGAATACTTGCACCACATCATCCTCTCTAAACCAACATTCCAAGCTCATCATTAGCTGTGCAACAGAACATCCGCTGTGGCTTTCTGTTCCCCTATGCCCACATCTCCTATGGGTCCCACGGACCTTCTCCTAACCTCCATCCCCCCACCACCTGTTGATTTATCCCAGCTCCTAACACCAGCAGGTACTCCATACTGACCCACAGGCCATTCCTGCCAGGGAAGCAAGTAGTCTTATTACAAATCTTCCCTTCTCTCCTTCTGTTTCTTCTGATTTAATCCCTGAGTCTCAATCTCAGCTTTAAAACAGACCTTCAAAAATGACCTCTATTCTCTTGCCCCATTCCAAACAGATCCTGGTGGAACACTCCGCTTTTCTCCCTCTCACGAATCCTGTCAAACTACCTAACCTCATTCCTAAATCTCACCTCCCAATACCTAGAAACACATTTTACCTGGAACCCCTAATGGCCACACCTATCAGGTTCACAGAAAATTTCCTCCCAATCAAAACACAGCCACAATACTGTCCTAAAATCTAGAGAGTCAACAGAAACCAAGGAACAAAACCCACCACCCCAAAAAGAAAAACCAGTAACCAGCACCTGAAACTATAATCATGCCAATCCCAGTTGCTTAGATGCCTTCTTAAAAGTACAATCAGAGGGTTGGGGATTTAGCTCAGCGGTAGGGCGCTTGCCTAGCAAGCACAAGACCCTGGGTTCGATCCTGAGCTCCGAAAAAAAAAGCAAAAAAAAAAAAGAAAAATGAATCAAAAGTACAATCAGTACCAGATAAGACAGTATGGCTCCATTAGCGCCCAGAAACACTACAACAGCAGGCCCTAAATATTCCAATATAGCTGAAGCACAAGAAAAAGATCTTAAAACAGCCTTTATGACTGTGATATAGGTTCTTAAAGAGGACATGAATGAATTCTTTAAAGATATCCAGGGAAACACAAACAAATAGTAGAAGGAAATGAATAAAAGTGTTCAAGACCTGAAAATAGAAATAGAGTCAGTAAAGAAAACCAAAAAAAAAAAAAGAAAGGAAGGAAGATAAAACCTCCCAAATGGAAGGAATTCTAGAAATGAAAAATTTAGGAAGTCAAAAAGGAACTACAGAGGCAAGTTTCAGCAACAGACTATAAGAGACAGAAGAGAGAATCGTGGACACCGAACATACAATACAAGATATGGACACACTGGTCAAAGAAAATGCTGACTCCACAAACCTCCTGACACAAAACATCCCGAAAATCTGTGACACTGTGAAAAGACCAAACCTAAGAATAATAGAAAAAGATGGAGGAGAAGAAACCCAGCTCAAATGCCCAGAAAATATTTTCAACAAAATTATAGGAGAAAAAAAAAACTTACTGGATTTTTCATTTATTTACATTTCAAATGTTATCCCCTTTCTTGGTTTCCACTCTGCAAACTCCCTGTCCCATCCTTCCTCTCCCTTCTTCTATGAGGGTGCTCACCCATCCACCCCTACCTCACCGCCCTAGTATTCCCCTCCACTGGAACATTGAGCCTTCACAGAACCAAGGGCCTCCCCTCCCATTGATGCCAGACAAGGCCATCCTGTGCTACATTTGCAGCTGGAGCTATGGGTCACTCCATGTGTACTCTTTGGTTAATAGTTTAGTCCCTAGGAGCTCTGAGGGGTCTGGTTGGTTGATATTGTTGTTCTTCCTATGGAGTTGCAAACCCCTTCAACTCCTTCAATCCTTTCTCTAACTCCTCCATTGGGGTCCCTGTGCCCAGTCCAATAGTTGGCTGCAAGCATCCACATCTGTATTTGTTAGGCTCTGGAAGAGCCTCTCAGGAGACAGCTATACCATGCTCCTATCAGCATGCACTTCTTGGCATCTGCAATAGTGTCTGGGTTTGGTGTCTGTATATGGGATTGAGCCTTAGGTGGGGCAGGCTCTGGATGGCTTTTCTTTCCATCTCTATTCTGCACTTTGTTTCCATATTTTCTTTAGACTGGAGCAATTCTAGGTTAAAAATTTGGAGATGAGTGGGTGGCCCCATTCCTCAACTGGGGGCCTTGCCTAAGCTCTAGATATGGTCTCTACAGGATCTTCCTCCCCTTTGTTGGGCATTTCAGCTAGAGAAAAAATTTCTAATCTAAAGAAGAGATGCCTATAAAGGTACAAGAAGCATACAGAACACCAAATAGATTAGACTAGAAAAGAAAGTCCCCTCAGCACATAATGAGCAGAGCACTAATGCTAGAGAAGAAAAAAGAATTATTAAAAAGTGCATTAAAAATACCTTGCAGGGGTTGGGGATTTAGCTCAGTGGTAGAGCGCTTGCCTAGAAAGCGCAAGGCCCTGGGTTTGGTCCCCACCTCCGAAAAAAAGAAAAAGAAAAAAAAATACCTTGCATTAAAATGACTCAGCCATTTTAATATCTGACAAAATAGGTTTTAAATCAGAGCTAATCAGAAAAGATTAAAAAAAAATCCAAGAGGACATTGCAATTCTTAACATCTTTGCCCCAAACACAAGATCACTCAAGTTTGTAAAAGAAACTTTAATATAGCTTAAACCACATATTGACCCTCACTTGCTGATAGTGGGAGACTTCAATACCCAACTCTCACCAGGTCAGCCAGACAAAAATTAACAGAGAAATGCTGGACCTAACAGTTATTATAAACCAAATGAATTGAACAGATATTTACAGAATTTTTCCCATACACAAAATAATATATGTTCTTCTCTGAACCTTATGGAACTGACCACATACTCAGACATAAAGCAAGTCTCAACAGAGAGAAGAAAATTGAAATAATGCCCTGCATTATATCAGACCACCGTAGATTGAAGCTGGATATCAACAATAGCAGATATAACAGAAAGCTTTCAAAGGCATGGAAACTGAGCCACTCTCCACTGAATAAAAAAAATGAGTCAAGAGTGACATTAAGGAAGAAATTAAAGACTTTCTAGAACTGAATGAAAATGGATACAGCTCATACCCAAACTTACGGGACACAATGAAGGCAGTTCCTTTTTCTTTCACCATTTTTATTAAATTGGTTGTTTCTTATTTACATTTCAAATGTTATTCCCTTTCCTGGTTTCCTGTCCATCAGCCCTCTAGCCCCTCCCTCTCCCCTTCTATCTGGGTTTCCCCCTCCCCATCCACCTCCCATTACCACCCCCCTAACAATCCCCTACACTGGGGGTCCAACCTTGGCAGGACCAAGGGCTTCCCCTTCCACTGGTGCCCCAACAAGGCTGTTCTCTGCTACATATGCAGTTGGAGCCCTTGGTCAGTCCATGTATAGTCTTTTGGTAGTGGTTTAGTTCCTGGAAGATCTGGTTGGTTGGCATTGTTGTTCTTATGGGGTCGCAAGCTCCTTCAGCTCTTTCAATTCTTCCTCTAATTACCCCCAAGGGGGTCCTGTTCTCAGTTCAGTGGTTTGCTGCTAGCATTGACCTCTGTATTGGACATGCGCTGGATGTGTCTCTCACGAGACATCTACATCCGGTCTCTTTCAGCACGCATTTTTTAGCTTCATCAATCTTATCTAGTTTTGGTGGCTGTATATATATGGGCCACATGTATATATATGGGCTCTGAATGGCCGTTCATGAAGGCAGTTCTAATAGGCAAGTTCATAGCTTAAAGGACTTGCATTAAACAACAACAACAACAGCAGCAGCAACAGCAACAACAACATGAGAGTTACCATCTTAGCAACTTAACAGCACAATTGAAAGCTCTAGGAAAAAAAGAAGAAATCTTTTGAGCTGGAAAGATGGCTCAGTGGTTCAGAGCACTGACTGCTCTTCCAGAGGTCATGAGTTCAATTCCCAGCAACCACATAGTGGCTCATAACTATCTGTAATGAGATCCAATGCCCTCCTCTGGTGTGTCTGAAGATTGAAGACATATATATATATATATATATATATAATCTTTAGAAGAAGAAGGAGGAAGAGGAGGAGAAAGGGAGGAGGAGGAAGGAAGGAGGAAGAGGAAGGAGGAAGAGGAAGGGAGAGGGAGAAGGAAGAGGAGGAGGAGGAAGGAAGGAGGAAGAGGAAGGGAGAGGGAGGAGGAAGAGGAGGAGGAGGAAGGGAGAAGGAGAAGGAAGAGGAGGAGGAGGAAGGAAGGAGGAAGAGGAAGGGAGAGGGAGGAGGAGGAAGAGGAGGAGGAGGAGGTCTCACCCAAAAGGAATAGATGGCAAGAAATAAACAAAGGACTGAAATGAATAAAACAGAAACAGAACAATGCAAAGAATCAATGAAACAAAGAGTTGGTTCTTTGAGAAAATCAATAAGATCAACACACCCTTATCCAAATTAACTGAAAAGTATAGACAGAATATCCAAATTAACAAAATCAGAAACAATAAAGGGACACAACAATAGATATTGGGAAAATCAAGAGACTCATAAGGACACCATTTAGTAACTTTTACTCCAACAAATTAGAAAATCAAAAAGAAATATGTATTACTAACCAAAGTTAAATCAAGATCAGATAAGTAACTTAAACAGAACTGTAAACTTTGGTGAAATAGAAGCAGAGATTAAAATCTCCCAACATAAAAAAGTCCAGGGTCAGATGGTCTTGGACCAGAATTGTACCAGTTTTACAAAGAAGAGTTATTGCCAATCATCTTCAAATTATTTACAAAACAGAAACAGAGGGAGCATGACCAAATTCATTGTATGAAGCCACAGTTGTATGTTACCCTGATACACAAACCATGTAAAGACTTAATGAAGAAAGAGAATTATAGACCAGTTTACCTTATGAACATAGAAGCAAAAATACTCAATACTTGCAAACTGAATCCAAGAACATATCAAAATGCATCATTTTCAAGTTGGCTTCACCTATGAGATGCCTGGATGGTTCAGCATATGAAAATTTGCAATGTAATTCACCACACAAACACACTGAAATAAAAAAAAAACAAAGTCCACATGATCATGCTGAAAAGGCCTTTGACAAAATCCAGCAACCCTTCATGGTAGAAGCCCTTGGGAGTACAAGGGATAGACCTAAACATGAAAATGGTAGCTTACAACAAGTCCATAGCCAGCATCAACTTAAATGGAGAGAAATTTATACCAGGACTCTCTTGAGCATGCCAGTGATAGAAATAATGACAAAAGTCTTACTAATATTTTAAAGCCATAGCTATGCAGTCTCCTGATTACTCTGTCCTGAGTAATGCTAGCCTACATCACTCCACATGGCCAGGTGTACCTCTCTACTCTACTTTGGTTCATCCACCCCCCTCTGAGTCCACTGACAAATCTTCTACCTTTCAATTCTTCTCCCAGAGTCCCTCTCTCTGCCTGAAGCTTCTGACTAATGCTAGCCTATGTCCCTCCACATGGCCAAGTCTACCTCTCTGTTCCACTCTGGTTTATCCACCCACCAGAGTCCACTGACAAATCTTCTTCCCTTTCAATTCTTCTCCCATAGTCTCTCTCTCTCTGCCTGAAGCTCCACCTACCACTTCCTGTCCAGCTATTGGCTGTGAGATCTTTATTAAACCCAACCAGATATAATTCTAGATTGTTCTTGGCAGATGAGAAAGAACTAAATGTTTATAAAGTATTAGCTCTCTGCTCTGCAACAGAACTAACAATTGAATATACAGAGACACACCTTCACACAGTGTACCCCAACAGAAACTGAAATCCATCCCACCAAAATCAGGAATAAGATTGTTCACGCTCTCCATTTGCATATGATATTAGCGACTCTATTTATTCCACTGAGGAACTCCTACAGCTGATAAAGCCTTTCAGTAAAGTAGCTGAATACAAAATTAACTCACATAAATCAGCAGTCCTCCTATACACAAACGACAAATGGACTGAAAAAGAAACCACAGAGAACACCTTTCACAATAGACTCGAGTTATATAAAAATATCCTGGAGTAACTCTAAGTAAATAAAAGACTTTATGATAGAAACTTCAAGTCTTTGAAAAAATTGAAGAAGATATCCGAAAATGGAAGGGTCTGAATTATTAATATAGTAAAAATAGACATTGTACCAAAAGCAATCTACAGATTCAATGCAATCCCCATCAAAATTCCAGCACAATTCTTTACAGATCTTGAAAGGACAATTCTCCATTTCATATGGAAAAAACCACAAAACCTAGGATAGATAAAACAATTCTGAATAATTAAAGAATTGATGAAGGTCCCACTATTCTGATTTTAAGTTGTACCATAGAGCTATAGTAATAAATAGAGCATAGACATAGAAAATAAGTGTATTATGTTATAAAAGTATCTTATTTTCCTTGGAGGCTTATTGCTAAATATGCCACCCTTACTAATTCTTTCTGAACTCTGGCTGGCTGGTTCAACTCAGCTGTTCTAGCTCAAATGCCTCTCCTAGCTGACTGATTCAAAAGTGGCTTCTCACAGCCTCTCATTCAATTGCTCTTCTTGGCAAAACTGCCTCTGAATTCTATGAACTGAACTGTTCAGAACTCAACTGAACTCAATCAAACTGACTTCAAGTGTTTCTCCTCACTGCTCTTTAAGTAGTCTCTCTTCCCTGTCTGTTCTCATAAGAATAGGAGGTAGGCTTAGATTTTTTTCAAAACCTACTTTAATTTTTTTTTGAATGATTCAACTTCATGTCTGGGCTATCACTCACCAGCAGTAGGGGGAAAGAAAGGTTAACAGAAAACAGGGGAAATAGGAACCTGTTTAGAAATAGGGTTTTTTTTTGGGTAATTCCAATCTGTTGTCAGCAGTTCAGTTTACTAGCGAAACACCAAACAAATCAGCAGTGGCCATCCAGTCCATTTGGCAAACACCAAATATGAATCAGTAGCAATGTCCCAATCCAGAAGAAACCACTAAGATCTGTCAATTGGCAGGAGTCCATGAAAGCATCAAGAAGCAGTTAGAATAACATCAGAAGTTCTTTGGTGATTTCTCTCTCTATGAAGTCATGAGAAGCAATGATCAGTAAAGAAAATGAAGTGAACCAACCAGCAAAGCCCAAAGATGACCACCAAAGAGTTGCATGATGAATCAATACAATAAAGTTGTCCACTGTCTGTTGGGTTATATTTATACTCTCTCCAAACATCATGTATCCTCTCAAGTGTCCTTTCTAGCAAAACACCACATGTCCTTTCACCAGGCAACTTCCAGAAAAATGCCACGTGTCTGTTCTCAGCAGAACATCCTCTCATAAGACAGCTTTCAGAAAAACATCACATGACACAACTGAGTCTCCAATAAAACCAGAAATTCTCACTTCAGTTGGGTATATCCTATCTCTGACTCCTGTCAATTTTTCGTCTGATTCATCATTTTGTCTGCCCCTCGATCAGATATCATTGTTTTAGATTAAAAGAAAGTACTAAAGGCATGTCTGTATTCCAGCCAGAGGAATTAAAGATGTATCATTCCAGCCAAATCACACAGATTTAGGAGGTCTCTGGATGTGATCTCCTGTCAGAACAGCCATGTTGCTGGATTAAAATTCCTCTACAGTATATGTCCACTTATATGTGGATATTAGGCATTAAGTAAATGATGACCAACCTACATCCCATAGACCCAGATAATTAAGATATAGAGGAAGGCACTAAGGGTGTCCCTGGGAGGGGGAAGTAAAATAGATTTTATGGTTTGAGAAGGGTCGAATTGGGGGATGAGATGATTGGGAAAGAGAGATGTGGTTGAGGGAGGGAATGTGAAGAGAGACAGCTAGAATTGAAAGACGTTTTAGAGGGTAGTATGGAAATCTAGTGCAGTGGAAACTTCTTAAAATATATGAAGGCAATCCTGATGAAGTCTCCAAATAATGGAGGAGACAGCATCCCAACTGGACATCTCTTGTCCCCAAAGGAAGCTTCTAATACCAGGACTGGGTTACATCCAATTGAGTTGTTGGTCAAAGGGGTCCCATGGAAATCCCCAAATAACCCAGGTTCTTGCCAAGACCGTTTGCTCTCCACAACTGAGTAAGGCCCCATTGCTGAAGACAACACCTACAGAACTCATTTAACATGGAGAGGGCAAACTGGTTCCTGTATAGTACTTTTACCCATACATTCTAGTATCTTTGGTACAGGAAGTTACTCTGCAGGCTATAAAAAGTGAAAAGTATACAGCAACTCAGACACAAACCCTTTGCCTTACAATACATTCCTGTCTGCAAATAAGTTTGTGGGGGCAAGCAGTCAAATCTGAATTGACTTAAGTTTCGCCCCACAAGATGGAGCCTATACTTGACACTGTTTTGGTGATCAAGAATCAGAGAATAGATAACCTAGAGGCCCAGGCTAAAACCAAATAGCACTGGTCTTTAAAAAGAAAAGTTGTGGTAAAATGACTATAAGATACTCTGCTATACCGTAGTCCAGTGCCGCCTTCATCTTTCATCTGGGAATATTCCTACAACAGAGGATGGGAACAAACATAAAGAGACATAGACGGGCAATATGGAGAGAGAGAGAGAGAGAGAGAGAGAGAGAGAGAGAGAGAGAGAGAGAGAGAGAGAGAGAGAGATCTTGGAATGCACAGCTCTAAACGGATGTCTCCATCGAATTTCTCACCTCTGCTCTCAGGGAACCTTGTGGAAGAGGAGGTGGAAAGAGTGTGAAAACTAGAGGAGATGGAGGACACCAGGAGAACAAGGCTGTCTAAATCAACTGAGCAATAAGTTCACAGAAACTGAAGCAGCAAGCTTAGGGCCACATGGGTCTGCCCCAGGCTCCCTGCATACGTATTAGAGCTTTCAGTTTAGTGTTTTTTTATAGAACTCCTGAGTGTGTGGTTGAGTTGATCCCTGGTTCTTGTGCCTTCTCTTCTGTGTTCTTTTGATTTTGTTGGTTTGAGGTGATGGTTTTTATTTTTATCTTATTGTATTTTTGTTGTGTTTTATTAGACCTATTATTTTCTTTTTTAAAACATTTTTTACTGGATTTGTTTAAATTTACATTTCAAATGTTATCCCCTTTCCCGGCTTCCCATCCTAAATCCCCTATCCCATACTCCTTCCCCCTTCTTCTATGAGAGTGTTCCCCACCCATCCACCCACCCCTTCCCACCTTCCCTCCTTGACATTCCCTTGCACTGGGGGGTCCAGCCTTGCCAGGTTCAAGGGCTTCTCTGCCCATTGGTGCTCAACATGGCCATCCTTGGCTACATATGCAGCTGGAGTCATGGGTGTGTCCATGTGTACTCTTCGGATGGTAGTTTAGGTCCTGGGAGCTCTGGTTGGTTGGTATTGTTGTTCTTATGGGGTTGTAAGCCCCTTCAGCTCCTTCGGTCCTTTCTCTAACTCTTCCAATGGGGACCCCATTCTCATTTCAATGGTTGGTTGCAAACATTCACCTCTGTATTTGTAATGATCTGGCAGAGCCTCTTAGGAGACAGTAGATCAGGTTCCTGTCAGCATGCACTTCTTAGTATCAGCAATATTGTTTGGGTTTGGTGGCTGATTGTATATGTGCTGGATCTCCAGGTGGGGCAGGTTCTGAATAGCTATTTCTTTTGTCTCTGCTCCAAACATTGTTTCCATATCTGCTAATATGAATATTTTTGTTCCCCCTTCTAAGAAGGACTGAAGCATCCATACTTTAGTCGTCCTTCTTGAGCTTCATGTGGTCTGTGGATTGTATCTTGGGTGATTTGAGCTTTTGGGCTAATATCCACTTATCAGTGAGTGCATACCATGTGGTTTTTTTTTTTTCTTTTCTTGTGATTGGGTTACTTCACTCAGGATATTTTCTAGTTCCATCCATTTGCCTATGAATTTCATGAAGTTGTTGATTTTAATAGCTGAGTAGTACCACATTTTCTATATCCATTCCTCTGTTGAGGGACATCTGGGTTCTTTCCATCTTCTGGCTATTATAAATAAGGCTGTTATGAAGATAGTGGAGCATGTGTCCTTGTTGTATGTTGGGGCATCTTTTGGATATGTGCCCAGGAGTGGTATAGCTGGGTCCTCAGGTAGTACTATGTCCAATTTTCTCAGGAACCTCCAGACTGATTTCCAAAGTGGTTATACCAGCTTGCAATTCTACCAACAATGGAGGAGTGTGTTCCTCTTTCTCCACATCCTCACCAGTATCTGTTGTCACCTGAGTTTTTTTTTTATCTTAGCCATTCTGACTGCTGTGAGGTGGAATCTCAGGGTTGTTTTGATTTGTATTTCCCTGATGACTAAGGATGGTGAACATTTCTTTAGGTTCTTCTCAGCCATTCAGTAGTCCTCGGCTGAGAATTCTTTGTTTAGATCTGTGCCCCATTTTTAATAGGATTATTTGATTTTTTGAAATCTAATCTCTTAAGTACTTTGTATATATTGGATATTAGTCCTCTATTGGATGTAGGATTGGTAAAGATCTTTTCCCAATCTCTTGGTTGCCATTTTGTCCTAATGACAATGTCCTTTGCCTGACAGAAGCTTTGCAATTTTGTGAAGTTCCATTTGTCGATTCTTGATCTTAGAGCATGAGCCATTGGTGTTTTGTTGAGGAAATATTCTCCAGTGCCCATGTGTTTGAGGCTCTTCCCCACTTTTTCTTCTATTAGTTTGAGTGTGTCTGGTTTGATGTGGAGGTCCTTGATCCACTTGGACTTAAGCTTTGTACAGGGTGATAAGCATGGATCAATCTGCATTCTTCTACATGTTGCCCTCCAGTTGAACCAGCACCATTTGCTGAAAATGCTATCTTTTTTCCATTTGATGGTTTTGGCTCCTTTGTCAAAAATCAAGTGACCATAGGTGTGTGGGTTCATTTCTGGGTCTTTAATTCTGTTCCATTGGTCTATCTGTCTGTCTCTGTACCAATACCATGCAGTTTTTATCACTATTGCTCTGTAATACTGCTTGAGTTCAGGGATAGTGATTCCCCCAGAAGTTCTTTTATTGTTGAGAATAGTTTCTATACCCTGGTTTGTTTATTTGTTTTTTGTTATTCCAAATGAATTTGCAAATTGCTTTTTCTAACTCTATGAAGTAATGAGTTGAAATTTTGATGAGGATTGCATTGAATCTGTGGATTGCTTTCGGCAAGATGGCCATCTTTTACAATATTACTCCTTCCAATCCATGAGCATCAGAAATCCTCTGTCTTCTGAGATCTTCTTCACTTTCTTTCTTCAGAGACAAAGTTCTTGTCATACATGTCTTTTACTTGCTTGGTTAGATAAAAAAAAATTGAAATAATCCCATGCGTCCTATCAGATCACCATGGACTAAGGCTGGTCTTCAATAAGAACAATAACAACAGAAAGCCCACGTACACATGGAAGCTGAACGACGCTCTCCTCAATGATAACTTGGTCATAGAAGAAATAAAGAACGAAAATTGTTCATTTCATCCAGATTTTCCAGTTTTGTTGAATATAGGCTTTTGTAGTAGGATCTGATTTTTTTTTTAATTTTCTCAGATTATGTTGATATGTCTACCTTTTCATTTCTGATTTTGTTTATTTGGATACTCTCTCTGTGCCCTCTGGTTAGTCTGGCTAAAGGATTATCTATCTTGTTGATTTTCTGAAAGAACCAGCTTTTGGTCTTGTTGATTCTTTGTATTGTTCTTTTTGTTTCTACTTGGTTGATTTCAGCCCCGAGTTTGATTATTTCCTGCCTTCTCCTCCTCCTGGGTGTATTTGCTTCTTTTTGTTCTAGAGCTTTATGTGTGTTGTCAAGCTGCTAGTGTATGGTCTCTCCTGTTTCTTTCTGCAGGCACTCAGAGCAATGATTTTTCCTCTTAGCACAGCTTTCATTGTATCCCATAAGTTTGGGTATGTTGTGCCTTCATTTTCATTAAATTCTACAAAGTCTTTAATTTCTTATTTTCTAAGAAGAAACAGAAAAGGATGAATATGGATGGGAGGGAAGGTGAGGAAGAACTGAAAGGAGTAAAAAAAGCAGTAACCATAATCAGGATATATTTTATGAGAAAAGAATCTATTTGCAATAAAATGCAAAAAAAACAAAGGGAAAAGAAAAGGAAAACAAGAGAAGGGAAGGGAAGGGAAGGGAAGATAAGGGAAGATAAGGGAAGGGAAGGGAAGGGAAGATAAGGGAAGGGAAGGGAAGGGAAGGGAAGGGAAGGGAAGGGAAGATAAGGGAAGGGAAGATAAGGGAAGGGAAGGGAAGATAAGGGAAGGGAAGGGAAGATAAGGGAAGGGAAGGGAAGATAAGGGAAGGGAAGGGAAGGGAAGTGAAGGGAAGGGAAGGGAAGATAAGGGAAGGGAAGGGAAGGGAAGATAAGGGAAGGGAAGGGAAGGGAAGGGAAGGAAAGGGAAGGGAAGATAAGGGAAGGGAAGGGAAGGGAAGATAAGGGAAGGGAAGGGAAGATAAGGGAAGGGAAGGGAAGGGAAGATAAGGGAAGGGAAGGGAAGATAAGGGAAGGGAAGGGAAGGGAAGGGAAGGGAAGGGAAGATAAGGGAAGGGAAGGGAAGGGAAGGGAAGGGAAGGGAAGGGAAGGGAAGGGAAGGGTAAAGAAGTCCAGTTGAGCTCTCCTGTTTCTAAACCTCATGCTAATAACCTAACACAGAGACTCTTTTTTCTTTTTTGGATTCTATTGTTCAATGATGGGCTTTTGGGTGCATTTCACTATTTTATAGGACTTGAGGTCAAACACATTAGAGTTTCAGACATACTAGGCAACCCTTCCACCACTGAGCTTCATCCCCAATTTTTCCATGCAAACCCTTGTGCAAGTCTGATGAGTAACTGTATCTTGTGTTTTTTGGTCTGCAGTTGTGAGCAAAATTGCTGAACAATTTGGTAGGTGTACTGTATTTATTTATATTTCGTTGACAAGCACTGATTGGTCACCTTTCTGTATGTTTGCTTACCACTCACATATTACCATTTTGTATTGAATTGTCTGTCACTTTTATTGATTTGTGGGAGATCTTTATATATTAGCTTTATGCCCCATGATTGTTAATTTTACTGGGTATAGTAGTCTGGGCTGATATCTGTATGATCTTTAAGAGTTTGCAGAATGTCCAATGAGTCCAATCTGAGATACAGGTAGCTACAACACAGTCACACTTCAAAACAGAATAACTTTAGGAACTAACATATGTTCTTTAAAAATATACAAGTAAAATTCAAGTTATGCAATAAAGACAAAACGTTCTTCCCCACTGCTCAGGCAACATAAAGCAATATAATCAACAATAAACACATTCTCTCCTTGGTACTCCTCAGATTATGACTCCACTTTACAGAGGAGGAAGAGGGGGCACAAAGAAAAAAGGTGGCTTCTCTGGGAATAACACTGAATATGGATTTGAACCTAGGAATCTCTGTAACCTTCTCTCCTTCCAAAACTCCCTCCTTCCACTACATATCCTTTGGTTAAGAGGGCCACTGATGCCAGAATATGCTCCTAACACATGCTATCTTCAGCCATACCTTTCTGGGACTCCAGCCAGCACTGTGACTGACACATGGGGCAAGGAGCTTCAGCGCTTGTGAATCTTGATCTCTGTGTAAACAGACTTGATGGTCTCCGTGTTCTTTGGCTGCTGGGGCCTCGGACCTTGGAAGGAGAGGGAGGCATAGTGAAGTTCGGGCTCATCCTTTGGGATGTCTGGGGCTGTGGCAAGAGGTGGCTCTTCTTTCTGGGTCTGTGACTCTGATTCATTCAGATGATCCTGGAACCAGATTAGAGAAGGGAATCAGTCAGGTCTTTGCAGATGGCAGCAAGAGTCACTAAAGCAGCTTGGGGCTTAGGTGTGCATTCGTTCATTTATCTACCTCACATGTATTTCCTGAGTGCTCCCTCCATGCCTCCACTCATTCGCCTTACTTACTGATGTGTAAACATGAATATGAATGTGTCCAGCCCCTTCCTCTACATTCCCCCATTATGTGTCTCTGTGCACATGCCCTGTATACACAGCATTCGTAACCAAATCCAAGACCTTGGACATAATATGCAAAGGGTCTCACGATATGCAGCACCCCAACCTCAGATAAGGTTAATTTTTTATAGAGTCTCACTGAGGCTTCACAATCCCCCCCTTCCCATTTTATGGATGAACATAGTCTGATTCAGGTTAAGTAACTCACAAATGGCAGCATCAGACTGTCGAAAATAAATGAAGGTGAAGCCAGATGTGTCCTGCCAGCAACCCATCACTTGGGAGGCCTTAGAAGGAAGATTGTGTCTGAAGCAAACTCTAGCTTCATAGTGAGTTCCAGAACAACTGGGCTACACAGAGACCCTTTCTCCAAAAACATAAGTAGGTAAAATTTCAAAAATAAGATAAAATAAAGCCAAATAAAATTAAAACTTCATCTAATTATAATCTGATGGGCAGAAGCAGGGAGCTACAGTGAGCTCTCAAGCCTGGACCTACCACACCTTGGCGGGGCTCACAGTCTATGGGGAGAGCAGGGATAAGCCTGCCGCTGCAAGAGGCAGATGATAGCCTGCCTGTTAGACTTGGGATATTTTAACTGATGAATGGAGGATGATGAAGGCTTCACTCAAGGACGGATCAAGAAACACTAGCCCAAAGAATGCTGTAGGTCTTGATGTTGAATATGACGCTAGCCACATGTGGCACACGTAATATGAGGGAGTCTCAGGGGAGATGAACTACTGTGAGAACAAAGTACACACTGGATCTGGAAGTCTGAGTACCCCAAATTAAAAAGAATGTGGATATGTCATTAATAAATGATACATATGGTTACTGATAACAAATCAGAATCACAGTCACTTGGATGGGTTATATGGAATGAAATCTGTTTTACACGTTTCTGCTTTTTAATGTGACTAATGAAGGTTTTGTGTTACATATGTGGCCAACAGTCTACTTCTTTACTTTCCTGTTAAATCTTAAAATTAGTGTCTAAATAGCCCAGACTGTCCTGGAAACCCCCATGTAGCCCAAGAATCTCAAGCTTTAAATTTTCCTTCCTCATGTGTCTTAAGTGCCAGGAATTTAGGTATGTGCCCATACAATCTGTTGTCTCTGTCTTTCTCTGTGTGTGTCTTTCTGTGTTTCTGTGCCTTTGTATGTTTGTCTCTCTTCGTCCCCGATTCCTCCTTCTCTCTTCCCCTACTGGGAATGGAACCCAGGGTCTCACATATGTTAGAAAAGTAGTCTACAACAGAGCTACACCTCACAAGCCTCACTGTTAAATTCCGGCAAGCACTACACCTCTGAGCCACACCCCATTCCCTGGTGGATCTAACCAAGGGCCCTATCCTTGGGTCACAATCCCATAGAGTCTATGCAGACAGTCCACTTCCAAGCCACATCCCGTTTCTCTCTGCACAAGGCACGTGCTCTATGCTGAGCCACACTTGAGCTCTCTTTTCACATTTGAGTTTATAAGGATTTCACAAGTCACCCTGCCAGGCGCTCAACACTCTTCATCCTCCTGCCTCAGCCTCCTGAGTGCTGAGATTATAGGTCTGCCCAGCCTGACATTCTATTTCTGTTAGACAACACATATTTGGACTGTAAAGGCTCAAGAGCCGTGTTTAGAATTCCTTTATGCAAGTTTACTCTGGGCTGATGGGACCAGTGCTGAGGCCCAGGGAAAGGAGGCAGCTACATTGGGAAGAGCTTTGCTAACAGGAACAATGGGTAGGCCTGGGGAAATGCTGGAAGCAGGGGATAGAGGTGGGGGGAAATGACAGCTCCCCAGCCTGTGTCTCTGAGAGGAAAATTGGATACCAAAAGAGACATTTGACAAAACAGAAGCCCAGTTTTAATGTGCTGGGCTGTCTGGGTACCTGGATGGGGTATCTCAATGGAATGTTGGACGAAATCATGCTTGCACTATTTATGGTGGAGACAAGGTTCTTGGCAAGGTGGTTGCCTTCCATGGCTGCTACTTCCAATGCTGATTTCTTCCTGAGGAACTTCACTCTGGAGAAAGAGAAGAAGGTTTATTTATTTATTTTTTTTTTCAGCTCAGGTAGATGAATTTTGGGACCAGGGAAGATCAAGGACAGGGGCCGGAGATAGAACTACTCTGTGGATTAAAGATTCTCAGTGAATGGGACTGCATGATTTGAACAGGCTGTATCAATACCTGACCAGGTTAGCAGGGGGCTTCTGCTAGCCCTGGCCTAGCTCATCATTTCACTGGGCGGAGTTTAGGAATCCTTTAACCAATGAACAATCAATACAAGAAGCCTTCACCAAATGAGACCACCACTCACATGAAGAAGATGAGGCAGAAGGAGACAGCAAGCAAAGCCATAAGACCAGCTCCCCAGATGGCCCCCTGAACCGCTCCTCCACTGGTTTCTGATTTGTCTGCTAATCAAGAGAGACCTGGGGTGATGAAAAGTCTTCTTCCTGAGCAGGCATCTTAGCATCCGACCTTTTCTAATCTATTCCATGTGAGAATGTCCACTCCCACTTTGGTCTAGGTCCTTTCTTCCATATCTTTCTGTGTGTCCCCAATCCCTCACCAAGCCAACAGATAGGAAACCACGAACGCTAGCCCCATTTTAACCTGAGTCAGCCCCATATTGGTCATTCCTGATGTCTTAGAGTCTAGACATAAATCATCCCTTTCTCCACACCTTACCCTGTGAGACTCCTTGTCCTGGAACCAGCACGATAGTGGCTCTCTGAACTCCATAGTCATTCCAAGCTTCACAGCTGAGTCTGTGGTCAGTGCTGAATTCCACACTGAGGCTCAGGGAGCTGTTGACCCACGGTCCTGCAGAGCTGGACATAACTGTGAAGGAGGCATTGCTGCTGTTTCCCTCCAGCAGCCCCTCCCCCAGCCGCCAGCCCAGGGACGGGGCAGGCCAGGCTCTGGAGGAGCAGCTGCAGTGCAGACCCTCAGAATCCCAGGAGCAGGAGGGTGCCAGCAGCTGTAGAAGGCCTGGGGAGTGAAACACAGGGAGAGGGATCAGCGGGGGTTTCCCAGGCTGTGATCCCAATGCCTCACCCGCCCCCAACCTCCATCATTTTCCAACTCACTCCTTATGCTGAGGCTCACAGAGGCTGTCTGAGTACCCAGACTGTTCTTAGCCTGGCAGATGTATTTTCCCTGGTCCTCCAACTCCACCCGTGGCAGTTGAAGTTCATCACCCTTAGAGAGCCGGAAGTTCTTCTGGGTCTGGCGCTTCCAGCTCAGCATGGCAGAGGGGTTGCTGTCTGCCACACAGACCAGGCGCAGGGACTCACCCTCTTGGATCTGCAGAGATGCTCCACTCTGCAGGACTTTAGTTTCTGAGGAGGCAGACAGAAAGCTGAGCCCAGTTGCAGAGAGCCTTTCTCCTCCTTTTACTGCGTTTACATTATCTCCTTTTACCATCCCATCCCCGTCCCCCACCCCGCAACCCCGGATGGCTAACGGCCTCTCATCATAAAGACGAAAGACAGACAGTAGCCCTTAGAAGTGTGAGCTCATCAGAACCTACTTGGGTCCCACTCTTCCCTCCTAGGCATCTGTCAACTCAGATGCCCTACTTGTCCTGGAGAGTTTGCCTTTGTCTCTCAAGAACACATCACTAAGGCCTGACTAATTCAACTGTATCCCAGGAGCTCACTGGTGCCCAAAGCAGGTACGGCACAGTTCAGGTGATGGGTTTCATGGTGGAGCTGTCCTAAAAGTCCAAGGAGATTCCAGGAGGAGGAATGCTGGCAGGGGACATGAAGAACAATTGAGCTGTCCAGAGACAATGCCACATTGTTCTGTCCACAGTGAGGCAAAATCACCCTATGATAGCCAAAGGACACGGAAACATTTCGTCACCTGGCAAACAGCTGCCTCCTTAATAGAAATCTCTCTTCAGATAACTTTGGAAATTGTCATAGACCAATAAATACAAATTATTGTTGTTCTCTCTCTCTCTCTCTCTCTCTCTCTCTCTCTCTCTCTCTCTCTCTCCCTTCCTTCCTTTCTTTCTCTCTTCCTTCCTTCCTTCCTTTTCTTTCTTTCTTTCTTTCTTTCTTTCTTTCATTCTTTCTTTCGTTCTTTCTTTCTGTTTTGTGGGAGAGGGTCTTGAATACTTCAGGCAACTTCAGACTCACTATGTAGGGGAGGGAGACTTCTGAACCTCTCAAGTTCTCTCTCAAAACCTCTCATGTTAGGATTACGAGAGTGTGATTGCCATGCTAGGTTTATGCAATGCTGGTGATTCAGCCCGAGGCCTCCTGCATGCTAAGATAACACTCTACCAACTGATCCACATCCACAGACCAATAAACAACATAAACACCATAAAAGAGACCCTTGTTCCTTGAGAGGATGATAATGTGAATGAAAAAAATACAGCGACTTCACACGTGACGTCGGGAGGGTGGGTCTGTTTGTTAAGGAAAGATCTTGTTCCTGGAAACATGAGCGAGACAAAGTCCAGGCTGTGCAGTTTGGCAGTTGTGTATGTGAAATACAAGTGACCCTCTGTTCTGGAATTTTCTTCCTTAGGAAGTAATTTTGTGGACATGCCACAAATGTACAGAGTTTCCATGTAGGTCACTTATGGAATGAAAGACAAGGAGTATGCTGGTGCTCTTTCAGGAGATAAATGGGTAAATATGTCATCATAGCACTAGAAAACCATGGTGCCAGTAATATGTGTGAAGGAGGAAGGCTCCAAGAAAACTAAGCTGGAGGAGGGAAAATTTAATTTAGTCACTTGCCATTGACTGACAGATGTGTTGTGGCGGTGTATGTGAGTTTGACTGTGGAGGAACCGTGAGGATAAGTAAGAATTAAGTTTGTAGGAGGAAACAAGAGATGAGACTCTAGATAACCTCAAACACTGAGGGCAGGCTTTATTTAATACCAGAGGGTGTCTCCAGATTGGGCTACACAATGATCAAGGAACAGGACTCAGGAACACAATGACCAGAGTTCAGTAGGGTGCAGCTGGGGTTTTGTGGCTATGGACAGGAAAGGGGGCAAGGGGGCATTAGGAGCAGAATAAGGAAGTTAGCTGCTTTCCTGAGCCAAGCTGTTTTGAAACTGCAGAGTTTGTTGTCTCCTTTTGCACCCACTGGGTGTCTGGGGTTGAGATAGCAACTCTGGTAGCTGCTTTGCTTCTGCTATCCCCAGAGAGCTGGCTTCTTGTAACTTTGAGTTCAGTTTAGGGCCTTGACTTTTGAGGGGAGGTAATTTCTTTAGGAACCCCATTAACAACACCCATTTAGGGTGTAGCTCAGTGGTATATAAATAATAATAATAAATGAACTAACAATGGTAAAGTTACAAAGTGGTGTGTGAAGATGTGTGTGTGTGTGTGTGTGTGTGTGTGTGTGTGTGTGTGTGTGTGTGTGTTTAAATGTGCATGCAAGGATATCTGTGTATGGTCAACCAAGACAGGAGACATTAGACAACAAGAACTATTACTATTAAATTTTTATATGGGCAGAGTTATATTTCACTAAAATCCATATACTGGGGCCCTGACAACTGATGTAGCCTTGGGAGGTAATTAAGATAGATGATGTTGTAGAATAGAGGCCCCAAACATGTGATTGTTGGGACTATAAATAGGTGGCAGAGTGCTTATGTAGTCCATTTCTGTTGTTTAAGAATAGGAGGCAGAAAAGATCAGCTATAGCCCAGACAGGTACCCTCACCAGGAGCCAAACGAGATAGCACATGGAACTGGGTCTCCTGACTTCTGGAGTCAGTGAGTCCATTTCTGCTGTGTAAGTCGCTGTCTCTATCCTATTACAGAGTCTGAGGCCGAGTAAGACACATCTCACACTTTGAATTTGACAAAATCACCTCACAGAGAGGAAAAGAACTGGGGAGCTGGACTCAGGCACTGGATGGGGTGGAGGGGCAAGGGCAACCTGGGGATGAAGACACAGTCCTGGCACTGAAGACTGAGTCTCCGGGAGAGTGCACTATGTGGGTGAGGTGGGGGAGTGAGCATGGGGGATCACTCCCTTCCCCATCCTGAGCCTCCTCCTGTCTGAGCTCCAGAATACCTCCTCATCTCCTGCAGAGGCAGTCCCTCCACCCATCCCAGGGAGGAGACATTTGACCCTACCTGTGCCATCTCCCCAGGACACCCTGATGGTCAGCTTCTGTGGAGCATCTGTGCAGACAGACACGGTTGTTTGCTTTTCAGAGGAGACATGGCTGCTGGCATTGCACCCTGGTATTCTTCTCTTCTCTTTTGGCTTTCGGGACTCACCATCCAGTTCTAACCTCTCCATCCCACACCCCTATCCTCCCTCCCCCAGGGACCCAGGTCCTGACACTCACAGGTGACACTGAGCTGTTGAGTCCTCTCCACAGTAACACCAGCACCAGGGAAGGTCACCTGACAGATGAGGTTGGTGCCGTTGTCCTGAGGCCTAGGTGTGAGGTTCAGCTCTGAGGAGAGGATGGTTCTGGGGCCCAGGGAAGTGAGGGCAGATGACATCCAGGAAAAGATGGGGGGTGTCCCCTGCTCACAGGCCCAGAGCACAGAACAGATCACTCGGGTAGAAGTGCCAGACACCAGGGTAGATGTGACTTGGAGGTTAGGGGTCTTAGTCAGAGCTGGACAGAGAGAAATAGGGACACAAGACATGGTGGGGATCACTGCGTCTGGCCCTATTTCAAGCCAGGCTCCCGCCCCCCAACCAGCCTCATTATGTGGTTTCCAAGGCACCCAGAGATTTTAGAACAAGGACCTCCATATAGCCCTCTTACCTGTCACATGCACAGAGAGCCTCGGCTTCTGGAAACTGTATTTCACACTTCCATCCAACCTGAAGAAGTACTTTCCTGTGTCACTTTTCCGTGCGTCTCTGATGTCCAGGGAGCAATTTTTAGTATCTATGCCCCCCACGAGATAGAAACGACCTTGAGTTTCCTGCTGTACTGGTCGATGTGGGTCATTTGTAGCCACTGGAGAGTTGAGGTTTGTGTTGGCCCCATTCCGGAACCAGTAGCCAAAAACAGAACCCCCGGAAGCAGGGTACTTGACTTGGCAGGGTACAAAGACGCACAGACCCTCCTGCACTGTCACTGATTCAGTCAATGAGAGCTCATAATTCTCCACGGCCAGGGACCCTGCAAAGAAATGAGCGTTATCTTGGTTCTGTCCCACTAGCCCTGTCCCTGTTCCCACTCACCTGCCCACAGCAGGGGCAGCAGCTGTGCCCACAGCATCACGCAGTGAAAGGTCCTAGGCTCCAGAGACAGAAAACTTGGTCAGTTCGAGGGTCATAGGCTTCAATGTCACAGGACTGAGAAGTCGTCCTACTGACCTAGCCCAGGAATGAAGAGAGGCAGGGTGACTGACCACAGAGAAGGAAGGAACTTTCCACCCGCAGGTTATCAGCGATATCAAGGCCCTTGGAAAATAAACACTTCCACTTTTCCTGTGTGGCATCATGGGAGCCAAAGTCAGCGAGGAAGAGCCGCCCTCCGCTCCTGAACTGTCGCATTTGTTTCTCATTTGTTTTTATTAAGAAAGAGGCTAATGCAAAGAGTGAGCACAGGCTGAACTTAGGCCCCACCCCCACCCCGTCTGTGCAGCTGGATCTTCATGTGGGTCCCCCAGCAACTGGAGTGGCAGCTGTCCCTGAATCCGTTGCCTGCCTGTGGATCCCTTTTCCCTGACTGTGGCCATGTCTGGCTTCAATAGAAGAGGATGTGTGTAGTCCTGAAGTGGCCTGATGTGCTGTGGGGGGATGATGATGGTGGTGGTGGTGGTGGTTGTGGCGATGGAGGTGGTGGTGGTGGTGAGGGTGGTGATGATGGTGTGATACCCAGAGGGGTTCCCCTTTCTCAGAAGAGAAGGGGGTATGGGGGAGGATCTGTGTGAGTGGGTACTGGGAGGAGAGGGGGACTGATATTGGGATGTAAAATGAATGAATAAATAAACTTTAGAAAGAAAAAGGGTTGATGGTCAGCGACATGGCTCAGAAGGCAAAGGCATTTACCACTCAGCCTGGTCACTCACATTGTGGAAGGAATGAACTAACTCTCAAAAGTTGCCCTTTGACCCCCACCAGTGCACAGGGGCACACTCAAACCATGGTGGGCATGGAGGTGGGGGGGGGGAGAGAGACAGACAGACAGAGAGAGAGAGAGAGAGAGAGAGAGAGAGAGAGAGAGAGAGAGTATGTGTTAATGATTTTTTAAGAAGAGGGGGAGACTGGAACTCTAATTGCCAAAATAACTTTGCTGCTGCTGTTGAAGAATATCCAGATAAAAGCAACTTAAAGACAAAAATGGTTTACGTTGACTCAGGGTTGGAGGTTACAAGCCATCGTGATGGTTAAGTCACGGCTACAGGAGTGTGCAGCGGCAGGCCATATTTTCACCTTTAGTCAGGAAGCAGAGTGTTGAGGAAAGACTGCTCTCAGGTTACTGTATAGTTTGGGATCCTAACCCATGAAATGATGCCACCAAAAGTGGATGGGTTTTTTTCACTTCAGTTAACCTAATCGTGATAATCACCCAGCAGTGTATTCAGGGCTATGTCTCGGGCGAGTCTGGATCTCAAGTTTCCAAGCGGTTAACCACCACAGATACAGACATATACACACAGGGTATCTACGTGAGGTCATGGGGCAAAGACTCCCTCTGCAGGCCAAAGAGAGAGGCCTCAGAGGGATATCTGTTGTAAAGAGGTTGATCTAGAACTTCCAGACTCACTCAGTACTGAGGAAAAATAAACACGTTGAACTTGCTTGGTGTGCGTGTGTGTGCGTGTGTGTGCATGTGTGTATGTATTAGTCAGGGTTCTCTAGAAGAACAGACCTGTTTGAATCTGATACTGTGTGGGTAGTCCAAATGATGGTTGTCTCACACTAGAGACCAAGCTTGCTAGTTCACAAGCTGATGTCTCAGCAGTCTGTCTGGTGCTGAATGTCTGGAGAACTCCTGGAGAACTACTGGCCCTCAGTCTCTGCTAGAAGCTTGAAGAAACTGGTTCTAAGGTCAGTGAAGGATGAAGCAGTAGTATAATGCTGTAGAGAGGGCTCCACATAGGAGATGGGTGAGCCCATGAGCTCACACCACTGCCTTGCACTGTGGGGTTCTCTGTGGATAGATAGGTTCTGAAGACTCTTCTGGTAAAGGGTGTGTTTGGTGAGGATACAGATGTTGTGTGCGATGGAGATATAAATGCTCCTCTTCTGTTTTGTTCTTCAACCCCAAGTCCCAAACCAACTGGCCTTTTCTTTTCTTTTTCTTTTTTTTTTCGGAGCTGGGACTGAACCCAGGGCCTTGTGCTTGCTAGGCAAGCGCTCTACCACTGAGCTAAATCCCCAACCCTCCAACTGGCCTTTTCAACATATCCTCGAGTCTGTTTTTTCTGCCTCTTGCATTATTTTTGAGGTATATTATTCTTGCTTAAAGAAAGGAGGTGGAGGTGAGTCAATGCCATCTTCTCTGGACCGGAAGTCTGCCAATTACCCCGTAATGTCCTGACCAGTATACCCATACTCCCTCTATAACAAACAGATCAATGGTCCCTTCTCAGTAGGCAGGGATAGAGTGTGGGCACTGGTGGTTTCAAAACAACAACAGACCATTCTATTTGTCTTTTGAGCCATTACCATGAGTGCTGGCATGATCATGATTCCATCATAACTTGGAGTGCTACTGGAGAATTCGGGGCTCTTTCTGCTCGATCTGATTTTTATTATTTTAATATTTTTTTCAAGAAGAAGCTATAGGTTTCTCCTGTGGTTGTCTATAACCTATACCCAGACATTTGGAAATATTGTTTTTTATTTAAGTGTCTGTATGTAGGTAGGCATATGTTTCTGTGTGCCATATGTGTATGGTACTTGTAGAGGCCAGTAAAGGACACCAGATTCCTCAGAACTGGAGTTATAGGCAAAATTGTAAATCTCTTGGTCTTGGTACTGGGAACTGATCTCAGGACCTTTTCAAGAGCAGCAAGTGTTCTTAATCTCTGAACCATCTTTTCCCCAATGCTCAGCAATCCCAAGAGATTTCCTCCCCAGACTGGTGGTGTGAATATCGGTTTGATCCGGCTCACTTGAATCCCAGGTCATTCTCATCCTTGGCCAGCTGCACCTATCTGCCTGTGAAACAGCCAGCCATTCTCCTCTTTCACTTTCCCATCACTGTTTGGTTTTGGACCCCAGGACAAGGGACTGAGGTGGATATTTTACATATCAAAACAAACCTGGCATCCAGGTTCTCCTAGCATCCCTCAGTCCCTACCTGGCATACCCTGCCACCAACCACCAACTCTGAACTTTTTAGCTCAAGGGCTGGGCTGCCCCTTCTGGAGAGGTTCCTGCCTACATAATCGAGACATTTTGCGCTCTCTCTCTCTCTCTCTCTCTCTCTCTCTCTCTCTCTCTCTCTCCTCTTTCTGCGAGTGTGTGTATGCTCTTTCTCTCTTTTCTTTTCCTCCTTCCTGCCCCCTCCCCATGGTGACTTCCCTGGCCTCAGTCCTTGAGGACAGCGAACTCACAGTGAGAGCAGCTTCCCAATAAATCTGCATTTAATATAACGTAATCTGGCTTGAATTGATTCATTTCCCTGGCAGAGAAATAATTTATCAATCACCTGTGACCAAAGGACCCATCTCTGTGCCATCCTTGTCAGTAGCTTTGTTTAGTGGCTTCTGTTCCCAGTGCTCTTGCTTCTTCTGCCTCATCTTCCTGACTCTGAGTGGTGGAGGGTTTGGGCATTTTCCGAGACTCTTCTCTTATTTGTGGTTTTGCCCACTTTCAGATCTAAAGTTGGAGAATATCCAAACTCCATTCCATGTGGAACCATCCTTTAACTCCAGATTTGGTTATGAGCTCTTCACCTCCACTTCAATATGTCAGAAGCTCCTCATTCTTGGAGGAACCAGAGTGATGGTGATTCGCTTGCAGGGCTGACCAAGCCAGTCATTGACAACTAAAATTCTTCAAGTTACTCAGAGAGACCACACTAGTACCATCCATGACTTTTATGTTCATTTTGCCATCTATAGATATCGATGGAGTCTTTGAAGTCTGCGACGTCTCTGACGTGGAGACTTGGCTCAGTGCTCTCAGGTGGGCTGCTGCTTGATCATCAAGATTTATTTAGCGTCTGAGCTCCCACTCAGATCCATCAATGGGACCCTGGACTGTGCTGTTTTAGAGGCAAGACTTCACTCTGTAGCCCCACTTGGCCTAGAAGCTACAAGCCTCTTGCCTGACTTCCTGAGTATTAACTGCAAAGTGTATTCAGAACTGGCACAGACATGCTCTGGAGCGCCTTACAGAGGAAGAAGAGGTAGAGGACAAGGATGCAGAGGGGCTGGAAGCCAGTGTGATGGCTAATCTTGATTGGCATCTTGACACACCTATAGAAATGGTGCTTCTCTGAGTCGGGGAGTGGAAAGAGAGAGAGAGAGAGAGAGAGAGAGAGAGAGAGAGAGAGAGACAGAGACAGAGACAGAGACAGAGACAGAGACGGAGAGACAGAGCAACAACCTCAATTGAGAATTGCCTCCATCATATCGGACAGGGGGTATGGGTTGGGGGGAGGGTGTTATTTCCGGTTGCTAATTAATGGAGGAGGGTCCACTTCATTGTGAGCAGTGCCATCCTTAGGCAGGTTGAAGGGCTCTCTAACAGATCCCAGCTTTGCCAACAGGGCACTGACAGTTTTTGCCCTTTTCCCTTCCCTCTCCTTTGCTAAGCACCATTAGATTACATCCAAGGTCCATTCCCTTATTTGGCCACAAACTCATTCCTGAGACAAAGGTCCTGCAATCAAAATTCATTATTTGGCTACACTGGCTAAATAACCTGTCCAATCAGGACTTACCAAGTTACCCTAGCCCAGGCTTCCTCCCTTTGTCCTTAAAAAAAAAAAAAAAAAAAAAAAAAAAAAAAAAAAAAAAACCCCACTCTTAGAAAAAAAAAAAGAAAATACAAACAAAATAAACAACAACAACAAAATCTGCTTTTTGCTGATTGTCTTTGCCCAATCTAGAGGCACCTCCCCATCCCACCCCACGTTTTCCCTCTGGGGTATTAAGTCTCCTTTGTGTTGAGAAGTTGGTGTCTGGGTGTGTACTGTACAAACTCTTAGTCCCCACCCCCATCCCTTCTCTTATAAGGGTGGATCTAGACTGATGACAAAAGAAAGCTGAGCCACCCAGAGGAAGTAAGCAGTAAGAAGTAAACAGGAAGTAAGCTCCTGCCTTGACTTCCTCCAGGGAAGGTCAGTTGCCTGGGAGTTAAGTTGGAAGCTAAAATAAACTTCCTCAAGTTACTTTTGGTCAGTGTTTTGTCACAGCCACAGAAAAAGTAACTTACCAAGAGAAGCATGCTTGGGAATATACTCACCCTGTCTCATGTTCTGATCCAGGCTCCTGAGGATTGTGGAAACAGTGCTTCTCTGAGAGGGGATGGGAGGCAGAGGAGAGGGGGAGGGAAGACAGAGACAGAGACAGAAAGAGCACCATCCTCCAGACAATGAAGGATCCACTTCTGCATACATCTTTCCCTTTTTTTTTTTTTTTTTTTTTTTTCCGGAGCTGGGGACCGAACCCAGGGCCTTGCGCTTGCTAGGCAAGCACTCTACCACTGAGCTAAATCCCCAACCCCTGCATACATCTTTCCAATGCAAACATCCTATACAATCCTTCAAGGAGACACATCCTTCAGGGAGCTCTGACATGCTAGGCCTTCTATACTTCCACCTCACTGTCCAGGTTACAGGTGAATAGAGATGACCTGAACCCCTGAGCCAGCTTGAATCGTTCAGAGTGGCTGTTCTAATCAGCAGAGACTAACAACTATAGACTCTCATCTATTTCCTCCTCATAAACTCCACATTCAAGTCTCTAGTGCACTCTATCTCCACATATATGCAGACTGACGATAAGCCCTGGTCTCAACCTATGTGATTTTATGTAATCTTGTATACACATTTCCCCTGGGAATCTTGTCTCTGTTTTCTCATTGGTTATCGTTTCCTGATTGGAAAAACTTGCTGTGCCTTAAAAGAGTCAAGGGAGTACAAGATACAAATACAACTGGACTGATGAATGAGACAGCAGCATAGGTCAGCACAGGCCATTTCTTGAGGGATCATGGGGTCCTGGGACACCTATATCATTTACCCAAGATACTGGCCTGGTGGCAGGGTGAATGCAGTTTATTTCCTTTACTGTCCTGGCTTCTTTCTTCCCGAGAGACTTCACTCTTTTAGCCTGCTTTGTTCAGACTAAGGATCATTGCATTGTCTTTGTGGATGTGACTCTGGCAGATCAACCAGTGGCCCTGATGATGCGGTGATACCAAGGGCCTCTTCTGGACACCCAGGATACAGGCATATTTGTTAAGTGGTTGCTGCCTGGATTCTCACATACCCTGGCCACAGTCTCTGCTCCACGCAGAGACCCAGAGCTGAGGCTCACTTGAACAAGGTGAGGCAGATTAGAAGCAGGGCTATAACAGCAGCAACAGCTTCATGAGGAGGTGGTCTTGCTGTGTTAGTTTCTGAGAGGAACTTATTGGGGTTCTGCATATCATGATGTCAGCAAAGGAAGTTCTCTCGTCACTTGGAGTAAAAGTGAGGTATGCCAACACCCTGACCCCATCTCCAAGAAATCACACTCACAGAGGCACAGGTCCTGTGTTCTTATATGACTTCTACTCTGCCAGTATTCTAGGACTCAGTCATCATGGCTCTCCAACAGCACCGTCTAGTCCTCTCATACTCTGAAGAACTAGATGTTCTAGATTCACTCACAGGTAACACGGCCTTCTCCACAGTCACACCAGCTACAGAGAAAGTCACCAGACAGGTGAAGTTGGTGCCATAGTGCTGAGGTCTGGGAAGGAGGGTCAGCACTGAGAAGAGGGTGGTCTTAGGCCACTGTGGATGAGGACAACTGACATTTAGGAGAAAGTGGGGGTGGGGTGTCCACTTCCCACAGGCTCAGGACATGGAATAAGTAGGGTTACTGAGACAGACAATCTTGGGGGTCCTGAGATGTGAATGTCAGGCGTGTGCGAGCTATAGAGACGGAGACATAAGCTATAGTGCTGACCCCAAATGTACCACAGAGAAGAGTATAAAGGGACTTTCTCAGACCCATCAGCAGCATAAATAATGACACAGAGACTTTTAATATCATTTAAAGCTTACGCCTTTTTCTTGGGCAGTCACCCAGCTAGCTCATCTAACTTAACCAGACTTTCTTCTCCTGTGACAGTCTCTGCCTGGAAGTTCCATTCCCCTTCTTCCTGACAGAGCTACTGTCCCTCAGATTTCTATTACAACCACTTAGCATCAAAACAACCTCTGCTACCTCTCTAGAGTTCCTTTAGGAGGGGGAGGAAGGGTGAATATTTACAAAATAGAAAACCGCAGCTGATAGGCTATAGAGATGACAATACCAAATCCTGCCAGCACTAACCTCTCCAGCAGTACAGAATTAACAAATGAAAATACCGAGCCGAGCCGTGCCTTCAAACAAAGTAAAAAAGGCTATCCCAACAGAGGAGACTGTGCCTCAAGAAGGCAATGTTCCTTCAAGCAGCCCCAGTGTCATAGGATCCCCATGAGAGGAGAATCATAGACCCCATCTAGCCATTCCTGGAGGACCCCCAAGATTTTAAAGGTGACCTCACTGCTTACCAGTCACACTCACTTAGTCCTGGATTTCTCTGTAATTTTATCTCATAGAATAATTTCCATCTACCTGTGTCACTGCTCTTTATGCCTCTGATGAGCAGGGGGCAATTAGGTTTCTTAGACCTCACCAGCTGGTATCCCGGATCCTGAGCCAGGGACGCTGCAAAGAAATTAGAGGTATCTTGGTATATCCCATGAGCTCCTGTCCACACTACGAAAGGCAGCAACAGCAGCCTTAGCATAGCACAGTGGAAGGCGCTGAGGTCTTATGATTGAGCACAGAATGGGATTTAAGCTCTTGGAAGCAGGTTGTTGTGACTGATGGTGCCAGGCTTTGGTGTCACAAGAATCTCCAGGAATAAGTTCAGAGAGCTGAGTGACCACAGAAGAGGGACTTCCCACCCATATGTCACCTGATCTGTGAAGGCTTTTGGAGAACAAATGTTCCATGGGGGGCTTCATGCAGGCCATACTAAGAGAGGAGAACCTAACCCTGAACCCTATCTGTGGCTTCCTCCCACTCCACTGTCACTATCTAATGTCCTAGGTAACTACCCACAGCTTCTAGATAGTCAGCCTGTGCAGGGGCAGGACTCAGGAGAAACTTACAAAGAAACTTGGGGTGGAGTGGGGAAGAGAAGCATTAAATGGTTCCCCTAGGATGAGGGGATATAAGCATGGATGAATTAATAAACAAGAAATGGAGAATGTGAATGAATGCAACATGCTCTCCCTGGGTAGTTCAGAAACTGAGAGACTCTTTAAGGCATGAGATGCTACTGGTGGAGAAATTCATGTAGGGGCTTATGAGAATCCCCAATAATTGAGTAAGATGGGTAGACAAGACCTTTGGCAATTTCGTGAGATTGTGGCCCCAGTGGGGGTCTTCTTAATTTACTTGGTGCTTTTCTCTAGGTGGTCCTGCTATGAACCACTCAAAGCAGGTGCCAAGAGACTTGCATATGGGGCAACAGAAGAGAAGAATTGAGTTGCAGAAAGTTGGGGTTCAGGTGGCAGATAGTCTTGGCCAATGTCCCCTCCAAGTCTTTCCTCTCATTTGTCAAACAACATTAACCATAGTCCAAACTTTCAGTCTGAGGAGATTTCTGTGGGATCATAAAGAACAACACTTGCTGTGCACTTAGAGACACTGTCCCGATCTGCATACCAGCATGCCTCGGTGGCCACATGGGCCACCTTGCCCATTCTCAGTGGTCATACTGAGTTTTACCCACATCAAACACCTCCTTATGGCCCACATGTGCCAATGACTTCTTTGTTTGTGGTCTCATAGGAAAGAGATCAGGGCACAGAGACTACTAGTATAAACTAGGCCCCCCTAAACCCACTGCCCTCCTTGGAGAAGGGGCAAAAACAAATATATACCCTCCTGGAGCATCATGGGATGCCTTGATTCACTTTCAAGTTCATGTGCTGAAAGTCCTAGCCTCTAGCACCTCAGAATGTGACTGTGTCTAGAGAGATGGTATATAAAAGATGTTCAGTTATAACAAGGACATTAGCGTTGTCCTAATCCAATATGAATGTGTTCTTATTGGAAGAGAAGCTTGGGACATAGAGCCAGAGTGAACAGTGTTTAGACTCAGGAGATGCCATCCACAGGTAGATGAGAGAGGCTACAAGAGGAATCTGCCCTGCACACACTCTTCTCTGAGACGTCCAGCCTTAGAGCTTAGAAAAACAAACCCATGATTTAAGTTGCTCAGTGTCTTGCTTTTGTCACCCGAGCCTGAGCAATCTGACACTTGGAGTCTTCCTGGGGATGCCATGTGTTCCTACAAGGAAGCCACTCACATAGCCTGCTCTGACCATGAGAGACTGGCTATAAAGGGCAAAATCCACAGTGTGAGTGGAGCTAAGAATTGAGTTGCAGAAAGTTGGAGTTCAGGTGGCAGATAGTCTTAGCCAATGTCTCCTCCAAATTAGAAGGTGTTAAGCCAGGAGTACCAGAGGGAAATATATGCTAGTGCCTGGCCATTGAGCTAGCCAAGACATATCGAATTTAGCTGGTGTGTGTGTGTGTGTGTGTGTGTGTGTGTGTGTGTGTGTGTGTGTGTGTCTTGTGTCTTTCATTTGGGAATCCAGAGGGCTCTGGTGTGTGGCTAGAAGTGCGACCTGCTGGGAGCATAGAGTGGTTTAACCAATTCACCACTACAGATGGTGCCCAAAGTGGGGCAAGAACTCACTACTAAAAATTATTTAGAGATTCTCGGGTGGAACACACATACCATGGTGTTAGATAAAGATCTGGGGGTAGAATTGGTTTCTTAGCAGGCTACAGATTTTACTCAAGCCATGTGGGGATTTCTTCGCCCAGTTTAGAGCAATACAGAGAGCCTCAGCTCAGAGGTGCTGGGAGCCCCTGCTGTGCACAGGCTGGCTGCTGAGCGCAGAATCAGATGGTAGGCACTGCTTGCTTCCTACAAGCAGATAATAAAGGACAGAAATTTGATTTAATTGTTTTTAAGGAAAGAAGGGAGTATAATGGTAATTGTTTAAATGTTCTGAAATAATCATGGAGTAAAGAAATCCAGTCCTTTGATTTCAAATGTAGAAAATAAATACATGAAATGAGAGAATAGTTTGAATGAAAATAAAAATACTTTAGAGAAAATTTGGAAAGGTCTTGCAAAGGCAAATACTCAAGATCTTTGAACTGGTCTACATGAAATTTCTGAGATTGTTTGCCTGTTATGAGAAATCTAGAGGAGCCTAGAAATAGGCTTATACAGTAGGTAGAAGAGAATTTATTTAAAATCAAATACATAGATAAATAAATACTTTTAGGCTTTTGATCTTAAATTGTAGGTCATAAGCAGGGGTTAGGGGACCTAAACCTATCTCAGAGAGTATAAATTTAGGCCTTGGTATCACTATCAAAAAAAATTAATTGTGTGAGGACAGAAAAGAGATGTTGAAAAACACTATCTCAACAGATTCGAATATTTATTTAGATTATCTTAATTACTTTGAGTTGTTTTAATTATCAAAATGTGTATGGTTATGCGTTTGGTGGTTATACTAAAATTCCTCTGGGAGAGGGGACAAGCTGTTAAATTACTTCTATCTATACTTTTAATGGTTTCCAGTTACTGGACCAAAGACATGATATTTTGGGACAGAGGCTTTATATTTGTGTTGAAGGAAAGGAGAAAAGGCTTTGAACCCCTTCCAGAGTGATATGGATTAGATGTGATAGGGTAAGACCCCCCCATCCCTGAAATCTTGGCTATAGACAGAAAAGAAAATATCAAGAAGACCAAACAGGGCAGGTAACTTGATCTGCTGATTCCTTGACATGGGAACAGCCCAGTAACTGGCTTAGACATGAAAAGGTCTCTAGCCAAAACCAGATAAATTTAAACTAAACCTTATTAGTGATAGAAACCTTAAGATTCATCATGCCATCCTTCAAATGGCATAGAGATTTATTACAAGTGCTTATTGATCAAAGTAATTCATAAAAAAGACAATTGCTGGGGCTGGAGAGATGGCTCAGTGGTTAAGAGTACTGACTGCTCTTCCAGAGGTCCTGAGTTCAATTCCCAGCAACCACATGGTGGCTCACAACCATCTGTAATGGGGATCGGATGCCCTCTTCTGGTGTGTCTGAAGACAGCTACAGTGTACTTACACATAATAAATAAATAAATAAATAAATAAATAAATAAATAAATAAATAAATAAATAAATCTTTAAAAAAAAAGACAATTGCCTTACCTTCTCAAACAAGAAACAAAATTTATCCTTAACTGATCTGTGTACCTTATGAATATGTTAATAGAATTAAAGTTTTGGTTGTGAGATTCATATGTTACAGAAGTTACAACTTGGGCAAGATTCATCCCTGGGACACCGAACTGACCTGCTGTTCCAGCCCCTGGCTTTCTGATGCTGTCCAGAGACTTGCTTTCAAAACAGCTTCAGGAATTGCTGCTGATTCCAGATGATCTGGCTTCATCTAACTTTTCAGATGGTTCCAGTCAAAACTTCAGTCAAGACCTGAGCTTTCTAAGCATACAGAGACTAGATAACAAATGCTAAAGCTAGTTTTCTTAAGCCTAACAAATTTTTCTAATTTTCCTACTCCTTCCCAGACCTTTATAGAATTTCCTGTCACCCTATTTAGCAGGAAGAAGCCATGGAAAGTCATCATCCTGATCCCTTGGGTTTGGGTGTCTGGTTATGGTTATTTTATAAATTATAGATAGGTTGCCATTTTAAGGGATAATTTAGAATGGTCATAATTTTGAACAGGAAGGAAAAAGTTGAGATAGATTACAAATTTTATTCTTGAACAAAGCATTGTGTAGCCATAATCTTACATTGATAGAAATATTTATAATTGATGAAAAATTGAAGTTATAATTTCTTACATTGGTACAGAATTTATTTATTGGTATAAAATTAGGTTTTCATTGGTGTAAATCTGTATATTGATACAAAATTTGAGGTTAATATTGTTACTCTTAGATAGGCATTGTGCCTATACAACTCATTTAAGATTACAAGGCTTTGACCTAGTCCTTCTAATAGCTGTTATTACAAACTATTTAGGATGATTAAGTAACACAAATTATGGCCAGATAATAAGCTCATGGTTATGTTAAGTTCTGATTTAATTATAATAAAACATTTTCAATTTACTCAAATAGAAATGGTTGAGAGCAGTTAAGGTTTGACAGCTCAGATATACTTTACATAGATGATAGTCTTCAAAAACATCAGAAATCCACATTCATTTAATGTTGTTTTATTATTAAGGGTCAGTGAAAATAAGACATATATGCTCCTGACAGCTTGCCCATTCCCCTTCAAAGAAGAATTTGAGCATCAAAACCTCCATAGAGAGTTGCTCCGGTTATGGCAAAGTAGCCACTAAACGAAATTTGCCCTATTCAAATACAGACGAAAAGTATTGTCCAAGAAAGAACACACAGGAGTCGGCGGGAGGGGGGAAAAGAGCACAGATTAGTTTAGCCAAGACAAAACAAACTAGTTCCTGCTTCATTTCAAAGCCTACCAGACGACTCTGAGCCAGAAGCCTGAGTACAGATGCCCCAACGTTATAAGAAATCAGGGGCTGCCCAGGTAGTCAGCTGTCTCTACAATTTAAGTTTTGGAAGCTACGTGTTTCACTTTCTGTATATTCAGTTCATATTTAATTTGTTCTTGGACTTTTGATGGGGTTGAAGACTAGTTATAGCCTCACAATCAAACTCAAGTTGTTTAACATTGAGAGAGATTATATAGGTTTGAAAGGATGGTTTTCGGGGCTGGGGATTTAGCTCAGTGGTAGAGCGCTTGCCTAGCAAGCACAAGGCCCTGGGTTCGGTCCCCAGCTCCGAAAAAAAGAAAAAAGAAAAAGAAAGAAAGAAAGGATGTTTCCAGATGGTAATACAAGCTAAAATCAAAACATAATTCAGATATAGAATTATAAGTTCTTTAAGTTAGGATAGATGGTAGAGTGTTTTATCTTATTGACAATTATGATAGACTGGATGTTAGTTATTTTATAATTTACATAATTATTATGCTTATGCTCAATTTATGTCTAAGAAATGATCTCTCTCTCTCTCTCTCTCTCTCTGGACAGAAAAGATGAGATGTTGGGGATTGGTTCTAATGCTTTGTCTTAATTCAGCCACCCAAATCAGGAATCTACATGTCCTATAATTGAAGGTACCCAATTGGTTTTTGATTGATCAATAAAGAGCCAATGGTCAATGACTGGACAGTATGAATAAGGTGGGACTTCTAGGTTCCCCGGGGAAGAACAAGGAAGGAGCAAGAAAGCTCCATCAGGAGAAGGGGTAGGATGGACCAAAAGGGAAGAAATAGGAGGGAGTAATGTCCAAAATGTAGATACAAGAAGGACCGAAAGGACTGTCAGACATTTCTTGGGCAGCAAAGATAAGAGGTCACCCAGGGTAACAAAGATAAAATATAGATTTTAAAAGATATTAACCCAGGAATAATGGAGGTGGATTTGTTAGCTATGGGGAGGATTAGAAATGCCCAGCCATTGAGCTATTCAAGGCATATCAAAATTAGCTTTTATGTGTGTCTTTCATTCACAAATCCAGAGGGCTCTGATGGGTCACTGGAAGAGCAACCCTCTGGGAACCAAAGTGGTTTAACTAATTCACTGATACAGAGTGGCACTATTTGGAGGTGTGGCCTTGTTGGAGGAAGGGTGTCACTGTGGGCGTGGACTTTAAGACCCTCATTCTAGCCGCCTGGAAGCCAGTTTTTCCCTAGTGTTCTTCCGATGAAGACAAAGAACTCTCAGCCTCTCCTGCACCATGCCTGCCTGGATGCTGCCATGCTCCCACTTAGTTGATAATGGACTGAACTTCTGAACCTCTAAGCCAGCCCCAATTAAATGTTGTCTTTATAAGAGTTGCCTTGGTCATGGTGTCTGTTCATATCAGTAAAGCCTTACTAAGACAGTCTCATTTTGAACTCATCACTCTATGCTGTTTGTGACTACTTGATCTTGTTGGCCCCTGCCTGAAACCAGTATCCTGAGATATAGCCAGTACTAGGGTATAAGTAGGAAAAGAAGAATGTGTAGGGCATGAGAATATATAGTCTGTCCTGCTCTGTACCAATTTCTGCACTTTCTAGCATCTCTCCATGATTGCTTTTTTCACATCCTGTATCAAAAGGAGGGTCTTCTTCAAGTGCCCTGCCATCTGCTCACACCTGGGCAGCAGCATTGAAAAAGGTTCCTGGGCCCCTATGAGTGAGCAGAGACAGAAGATCACATGAAGAGAAATTCCTGAGGGACCTACTGAAGTTGGGAAGAAACCAGAAACTCCAGTTTACAAGAGGGGAAGCACAGACCGTAGGTATTTAAAGTTCTGCCCTCTGCACTGACCTGGTAGAGACCAGACAGATGTTAGAGAACTGTGGAGAGTCAGATAGAAAACATTTCCTTCCCCATCTTACAAACTTCCCTCCAGCACCAGTGTTGGATCTGAACTAAAATTAGAGTCTAGGATCTTCCTACTCAATTATTTTGCTATCCAATTTAATGTGTTAAAGCAAATCTTCAAACATTATTGTCAAGTGCTTTGATATTTAAACAATTCTGACCCTGGTTTTTGTTTTTTGGGTTTTGTTGTTGGTTTTTTTTTGTTGTTTGTTTGTTTGTTTGTTTGTTTTGAGTCAAGGTCTTGCCGTATAACCCAAACTGGCTTTCTACTTGTAGCATCCTGCCTCAACCAGGTCCCTCACAGACTGTTGGGTTTGGGTGAGTGTCAGGGGATAGGGGATGTTCTAAAGGGAACTAAATCTAGCAAGGGGAGGCTCCTTGGTAGACTACATGTAGCATGCATTCATTTACTCATCCAGAAAACACACAGTGAGCTCTAGGCTTTGCAGAGCTAGACACAAGAAGAAACACTTGTGCTATGGTACCCACCTGGTGCTGTCCCCATGCCTCACAGCTCTCTCTCTCTCTCTCTCTCTCTCTCTCTCTCTCTCTCTCTCTCTCTCATACACACACACACACACACACACAGAGAGAGAGAGAGAGAGAGAGAGAGAGAGAGAGAGAACTGTCTTCAGAGCTATTAGTGCACTGTTGGGGATTTTTTTTCTCCCATAGTTATTCATTAATGATGCCCTGGGTGTGGAGTAAATGGAAGCCATATGCAGATTCTCACCATATAACTAAATGCTTCCTTCCTCCTTGCAAATCTATCTATCTGCCAGTTGGATAAGCATCAGAAGGAATCATATTGTCAGCATGAGTGGACTGTACAGTAAAGTTAAGTATTTGGCTCAGTTTACATGGTTCTTCATTCTTTATAGCATTTGGAGTTAATAGGACTTGAGATTTTTTTCATTTTTATCATTTTAGCTATTCTAATTGGTATGTGCTGGTGTCTTATTCCCATTTTACCCTGTAACTTCCAATGATAGTAAGCCTGCTTTAATATGACTATTACCTCCTTTTTCTCCTTTGTAGTGGGGAGGTGGTTCACAGTGGCCATGGGAAATATGCGTTATACTGTTTCAACCGCCGTGCTGCACAGGTGAGTGGCTTTAAGGGTGCTCATTGTGTTGTACAATCATTACCACTGCCTGACTCCAGATCCTCTTCTGTGTCCTCACAGTAGAGCTCTGTGGACTGGAGAGGATGCCTGATACCATGGGACCCCAGTGCTACCATCCAAGGACCAATGCAGAACCCGTCCACCAGGAATAGTACCTGATACCAAGCAATCTTTGCACGAATAAAGATGAGTTAGTTCCAAGTGGAAAACTATTGGTAGGATTTGAGATGGCTCATGTTTCATAGCCTTAGCGTTGTAGTCCCTTCCCTCTGCCTCCCTCTACTCTAAACTTCCACTTCCTTGGGGGTCCCACTCTAGGCAGCTGCTGCCTCTGAGATGGGGCTGGCTCTGAGCGTTGAAAGGTCATGTGTTTGTAAACTGAGAGTCGTGAGTCTTACAATGAAAGTTTTGAAAGGCTGGCCTTCTCTAGGGCAACCAAGTTAAGGCTAGCCGAAGAGCTGATGATATTCTTTTACCCTGTATTTGTCTTGCTGAAGGCCAACCAACGCCTATACGTTCTACTTAACGTCTTCAGACTCATTAAATATATACATATTTTTCCTTCATATGTGTTCCTATGCTGTTAATTTCATAAGTAGACTTGTTTTTATTTATTTTTGCTTGTCTGTTTGTTTGCTCTCAGGTTGGGATAGAGTCTAGATTTCTATGAGTTGTTTTCTCAGATTATCATTTAACACAGGCCTCCCTCTTTTGCTTCTGGCATGTGGGAATAATTTTTCTGAGAAATGCTGTTTGTAACTCACCTTCGCAAACCACACCCAACCCGTAACCTAGTTAATAATGTACTTTGAAGTCTCTTGGAGCTTGTATACTTTCTGCTTACACACTCTGGACTCAGCTGCTTAGAATTAACTGACGTTTACTGAAAACAGTGCAACCGATCTCATTACAATTTGGACATCCATAGCTACTAACTCCTACACGCTCAGCTAAACACACGACTTCATGTGTCCCCCCACTTCTCTTTGGTGACCCATTCATGCCCCTCACTCAGAGCAGTGTATCTGTGCATAAGATGTGGTCACTAGACCTGAAACCATTTGCCAGAAGCAGAGAGACACTGAGCCTTAGATTGACAATATCTGGTTGTCACTTTATGTGCTTTTCTGAGTGAATAGGATTAGAAAACAATTTCTTCCTTGATGAGACTCAAGACAAAAGTTACCCATTCCTTTTGGATACCATATTTGCTGTGCCATTGGATTCAATCAATAGAGAGGATGCCTATGCTTCCTAGATCAGATCTCTTCATAACAAATCAGGCTCACAGCTAGGCATAGTGGCTCACGCCTTCAGTCCCAGCACTCAGGAGGCAGAGGCAGGCAGATCTCTGAAATCAAGGCCAGCCTGGTCTGCAGAGCAGTTCCCAGAGAACCAAAGCTACACAGAGAAATTCTGTCTCAAACAAAAACAAAAACAAACAAAAATACCCCCCAAAACCAGAACTAACAAAACAAAAACCAAACCAACCTCTTCTTTCCCCAAATAAGGCTTACTCTTGGTAAGTCCTTTTTTTTTTTTGTTTGTTTGTTTTATTTTGTTTTTATTTTTCAGACAGGGTTTTTCTATAACTCTGGCTGTCTTAGAACTAGCTCTGTAGACCAGCCTAGCCTCAAACTCACAGAGATCTCTGCCTCTGCCTCTGCCTCTGCCTCTGCCTCTGCCTCTGCCTCTGCCTCTGCCTCTGCCTCTGCCTCTGCCTCTGCCTCTGCCTCTGCCTCTGCCTCTGCAAGAGTGCTGAGATCAAAGGCGTACATCACCACTGCCCAGCAAACTGAATCCTCTATATTGCTGACCTTACAGTTATTTGAAAAAAAATTAAGAAAGTGCCACACTTTGCACTAATTGTCTTAGAGGTGAGTTCTTTTTGTTTTTTTTTTCTTTTTGAAAGATTGACATTTAATTGTGTATCTCCCTTTTTCTCTCTGTGAGCATCTATGTGTGTATATGTATATAATATGTGTATGCATGTTTATATGTATCTATGTGTATGTTATATATGTCATGTTATGCACATGTAAGACAGAGGACAACTTGATAACTTACAGGAGTTGGTTTCTCCTTTTACCAACAAAATTCCAGAAATAGAATTCAGAATGTCAAGCTTCTCAATGAGTTGTTATACCTGTGTGCCATCTTGACAGCCACTCTTTAAAAACAAATAAACAAAGACTTGTTTTATTAATTCTTCGAGAATTTCATAGACTGCCTTTTTTTTTTATCACATTCACTCCCAACACCTCCCACTAATTCTTTCCAGATCTCTACCCCTCCAACTTAGTATCGTCTTTTTATTTCTTTGACATGACCTGCCAGGAGCTGCACTCTTAAAGAAAACTGACTCTGAAGTCCAACCTTGCATTAATATCCTTTAACATTTCTGGTGGTATTATTGATTGACAGATTTAATGAATAATCTGACTTTTAACGGAAAGAGCTAACGTCGAGAGAAAGGTCATTTCATACTTCACTTCACGTTTTCTAATAACCGTTACCCACTTTTCCCTCTTTGGTAATTCATGAGGGGGTGGGTGATGGTAAAGAGTAGAGAAAAGATGCTTTTTCAGAATGAGCAATGTCAGGTTCTCTTAGGCCAGATATGCAGATGTATAGAGTCCTCTGCTAATGTAGGAAAGACTCTGCTAATGTAGGAAAGCCTCCACACTTCTACTCTGGGATTTTAGATGGTGGTTTTAGAAAATATCAAGATCTTATGGGTCGGGCATGACAGATTTTCAGAACTCTCAATAATTGTTGGCAGACAGGCAAACCAACTTCCAACGTGTTAATAGGCATGCACAGATGTAATCCAGTCAGTTCTGGAAATCAAACCCGAAGTTGTCCAGAAGGGACATTTCCAATATATTCTCTCTGTTCTTTGTTCTTATTGGGGGTGGAAGACTGAAGGACTTTGGACTATTAACATCAAAGACTCTGAGAGTTCTCTGAGGTGCAGTGTGAGGCAAATGGCTGCAGGGTAGAGAGGCCGCTGCACTGCTCAGCACTGATTACTGATGAGTGAGTGATGCCTGAGGTGGCTGCCCTGGAATGCACAGGTGAGGTGGGGATCCTGTTTCATTTTGTTTTTCTTTCTGTTCTTGTGGGTCTTCCGAGTCTGTGTTTGTCACTTTCCAGTGTGCTTTCTTGTGGGATTTCACACCGTCGTCTGTGAAGGTTGTCATGTGAGAACTTTCGAAGCAGAATTCAGTGAGTGGCCATTGTAGGAGCAGTCCCAGTGGGAACCGGGAGCTTCTTTGCAGTAGCTCGAGATCCACTCAGGGCTGAAGGAAATGAAAAAGCTGTGCTGTCCGAAATATTTCGGCAAGCTAGCACCGGATCCCTCCGATGACAGTGCCCATCCCCCTTCTTTCCTCCTCACCATCTTCCCCTCCCTCTCCCTTTCCCTCACCATCTCCCCCACTCTCCCTCCCCTCCCCCTCTCCTTCCCTTTCCCTCTCCCTCTCCCTCTCCCTTGTTGTTCCTTCTCCCTCTCTGTTTCCCCTCCTCCCTCTCCCCTCCTCCCTCTCCCCTCCTCCCTCTCCCCTCCTCCCTCTCCCCTCCTCCCTCTCCCCTCCTCCCTCTCCCCTCCTCCCTCTCCCCTCCTCCCTCTCCCCTCCTCCCTCCCATTTTCAGTGGTGCTCCTTTCTGGGTTTTAATTGGAAACGGCTCCTTCACCTGAAGTTCCCACTGTGTTTAGCTCTTCATACATTGGTTTGTTTCTGTCTCATGCTCTCAACAGGTTTTATGTCTGTAGAAGGATGCATAACTGAACTTAAGAGAAACAAGCTGGGTTTTCATAACATCAGCTGGTCGGTGACTTACTCCCAGTGGCCAGAGGTCCGCCTCACAGGCTTATGTGTGAGACTAACCCAGAGCAGCACAGTTTCCGGGGAGAAACAAAGCCTGGGTATACATTTTGATTCCATGGTCCTGGAGGAACTTGACGTTCTGCCCAGAGGCTTCTTTACAAATTTTAAAGGGGGATTTTACCTTATTTAACTCTTCTGATAGAAAACACAGTGTTAGAACACAGGCCTGCACCTTCAGGTCAGAGTACCACAAGTACCAGACCGTCCCCCACCCTACACACACACCCTGTTCTTGGGGACAGTTGGGTTAGTGCTGGCTCCTGCCAAGGACCCTGTGGCTACAGTAGGGATCGGTGACTAGCATTTAAACAAACAATGCTGCTTCCTTATTGGGGCCTGGAAGAGATTATTTGAGGTTCTTTTTGTGAATTGAAGCTCCCTGGAAAGTGTGCTTTGCCTAATGTCAAAGATTTTCAAAGCTGACAAGGAAGAGCTCCCTGACTGTGGAGAACTGGAATGTTCTGGAATGTTCTACATCTAGAGGCAAAATGATTCTAGGCTATAATCAGTCTGTGTTAGGAATCTTGGATCGCCCACTTCCGTAGCTGTCACTACATCTTTTTAACTATCAGGTAAAACTTAACCATATTGATGGGCCAATAGCTTCTACCAACGCAAAGCAAAAAAAGCCCTCAGACTACCTCCCTATGTCCCTATTAGACTATCTAGACAATGCCCTGATTTCACTTCTTGTTTCTTGACTGTAAAAGTTCGTGTGTCCATTTCCACATCTGACTTGTTACTCGGGCCAGCTGCGCTGCGAAAGGCCAGTGGCACACATATTTGACTCGGAATAACTACCTTTTATCTCCAGTAAGGTGAGAACTGAGTCTTGTATTTACATCCCTGGAAAGCATTTGTTGACCTTTAAGGTAGCAATAAACTTCAGCAGTCTGGGGAATGGGGATGCAGAAGAGGTGATTTACAGCCAGGAAGTCTTTTGGTCGACTCTTGGAGGTTACTAAAAATCCTTGGTGAAAATGGCCCCATTCAGGTGCATTGTGACAGCTCACTATGGGCAGTTAGGAAGTGTTCAGGGAGTGGAGGGTGGGTGTGAGGATGTAGGTTTCTTGAGTAAGTTAACTGAGTTAACTATTTGTTAAGAAAATAGGCTGCCTGGTATGCTGTGAATGGGCAAAGAAGTGTCTAGAGACCCGGATTAGGAGTGAGAAGTAACAGGAAACAGAAGAATTATCACTGTATTTTACCAGGGGTGGGAGCAGGGGAGGGTTGCTTCGTTTCAAGCCAGAGTCTGTTGGTGTTATGTTGGACAACTGAAGAAAGAGGTCACTCTAGAATGTAATCAGGCTCGGAGGCAGCAGGAAGTCCAGCCTCAGTGAGCTGAACCTCAGCGGTAGTCCAAGAAGAATATTTATTGAGAGTTACACAAAAGTTGCTTTTTTGGGTTTAAAAGCCAGTTTCTCATACCAAAGCCCCTAATCTACATGTTTCATGAGGGGGAACATCACATCACCCAAAAGTTAGTCCTTACTGTGCACTCTCTGCCATACCCAATAATGTAAGACATTTCAGATCTGCCGGGACTGTCTTGTGACCCAAGTCATGCAAAGACTGAAAATCTCCTTCAACAAAAGGACTCTACGGATAGCAGAACACAGTCTTTGGGATGTCTACCCTAGGTATAATGGAAACAACGATTTCATTCTAGTGTTTACCCTAGATATAATGATTCTACTAGATTTCCACTTCAATAAACAGAGCCGTTTCTGGTTCTATAGCTCAGGCCGCCCTCTTCACCTAGATGAGTCTGAGCTGACCTTTCTGCCTCCACCTTCCGAGTAGCAGAATTATAGGTGCGTGCCACCTCGCCCTCTCGTTTCTGCCTTGTTAACACAAAGGACCATGTGAGATGGTGGGGATGGTGTTTCCTTACAGTGGAGCAGCCTTCCGGCTGATCCTCCTTTCTTCCCTGTTTTGACTTTAAGGGCAAACTGTGGAATGCACTCGGCCCACTTGTCTCATGTCAGAACAAAACAAAACAAACAAAAAACAAACCAACAGCAAAATCCCAGGTATTCTTTTAAAGATTTATTCATTTTATGTATAAGTGCTTTACCTGTATGTATGTATGTATGTATGTATGCATGTACATATGTATGTGCACCACACATGTGCCTGCTGCCTGTAGAGGTTAAAAAAAAAAAAAGGCATCAGGTCCACTGGAACTGGAATTCTGGAGAGTTGTGAGCTAGCATGCGAATGCTAGGTGTCAGAACACAGCTCAAGAATGAAGTCGTGTGAGTGAAACTCTGAGTGCTCATGAGAAAACTCCAAGAAAATAATACAAGAGTCTTGTGAACTAATTTTCTTCAGAAACATGGAGTTCTTCCTGGAGTGCTCTTTTGTGCCCCTCCCAGATGAGGCAGATAGGAGTGCGTTTTCCTCAGATTATTCATTACAATTGCTATTGTTATTGGTATATCCGTGCCTTCATGGAAAAACATGTTTTTGACATGTGTGGTGCATCCTTTAAGAGAGCTTCTTGCTCTGAGGAAGTTGGATATTGCTTGAAACCTTAGTCTGCCTCGACTTTAGGCCCTACTCTCCCAGGTTCACTGGGAACCAAACCCAGGTCCTCTGCAAGAGATCACAAGTGCTCTTAACTGCTGAGAGTGCTCTCTCTCTCTCTCTCTCTCTCTCTCTCTCTCTCTCTCTCTCTCTCTCTCCAGCCCTCAAACAGGAATTCTGATGCTTATGATATGTAGACAAAATATGTGAAACATAAAATAGTTGACCTCATGCCAAGTTTTATTCTTAGTCCCCAGGTTCCAGCCCGGTGCTGAAGGCCTGATGGGCCTCATTTTGCCTTCACTTCCCCACATCTGAAGACTATACCTTTGTCCCCACTTTGAAAAGTACAACTAAGTTACCAGCTTCCTGCTCTCCCATTTAAAGTCTGAGAGAGCAGTTTGAATGAATAGCTCCTTATTTTTAGTTCAAACTTAAAGTCCCCCCCTACTCCAGCTTCCCCATTGAACTTCCCCAAACTTCATCCACTCTGCGATATTTAAATATGCGCTTTACCTCAGGCCTTGGAAATCCCTGTCAAATGTGAGAAGAATAGCCCTGTGGCCATTGCCTTTCCAGAGCTTTCCAGTGCCTCTGCAAACCTTTGGGTCCAGCCACTTCTTTTAGGCTGAGCACCTCCGCTTGGAGCCTCCAGATGTCCACTTAGGTTGCAGTGCCTGAGAAAACACAAGCCGTCAGAAAGAGAAACACAGAGCGTGAAGTCCAGAGGTAACACGACTGCTGATGTGAATTCATCCCAGAGACGCCGAGTGCTAGATCCAGAGCAGCAAGATGCATCTTCTGTGGTAACTTGGAGCTTCCTCAGATTTGGTTCTCCGGATCTTCGTGGAAGACAACGGAAGCGGCAGATTCCCAGTTCTTGCTTCCAAGATGGTCTCATGCACCCAGCCAGGAATGGAGCAGAGAGTAGAAGAGAGACACGTGCTTCTCCTTGTAAACCTTCTTATTTATTCACTACTTATTTATTTGAGGGTGTGTATGTATGTGCACATGCATGTGAAACCAGAAATGGATGTTGCATGTCTTCCTCAGTCACTTTCTTTCTTTCTTTCTTTTTTTTTTTAATTTTTTTAAAGATTTATTTATTATATATGAGTACACTGTTGCTGTCTTCAGACACACCAGAAGAGGGCATCAGATCTCATTACAGATGGTTGTGAGCCACCACGTGGTTGCTGGGATTTGAACTCAGGACCTCTGGAAGAGCCGTCTGGTGCCCTTAACCGCTGAGCCATCTCTCCAGAACTCTCTCTCTCTCTCTCTCTCTCTCTCTCTCTCTCTCTCTCTCTCTCTCTCTCTCTCTCTTTCTTTCTTTCTTTCTTTCTTTCTTTCTTTCTTTCTTTCAGAATGGACCTGCCATTGAACCTAAAGTTCTCTGATCCATCGACATAGTCCTGCTGTCCAATTGGCCTTAGAACTCCCCCTGTCTGTCCCCCCACCCCTGGGGTTATGGGAGCGCTCTTTTGCACTTGGCTTTTTATTTGGGGTCTGGAAATGCAAACTGAGGACCTCATAATCGCAGGGCAAGTATTTTGAACCATCCGTCTAGCCCCTTTGTGTGTGTGCTTTTTAAATGGACAGCAGTCTGTGCAGGCTAGGAAGGCCGAGCTGTTACATTGTTACTGTTTCGTTTTATGTTGGTGAGGTAACAGGGCTGAAGAACTCTCCAGTGTCAAGGATTCCGATGGCCTCTCGCCCTGAGAGTCCTAGGCGCACGCATGCTCCACAGGCACAGTTGCCCTAAAAAAAATAAATAAATAAAAACATCTTTTAAAAATTGGTGAAACATAATTGAAAGCCACAACTCTCTCATTAAAGATTTTTAAAAATGTGTGTGTGTGTGTGTGTGTGTGTGTGTGTGTGTGTGTGTATGTGTGCCTGAGGGAGTTTATATATATCATATTTACAGTACCTTTGGCAGTCAGAGGGCATGAGATCCTTTTACCCCACAACTGGAGTTACAGGCAACTGTGAGGGACTCGATGTGGTTCTTGGAAATTAAGCAGAGGTCCTCTGGTGAGCAGTAAGTGTTCTTAACTGCTGTATCCCACAGCCCCGTTTTCTTTCAAATTGATGAGATGTAGCTAAGGACCCCCCCCCCCCTTCTTTTTAAACTCTTGGTCCTCCTGCCTCAGCGCCTGGAATGCAGACATTGCAGGCAGGGGTCATGACACAGATCCTATAATTTATAAACGACATGCTTCAGCTTCTTGGTTTCTCTTGTTTAGATCCATCCCTCTTCTGCATACTAGCACTCTCCAGCACGCAATTACGTGGTTTCTGTAACTACCCATCTAAGAGACAGGTCCATTTCCGCAGCAACCTATGTGTAAATTCTTCTCTTCTCCTGCACAACTGTCTTTGGCCTACTCATCAGATTTTCTGTAGACGTGTGAATGTCCCTTTGTGGGGGTTGGGGCACATTTGCAGGATACAGGACCTGGGACCTTGAGCGTGTGAGCTTCCTGCTACTGGCCTCATCTTCAGCTGTGCATATTTATTCCCAACAGCAGCAATCGTTGCACCCACTCGTTGGGTACTTTGTGTGCTCCAGACACAGCGACAGCTCTCTCAGACAGACAGTGTTCTATCCCAGATAGCTCCCTATTTAAAGCAAAGAAGGGGGGTGGGGTGGGTAGTGAAGAAACGGCTTACTGGTTAGGAATACCAACTGCTCTTCCAGAAGGCCGGGGTTCAATTCTCAGCACCCATGGCATGGCAGTTCGAATCTGTTCTTGTGCTAGACTCACATGATCTAAAGACCCCTTCTGGCACCAGACACAAGCACTTGGTGCACAGACGTACATGCAGGCAAAACATGAAACAAACAAACAAATAGATGGTCGGAGAGATGGTTCAAAACAAGCAAGCAAGAAAGCAAGCAAGCAAGCAAGCAAGCAAGCAAGTAAGCAGATAATTGGAGAGACGGCTCAGTAGTTACAAGCACTGGCTGCTCTTGCAAAGGACCAGAGCATCAATTCCCAGGATCTACATATTAGCTTGCAAACACCTTTAATTCCAGTTACAGTGCCCTCTTCTGACCTCAGTGGTTACCGGACACCAGGTGGTGTACATACATGCCAAAGAAATGCAAACACACACGTGAAATGAATAACTGATAAATTAAACAAAATCATTTTAAAAATAAATTAAATAAATCAAGCAGAGGAGCCTGAGATACAGAGTGACATAAGTGGCTGGAGTTCACGCGGTCAGCGGGCAGCCGGCTCGGGCTTAATGCTTGGCAGTTGGGCTGCAAAGTCAGGTTGTCAATTCCAAGCCCTAGAGAAAAACTGTATTGGTGCTTTGATAAATTAAGAGCTGGAGCCCAGTCATTCCCTTTTGTTTTGGTAGACCACTTTACTGTCAGTTGAGATTATTATTCTTTTAGGTGTCCTTTAATCCCGAGTCCCTTACCTCTGTCTTCCATCCATAGTTACTCTCCATTCTGTGTGAGAACATCCGGAATGAATTTGTTCTAGGTAAGCGCCTTTCAGGTTAATCTTAGAGGCGCGCAGGTGAAGTGCCTGTAGAGGCCAGAAGAGGGCGCCAGATCCCCTGGTGCGGCTTGGAAGGCAATTACAGATGCCCAATCTGGAAACTGAACTTGGGACGCATGGGAAAGCAGCCAATGCTCTTGTTTGCTGAGCCATCTCTCCAGGCCCTATTTTCTGTTTCTTTTTATTCCTTTCTGAAATAAATTCTCAGTTTTAACTCCCAATCTTTCTAATTGCTGTTATCATTCTTTTTTAAAAGAAATTAGAGAATTGAGATTTTTTTAATTTGTTTTACATCACATGCTTAATATAACTCTATGTTAATTTTAATGGATTTAAAAAAAATAACATTTATTTTTGTATGCCCATCCTCTGCACACACATGATGCAGCTTGCTGTGGAGGTCAGGGAAAAACCTTCTTGGGTCAGCTTTCTCCTTTTACCATGTGGGTCCTGGAATCAAACTTAGGGCATCGGGATTGGTGCCAAGTGCCTTTACCTGCTGAACGAACTCACCAGCCCCTGTTGCAGTGTTTTTGATTCTTAGAGTCTTGGGATATTTTAAAAGTGTAATTTTCAGGATGGATAATATACAAATTTTAAAAATAAAAAAATAAGCAGCATGAAACTCATTTTGTGTAAAGCCTACTTCTCTTGTGGTGCTTCTTCGTTTGGATCTCTTCAGCAAATGTGACTCAAAGCCTCTACACTTTTCATAGAGAAAAATAGCAGGGTACAGGTGATCTGACTGGGGAAATGGGAAAAGGGGGCCCTCCAGTTAGGGACAGGGAAGGAGTTAAATACCGAAGGAGCATAAAATTACAATCAGGATATGTGAAAAATTCACAAGGAGTCAAATTATGAACTATCTACCTAAAAAAACACATAATGCATGTCTTTGTCTAAATGTGCATGTATATATACGTCTATATATACATACATATACATATGTATGTACATTTGCATATGCATTTACATATACATCATATACATATACTCATACACATGCACATACACATACATATACACATACGTGTGTGTGTGTGTGTGTGCATGTGTGTGGTTTAAATGAAATGTTTTCATCTAAGCTGACAATGCAGCCTCCAAGAGCAAAAGACTGTCCAACAAACCCTAACACCAGGCATGATAGGCCCTTTTTGGAGTTGTGGTCAGGGTCATCTAAGAGACTTCCAAAACACTACAGGCTATTACATCACTAATTCACACCAGTGAGAAACCTAATGAATATATAAACTGTGGAAAAGACTTCACCCAAAAGGAACATCTCAGTTTGTACAAGAAAAGCATCATGTTGGCCATCAATATGGGAGTGCTTCAACATGGAGTCAGCATCCAACAGGACCAAAGAATTAACAGAGGGGACAATGTTTACAAACAGTGACTTTGGGAAAGCTTCGCCTCAAAGTCCAACTCCAAAAGCACAAGGAAACTTGCACAAGAGAGAAATTATGTGTGCACTGACTGTTGGAAGGCCTTTGATGGTAGGTCAGATTTCAGTAGGCACAGATGACTCACATTAGAGAAAGAACTCTTGTCTGCCAAAAAAAGAAGTGGAAATGTCTCCCTCCAGAAGTCAGAGTTGACTTCAGCAAACTCACACCGGACAGAGTCCTTATGAATGCCGTAAATGAGATATTGATATTCAGCCTCACCGAAGTTGTACAGAATCCATGCGAGGAAAGAGCTCTCGTGCCTTCTAGATAAGGGAAGGCATTTTACAACGTCACATTTTAGTAGATACACGGTGATTCACACCAGTTCTTACAGTGACGTTATGGTGCCGTTATCACATGAAGGACTCTACAAGGAAACCAATTCTTAGTCTATTAGCACGTTTCCAAATAAATATACTCCTTGAGGTGCTTGGAGTGATCCTTTCATAAGCAATCTAATTGCATATGACACAACTCACAAAGGACAGCTGTCTGTGCACTTCTTACAGCTTGCAAATTGGCATAAGAAAAATTACTTGCAGAAACAGAGTTGTAAAACTAAGCACACACGCCCCGTTTGTAGTAGCAAGTTAGGTGATTGTGATTTCATTTCAGATGATGATCTAAGGAAGGTGATACAACACAAATTATTGTTAATCTGTGTTGGGAATTGGTTGGAATGCTTTATTTTGATTTGGCCACCAATTCGGGAACCTTCTTGTCCAAATGTTGACAGTCCCTGTCTCCAATTGGTTTTTGATTGACCAATAAAGAGCCAACGGCCAATGGTTGGAGAGACAGAGAGGGAGAGAGGGAGGGAGGGAGGGAAGGAGGGAGGGAGGGAGGGAGGGAGGGAGAGAGAGAGAGAGAGAGAGAGAGAGAGAGAGAGAGAGAGAGAGAGAGAGAACTTCTATGTTCCTGGAGGAGGAAACACAGGGAGGAGAAATAAAGGAGCTCTGCCCAGAGTAGGACAAACCACACCAGAAAGGAACAAGAGAGAATAGCAGCAGAAATGTAAGTGGAAGGCCTGCCTAGAAGCATCTTGGGGAGCAAAGATAAGGAGAGGCGCCCAGAAGAAGCCGGGGCAATAAGATAAACTATAGCTTTAAGAGGCATTAACTCGGGAATGCCTGACGGGAGAATGTTCAGGCTACGGGGAGGATTAGAAGTGCCCAGCATTGAAAAATTGCCTCCATTAGAGTAGCGGGTGGGCATGTCTGTGGGGCATCTTCTTGGTTAATGATTGATGTGGGAGGGGTGCAGCCTATCATAGATGGTGCCACCTCTGGACAGGTGGTCATGAGTTGCATAAGAAAGTGAGCCATGCAGGGTAAACCAGTAAGAAATGTTTCCCCCACGGTCTCTGCTTCAGTTCCTGACTCCACGTTCCTGCTTGAATTCCTATCTTGGTTTCTCTAGATTATGAACTGCTTGTATACCAAATAAACCTTTCTTTCCTTCCGGGTTGGTTTTGGTCAGAGTTCTTGTTAAACCTGAGAAGTGTGAAGTGAGTGGCAGGGGTCCGGGGAGGATGCTGTATTGCTGAACTGCGAGGAAAGTCTCTAGCTAAGGTGGAGATCTGCTGGTTTGGTTTCTTTCCATTCTTGGCGTGTTTTCAGTGTTTCCCGAGTCCGTGTTTTGTCACTCCGCAGTGTACTGTCCTGTGAGATTTCACAGTGTCGTCTGTGAAAGCTGTCCTGGGAGGATTAGTGAATCGCTGGGGACGTTGGGAGTGGGCTCTGCCGAACCCGGCCTTAGGTAGGAGCTGGGCGTTTCAGGGTGCAGATCTTGAGGAGGCTTGTGACGCACTCAGCCTACTCGGGCCGTGATTGGCTCTGTAGGAGCCAAGAAAGCAAGGCTGCCAAGGACAACGATGAAGACACAAACACAGAGACCGGAGGTGTTTGTGAGTGACAGCGTTGCATTCTGGACAGGCGCTGTGAGTGGAGGACCTACTATGAGGCCATGCGCAGGATTCGACTCCAAATTGTGATTCCCAAGAAGAGGAAAATTAACAAAATATATGAAAAATGGAAAAATTAGTTCTTTACATTTTGACTTCAAATGGAGGAGACAGAGGACCATTCTCAATCTGCCTTGTTATTTGCAGTAACAAGGGCTAAAAATTCACTTAACGAATGGGGGGGAACTCAGGAGATGTGTATGTTAATTTAGATGTGAGTTCTGTAGTCAGCAGAGTCTCTGTGCTGCGTGCTGGAACCAGATAATTTCCAACCCCAGAATGGTATTTCCTGTAGGGACCTAGAGCTGCAAAAGGAAAATTTTAAGAAGAATTTTGTTTGTTTGCTTGCTTTTGCTCTTTTTTGAGGCAGGGTCTCATGTAGCTCTGGCTATCTTGGAACTCACTGTGTAGACTAGGCTGGGCTCCAACTCAGATCTGCCTGCTTCTGCCTCCAAAGCGTTGAGATTAAAGACCTGTGCCACACACCCATCTCTTAATTTCTAAGTTCACTTTGCATAAATTCTTTAGAGATACACAAACAAGCCAGTGGACAGGGTAATGATCAGTAACTGACAGCCAGAATTAAAATGCCTTCCCAGTAAGAAATGACTTCACATGATTAGAGATTAATGAAGGAAAAAGATCTTTCCTAATAGTGTCTAACTGGTTTTAACTAAAGCACAAAAGGGAACCAGCCTTGAACAGACATATTTGTCAGCTTACATAGGCCTTAGGCTTATACATTCCACATATGCTTATACATTCTATACATTCCCCACATGCTGTCTACATATGGGTTCAGGCCCCACATTACAGTTTGAATAATCGTATAGGGACAGGAAACTGCAAGTCCGGCCACTTGATAGATGAGAGATTTCCATCGCAAAGATATTAGCAGGATTATTTTAAACTACCCCAGTGTAGTTGTTCTTTTCAAACAGTTGTTACCAAGGGTCCTCCTGCCCACCTGGCAAGAACTATGGTTTTTGGTGGAGTGGGGTGAGGATAGAGCACAGGGACTCAATGGTAGACCAGGACTTAATGACGGTTGTCACCTCGTGCTGACCCTTGAGCCGTCCTTAGAGGTATGTTCTTGGACTTGGGGTGGGAGCCAAATTAGAGGTCAGTCTTGGTGAATGAACATCAGCAGAAACGTTTTTCTCAGAAGCCCTAAACTTCAATTACGATATAATTCTTTTTCTTTATGGTTTTTTGACACACCTGGTTAGTGAACTATTTATCTTCCCATCATAATGGAAGACAGCACTCCTTCAGCTAATTTCTACTTTGGGTAATTAATTTCCTAAATGAGTTAATTAACAAATTCTTTATAGCATATATATTCCTTCAAGTTTCTCCTGCATCAGTACCACATCCATATTGGAGCACGTTATTTGAACCCCCGAATTGGGGCTTATTTAGGGTTCTCTGGGGTTTATTTAGGTTCCCCGTACATTGTGGTCCCTGTGTGTTGGTTAGTTTTATTCGTCAGCTTGACACAAGCTAGGGTGATCCAGGAAGGGGAACATCAACTGAAAAAATGCCTCCATCATGGATGCAATTCTGTGGAATGTTTTCTTGATTAATACTTGATATTCTAATTTTGAGTTTATTTGTTTGTTTTGCAATAATTTATTTTATTTTTAGAAACGGGTGTCTCTGTTATGTAGCCCTGGCTATCCTGGAACATATTATGTGAATCAAATCAAGCTGACCCCAAATTCACCCAAGTGATAGAGTTAAAAGCATGTGCCACCACGAATTAAAGATTTTTTTTATTTTATTTTCATTTTGTGTACGAGTGGTTGGTTGACTGCATGTATGTGTGCTTGGTGCCCACAGAAGCCAGAAAGTTGGCTCCTTTAGCATGCGGGTGCTGAGAGCAGACAGTGTGCTCCTAACTACTGAGCCATCTATCTCTTCAGCCTCAAATGCTTTTTATTGTTTTCTTCAGGTATGAACACCCTGTGAACACCAAGCTGGCCTTGAATTCGTGGCAATCTACTTACGTATTGCTGTGCTTTCTGCCCCCTTACAAGAGTAAGACCACTGATTGACAGTTGACTAGAATGAGACTATTTCCACACTGGGGCATGTTACTTTAATACTTTCTGTTGGAAGTGATTTGGGGTAAATTATATTTTTCTGTGAAGCACTTGTTGGTTGTCATCAAGTTGGCAATGATTTCAGAGGCCCGGAGGAGGTTACTGGTTAGGAGGCAGTTTGTCAGCCTGACCGTCCTATGCCTCACTGGTTAGAGGTTCCTGAAGTCATTGGTGCTTATATCTGCACGCTGATGTGTAGGGCGCCCTCCTGTGGTGAACAACGGTACTGCGCATACTCAGGCTTTGCACCTGGCATCAGTTGGCGGGTAATATGCTAATGAGGGAGCAGTACCATGCTAATGAGGTGATTCGTGCTCTGCCAATCCCTGAAGGACAATTAGCATAGCCTCAGCCTGCTGTCTATATAAGGCGAGCGCTCTTGCTGCTTGAGGTCCCCGTATCAGAAATGAGGTGGTCCTGCAATAAAGGCTGTTGACAAGGATCCGACGGTGTTGCGTCTTCCTTGCTGGACGAGGTGGGCGAGACACTGATGCAGAGGGGACATCGCATTACAGACAGGGTGGAAGTGTGTTAGGGATTGGTTCTAATGTTTTCATTCAATCAGGAACCTGCATGTCCAAACGCTGAAGGTCCTTGTCCCCAATTGGCTTTCGATCATTTGATAAAGATGCCCACAGCCAATGGCTGGACACTGGGTGGAGACACTTAGAGTCGTGGGTCAGGGCACAGAGCGGAACAGAGCGGAATTGCAAGGATGAGGTAGGAGATGGAAGAGGAGAGCTGCAGAAGAGAGCCAACAAGACATACGAGAATTTGGGTGGCCACTGGTCACTTCCCTGGTTGGGCCTAGGGTAGCAGGGGAAGGTTTAGGAGTGCCCAGTCTTTGAGGTAGCCAAGGCATCTTTTTAAAAAAAAGCTAAAGTGTCTTTCATTCATGGACCCAAAGATAGATTCCAGGCAGGTGCACGCGTGTGATCTGCTAGGATCTGCAACAAAGTGGTATAGCAAAGACTCTCTGCTAGAGATGGCATGCAACGTTATGTGCGAGAACCTACTGTTTAAATAATTTAGAGATTCCTGAATGAAAGAGACAATACACACGCACCACGAGACAAATTTAGGAAGAGGGGGGATTTGGTTTCTCAGCTAGTCTAGTCATGAATGATGTGGTTCCCATGCAAGCCGCAAAACTAGAACACACCCAATGGCAGGGATTTACCCCAGAGCTGCCTGTTTAGAGGAAGACAGTAAGAAGCAGACAATAAAATCTGCCTGCCTCCAGCCATCAGAAAAATAAAGGATAGAGGTGCATAAATCTAGTTCAATTCTTTTTTAAGAATAGAAGGGACTATTCAGGATCTGCCTGAGCCACATGGGGATATTTCTTCCCATGGTTTAAAAATGATACAAAGAGCTTAAACTGAGAATTTGGGAGCCCCTGGTGTGCAAAGAGTCAGGCCACTGCTAGGAGTTAGACAATGAGAGGCAGAAAGGCAGATGGTGGACACAGCCTGCTTCCTACAAGCAGGACAGGGATTTTTTACAGTTTGATTTAATCGTTTTTAAGAATAGAAGTGTGTATAATGTTAATTGTTTAAATGTTCTTAAGTATACAGAGATATTACGCTCCGCAGCAGGGAGAAGGTAGGGAGAGTGAATGAAAAACATGCTTTAGAGAAATTTAAAAGTCTCACCAGGGCAAATTCTCAAATGGGTCCACATGAGATTTGTGGGGTTCCCTGGTATGACAAAAATGGAGGCTGTAAATAGGCTTATATAGCAAGTAGAAGGGAATTTAATTAAAGTTAAATACAGAGATGTATAAATGTTGAGGCATTTGGTCTTTTAAAAAATTAGATTGAAAACAGGGGATAGGAAGCCTAACCTATCTCGAACAGTAGAAATTTAGGCCTTGAGAGTTACATATAGAGAAAGGGGCATACTACAATATGTGCCCACAGAGATATCAATCTCCACAATAGAGAGAATTTAAGTATACATAGATAATATACATATTGAGGCTTCTGATCTTAAATTGTAGGTTGAAAAGTTGGAGACAGAAACACTGTCTCAGCAGAAAATATTTGTTTAGATTGCTTTAATTGCTTTGAATTGTTTCAATTATCGGAGTGCGTGTGGTTATGAGTTTGGTGGTTACATTAAAATTTCTCTGGGAGAGAGGTCAAGTTATACCTTTAATGATTTTCAGTTATTGGCCCAAGAGCATCCTATTTGGGGAAAGAGGTTCTGTATTTGTGTTGACAGGAAAAGAGAAAAGGCTTTGGACCCCTTCCAGTGTGATATGGATCAGATATGACAGGGGGAGACCTCCTGAAGATCTTAGCTACAGAAAAGAAAAAGTCAAGAAACTCAAACAGGACAGGGTAACTTGGTCTGTTTATTCCTTGTCAAGGCAACAGCCCTATAACTGGCTTAGACATAGACATGTCTCTAGCGAAAACTTCAGTTAAAATCAGACAATAGATCTCATTGTTTATGGAACTCTTAGGATGCTTCATGCCTTCCTTCATATGACACAAATAAAGATTTATTATAATTAGTTATTGATAAAACTAACTCATAAAAGAGACTGGTGTCTTTTACCTGCTCAAGCAAGAAACAGAATTTCATTCTTAACAGATCTGTTCACCCTGTACAATCCAAACAAGTATCTTAACGGTACTAAAATTTTGGCTGTGAGATTCATGTATTACAGAAGGTACAGGTTTGCCTAGATTCATCCTCAGAGATGCTGAACTGACCTGACCTGCTGTTCCAGCACCCTGATTCCTGATGCTGTCCAAAGACTTTCTCTCAGAACAGCTTCAGGAATTACTACTGATTCCAGATGATCTAGTCTCATCCAACCTTTCAGACAGTGTGCTCCATCCTGGAGAACTTCAATCCATCCAATCAGAACTTCAGGCAAGCCTCTGAGCCTTCTAAGCATACAGAGACCAGACAACAGATGCGAAAGCTAGCTTTCTTAAGTTTAACCAGTTTTCCTAATTTTCTTGCCCCTCCCCAACCTTTTACATAATTTCTTGTTGTCCCTATTCAGCAGGAAGAAGCCATGGAAAGTTCTCGGTCCAATTCCTTGGGTTTGAGTGTCTGGCTATGGTTATTTTATAAATTATAGATAGGTTGTCATTTTAAGGGATCATTTGGGAATGGTCATTTGAACAGGGAAGAAGTAGATGGGATGGATTACAAAATTTATTCTCGAAGAATGCATTATGATGTAGCCATAATCGCACATTGGTAGAAATCTTTGTAATTGATGTAAACTTAAATATAATTTCTTATATTGGCACAGAATTATATATTGATATAGAATTAATGTTTAATTGATATAAATCTGTATATTAATACAAAATTTGAAATTAATATTATTACTCTTAGATAGGCATTGTGTCTATGCAACTCATTTAAGAATACAAGGCTTTGACACAGTTCTTTTAATAGCTGCTATCACAAAGTGTTTAAGATGGTTAAGTAACACAAATTAAGGGCCAGATAGTGAACTCACAGTTATGTTATATCCTAATTTGATTGTGATAAACATGCTTTCAATGTGCTCAAATAGAAATGGCTAAGAGTAGCTAAGGTTTAACAGTTCAAATATACTTTTTATAGACAGTCTTCAAAAACATGAGAAATCTACAGAATGTGACATTTAATGTTACTTCCTTTGACCATGAGACATGTCCGTTCCTGATAGCTTCCCCATTCTCCTTCAAAGAGGATTTGAACATCTTTATCTCCAGGTGAGGTTGCCTACCATGGCAAGGTAGCAATTGGGCAGAAATTGCCCTATCCATCTACAGACAAAAAAAAAAATATTATCTAGAAAAGGACAAAGAGATAGGCAAGTACTAATCTCTGCCAAGACAGAGTTAGCTAGTCTTTCATATTCCTACTTCATTTATGGGTCTGCCAGATGGCTCTGGGCCAAAATGCTGAAGACAGATGTTTCAACATTCTAAGTAATTAGGGGACTGTCCAGGTAGGTCCCTGTTTCTACTTGTTTAAGTTTTGGAAGCTATGTTTTTATGCTTCCTATTTATTCAGCCAACATTTAATTAGCCCTTGGATTTCTGACAGGGTTGCAGACTATTTATAGTCCTATAAGCAAACTTAAGTCGTTTAACATTAAAAGATATGACATAGAGTAAAAAACAAGCTTTTCAGATGGTGCCACAGGCTAAAATCAAAACATAATTCAGGTATAGAATCGTAAATACTTTACATTAGGAATGATGATAAAGTACTTTGTTTAATTGAGAAATATGATGGACTCAATGTTAATTGTATATTGTTGTGATGGTTTGTGTATGCTTGGGCCAGAGAGTGGCACTATTAGGAGATATGACCTTGTTAGAGTAGGTGTGTCACTGTGGGCGTGGGATTTAATACCCTAATCCTAGCTGCCTGGAAGTGAGTCTTCTGCCTTTGGAACAAAAGGCGGAACTCTCAGCTCCTCCAGCTCCATATCTTCCTGAGTGCTGCAATGCTCCCGCCTTGATGATTATGGACTGAATCTCTGAAACTGTAAACCAGTCCAGTTAAATGTTTTCCTTTATAAGACTTGCCTTGGTCACGGTATCTATTCACAGCAGTAAAAGCCTAACTTAGACAATCATACTCTATGATTTACATAACTATTGTGGTTTTACTCAATTTATATTTGAGAGAAGAGTTTTTTTTCTTTCATTTAGACAGAAAAGGTGAGGTGTTAGGGATTGGTCCTAATGATTTGATTCAATAAGGAAACTGTGTGTCCAAATGCTGAAGGTTCTTGTCCCCAGTTGGTTTTTGATCAAACAATAAAGATGCCAACGACTGGGCACGGAGCAGAATTCTTAAGAGTTGTGCAAGCTAGGATGCAGAAAGGAACAGCTGAATTGCAAGAATTCTGTAGGACATGGAATAGGAGAGCTGCAGGAGCCATATGAGCATTTGGGTGGCCACTGGACACTTCCCTGATTGGGTCTGGGGTAACAGGGAAAGGTTTAGGAGTGCCAAGGCATTTTAAAAATAAGCTAATGTGTGCATGTCTTTCATTTGTAGACCCAAAGGTAGCTCCTGGGTAGTTGTGTGCATATGATCTGTTAGGAGCAGGAAGTGGTGTAGCAAAAACTCACTACTACAGAAGTGCTTAGAATGAGGAGGTCCTGGTGCATGTTTGCAGATTTTCTAGGCCAACGATTGGTCAGTTAATGTAAGTAATATGTCTGAAGGAAATTGACTATGTATCTGTGGATAGACAGGGAAATGTCTAGAAACACAGAATAGAATCAAAATTGTCTGTCACCATAAACTCTAGGCAACAGGAAACAAATAGTGTTTCTACACACTGACCACAGGAGGGACTGCATGAAATATCATGTCCAATATTTCATTAAGAATAAATCTAAATTGAATGCACTCCCTTGTTCTTCTATTTAGTGACCTGTGAACAAATTGAACAGAATACCAATGCTTATTATGTATAGCTGAAGGGGTTGTTTGAAAGTGAATACAAGCTAACTTGGCAGCTTACTGACTTTTATTGGTAGTTACCATCCGCCAGGCAGCTGCTGAGGGCTTGGTGAGCTTTACCAGTGATGGCATTTTAGATCCCTATAATAAATACCTGTGTCCTCACTTTGGAAGCAACTAAGTATCTTGATATTCTTCCATTTAGTAGATGGAAGTCCTGAAATGAGTTCTTCCTTGACTTTAGTTGAAACTCATGGGTTTTCTGTTCACCCAGCATAGTCCCTCAGGTTTGACCCTAGCACTGCAACAGAACACCAGCTGCAGCCATTCCATTCCTCTATGTCTATCCTTCCTGTGGCTCCCACAAACCATCTTTTTCCTAGCTGCCCTCCCTCTACTTGTTCCTGTGTCCTACCTGTACAGAGGCCACATCTTCCAGAAAAACCGGTAGCTCGCCCACAGACCTTCTCTGCTCTGTTTCCCTGGCAGATCCAATCCCTCAGACTTCTTCCAGAAGATACACCAGAAGACAAGCTGCAGCCTCCCTTCCTCCAAGTCCACACCTCTTATGGATCCCATAGACCACCCACTCCTGACCTTCCTCCCCAGACTCTTTACTGCATGCCAGTTTCCAACATTAGGAGGCATCCTCTGTAAACATATCACAGAGCAGGTCAGTCAAACAGACACACAGCCATCACACTCTGAAAATCCAGAGAGGAAACAGAACCGAAGGCACAAAACACCTACACAACAAAGACAAACCCAGAAACCATCACCTAGAACTATAATCACCCCAAACACTGATGCCAGGATAAGAACACAGTAACATCCAGGACAATATTCTCCACTAGAACCTAGCTGTCCTATCACAGTAGCCCTTGACTATACAACATAGCTGAAACTCAAGAATGAGACCTTAAAAGCAAGTATACAAAGATGATAGAGGCCCTTAAAAAGGAAATGGCTAAATACTTTAAAGAGAGCCAGAAAAAAATAAGCAATTAGATGAAATGAATGAATTCCTTAAAGAAAGCCAAGAAAAAACAAAACAACAAATAATTGATGGAAATGAAAATACAAATGTTCAAGACCTAAAAATGGAAATAGAATCAATAAAGAAAACACAAACTGAGGGCATTCTGGAAATGAAAAATTCAGGGTTGCGAACAGGAACTACAGAGTCAAGCCCCACCAACAGAATACAAGCGACAGAAGACTCTCGGGCTCCGAAGATAACAAAGAAGAAATGGATACATTAAAGAAAATGTTAAATCTAAAAAATTCCTTGTGCAAACTGTTTAGCAAAACTGGGACATTATGAAAAAACCAAGTTTAAGAACAATAGTAATAGAAGATAGAGAAGAAACACAGCTCAAAGGCCAAGAAAATATTTTCAATAAAATCATAGAAAAAATTTCTTAATATAAAGAAGGAGGTGACTACAAAGGCAGAAGAAGCTTACAGAATACCAAATAGATTGAACCAGGAAAAAAATGTCTCCTTACCACATAACAGTCAAAACACTAAATATTCAGAACAAAAAAGAATATTAAAAGCTGCAATGGGGGGAAAAGACAAAGTTGCATATAAAAACAGACCTATTAAAATTACACCTGGTTTCTAAATGAAGAATCTAAAGGTCAGAAGGCCTGGACAGATGTGCTGCAGACCCTAAGAGGCCACAGATTACAGCCCAAGATTACTATACCTGGCAAAACTCTCAATTACCACGGATGGAGAAAACAAGATATTCCAGGATCAAGTCAAATTTAAATGATATCTATCCACAAATGCAGCCCTATAGAAGATACTAGAAGGAAAATCCAAACCAAGGAGATTAACTATACCCATGAGAATACAATACAGGAAATAAACAATCCATGCCAGCAACAAAATAAAAGAAGGGAAGCATGTGCATGTACACACGCATGTGAGTGCATGCAGACACACACACACACACACACACACACACACACACACCCCATCCTAACCATTACCAACATCACTAGCAACAACAAAATAATAGGAATCAATAATCATTGATCATTGACATCTCAATATCAATGGTCTCAATTCCATTAATTTTTTTTTATAGACTGACAGAATGGGTTTGAAAACAGGGTCCATTTTTTTTCTGTGTCCAAGAAGCACACCTCAGCATAAAGGATAGATATTACCTCTGGGTAAGGTGTTGGAAAAATGTACTCTAAGCAAATGTACCTAAGAGGCAAACTGATGTGGTCTTTTTAATATCTAACAAAATAGACTTCAACCCAAAACTAATTTAAAAAATGATGGAGAACAATACTTTGTACTTATCAAAGAAAAATATCCACCAAGATGTCATTTCAATTTTTAATATCTATGCCCCAAATACCAGGGCACCACTTTGATAACAGGAACACTACTATAGCTAATTCACATATTGACCTTTGTACACCGATAGTGGGAGACTTCAATACCCTATTCTGATCAAAGGACAGATCATCCAGACAAAAACTGAACAGAGAAATGCTGGAACTAACGGATGTTATAAACCAAACGGACCTTGCAAGTATTTACAGAATATTTTCCCCAACAAAAAAAGAATATACCTTCTCTGCACCTCTGGAACTTTCTCCAAATTGACCACACACTCAAACTTAAAGTAGGTCTCAAGGGATCAAGGAAAATAGAAACTAAACAACTCTCTACTGATGAATAACGAATCAGGTCAGAGATAAGAAATTAAAGACTTTCTAGAATTGAATAAAAAGAATAAACAACATACCCAAACTTTATGGGATATAACAAAGGCAGTTCTAAGAGGCAAGTTCATAGCACTAAGTGCTTTTATAGAAACTCTGGAGACATCTTTTATTAGCATACCTGAAAGCTTTAGAATGGGAAACTAAATAAGATTGGCAATCCTTTATCAAAACTAACTAAAAGACACGGAAAGAATATCCAAATTTTCAAAGTCAGAAATGAAAAAGGAGTCATAACAAGAACAAGAAACACCAAGACAATCCAGAGAATCATAAGGATATACTTTAACAACTTGTACTCCACCAAATGGGAATATCTAAAAGAAAGGGATAATTTTCTCAATAGGTACCAATTAACCAGTGTTAAATTAAAGCCAGATAAATAATTTGAATACACTTATAACTATTAGTGAAATAAAAGCAGTCATTAAAATTCTCCCAACCAACCCCCTCAAAAAAAAAAAAACAACCCAACAACAACCACCCCCTATAAAACAACAACAGCAACAAAACCCAGATGATTTTAACACAGAATTCTACCAGACTTTCAAAGGAGAGTTACTGCTAATTCTCCTCAAATTATTGCAGAAAATAGAAACAGAAGGAACATTGCCCAATTCATTTTATGAAATCACAGTCACCCTGATACCCAAACCATACAAACACTCAGCAAAGGGAGAGAATTACAGACCAGTTTCCCTACGAACACAGATGCAAAAATAATAAAATACTTGTAAAAGAATCCAAGAACACGTCCAAAAGATTATCCACCATGATCGAGTGGGCTTCATCCCAGAGATTCAGGAATAGTTCAACATTCAAAAATCAGTAAATGTCATCTACCACATAAACAAAGTGAAAGAAAAACCAACGTGATTTTTTGTCATTAGATGCATAAAAGGCATTTGACAAAATCCAACACGCCTGTCATGATGGATGTCCTGGAGAGATTAATGAACCTGTAGATTGCTTTTTGGTAAGATAGCCATTTAACAATGTTAATTGTACCAATCCATGAGCCTGGGAGATCTTTTCGCCTTCTGCTATCTTCTTCCATTTTCTTTTTCAAAGACCTGATGTTTTTGACATACAGATCTTTGACTCGCTTAGTTAGGGGTATCCTGAGATATATTTATTATTATTATTATTATTATTATTATTAACTTGAGTATTTCTTATATACATTTCGAGTGTTATTCCCTTTCCCGGTTTCCGGGCATACATCCCCCTAATCCCTCCCCCTCCCCTTCTTTATGGGTGTTCCCCTCCCTATCCTCCCCCCATTGCCGCCCTCCCCCCAACAATCTAGTTCACTGGGGGTTCAGTCTTAGCAGGACCCAGGGCTTCCCCTTCCACTGGTGCTCTTACTAGGATATTCATTGCTACCTATGAGGTCAGAGTCCAGGGTCAGTCCATGTATAGTCTTTGGGTAGTGGCTTAGTCCCTGGAAGCTCTGGTTGCTTGGCATTGTTGTACATATGGGGTCTCGAGCCCCTTCAAGCTCTTCCAGTTCTTTCTCTGATTCCTTCAACGGGGGTCCTGTTCTCAGTTCAGTGGTTTGCTGCTGGCATTTGCCTCTGTATTTGCTGTATTCTGGCTGTGTCTCTCAGGAGCGATCTACATCCGGCTCCTGTCGGCCTGCACTTCTTTGCTTCATCCATCTTGTCTAATTGGATGGCTGTATATGTATGGGCCACATGTGGGGCAGGCTCTGAATGGGTGTTCCTTCTGTCTCTGTTTTAATCTTTGCCTCTCTATTCCCTGCCAAGGGTATTCTTGTTCCCCTTTTAAAGAAGGAGTGAAGCATTCACATTTTGATCATCCGTCTTGAGTTTCATTTGTTCTAGGCATCTAGGGTAATTCAAGCATTTGGGCTAATAGCCACTTATCAATGAGTGCATACCATGTGTGTTTTTCTGTGATTGGGTTAGCTCACTCAGGATGATATTTTCCAGTTCCAACCATTTGCCTACGAATTTCATAAACTCGTTGTTTTTGATAGCTGAGTAATATTCCATTGTGTAGATGTACCACATTTTCTGTATCCATTCCTCTGTTGAAGGGCATCTGGGTTCTTTCCAGCTTCTGGCTATTATAAATAAGGCTGCGATGAACATAGTGGAGCACGTGTCTTTTTTATATGTTGGGGCATCTTTTGGGTATATGCCCAAGAGAGATATAGCTGGATCCTCTATCCTGAGATATTTTATTTGAGGCCATTGTGAAGGGTTTCAGTTCCCTGATTTCTTTCTCAGTCCATTTGTCATTTGTATATCAGAAAGTTTACTGATGGATTTTTTTGTTTTGATTTTGTTTTTTGGATTTTTTTTTTTTTTTGGAGTTAATCTTATATCCAGCCACTTCACTGAAAATGTTTATCAGTTATAGGAGTTCCCTGGTAGAATTTTTAGGGCTACTTATGTACATTATTATATCCTCTGCAAATAAAAATACTTTGACTTCTTTCTTTCCAATGTGTATTCCCTTGATCTTTTTCAGTTGTCTTACTGCTGTAGCTAAAACTCCAAGTACCATATCAAGTAGATATGGAGAGAATGGATAAGGTTGCCTTGTTTCTGGTTTTTAGTGAAATTGTTTTGAGATTCTTTCCATTAATGACTCTGTTTAAGAGGATTTGTTAGGGGGCTTAGGTTCCATTCCCAGCACCCACATGATAGTTCTCAACTATTTGTAGGACTATTTCCAGTTCCAGAGGACCTAACTCCTTCTTCCGTCCTCCAGGGGGCACCAGGCACAATTGTGCACATGTGTACATTCAGGTAAACACTCATATACATAAATACATCTTTAAAAATATCTTTAATAAAATGTTGAGTTCTATTGTTAACTCTAGACTACTTTCAATATGGAAGCCATAAATTCTTGTTTGGCTTGAATATCTCTCTCTAGAAGTCTCTAGGAGAACTCCTTAGGATCTTGAGGGTGGCAGATGGAGTATGCCTCCTATGCCCACACCCACAAATGCTGACAACAGTATCTTGCTGGCGTCCTTCATTCTGGTGAAGAATTGCACTGTATAATGGTTTGTCAATGCATTCTACAGAGCTATCTGCTACCATCCTCTGACCTGCTCTCCCCAGTCTCCTCCTTGTTCCACGTCTGTCTCACTGTTGTCTTGTACGTGAAACCAGCAATAACCGACACCCACCACTCAGAACTTTATGCATATGTAAATAAGCTCTTTTGGTCAGTGGTGGCCATGAAATGGCTCTAAATTGTCAGGTACAAGAAATTTTCTTTCAGCCAGAATTGGGGACAGGAAACTGTAATGGAAACACTTGTGAGGTTGACACAGATGAGTGGAGAATTTAAGTCCAGCCCAGAATACAGAGACGCCCTGTCTTAGAAAAGAGTAAAGAAGAGAAAGAACAGGGAAACAAGGGAACAAACAGAAAGGAAGGAAGGAAGGAAGGAAGGAAGGAAGGAAGAGAGAGAGAGAAAGTGAGTAAGTGGGTAAGGGGATAACGAGATTGCCTAGTGGGTAAAGGTGCTTTCTGACAAGCCTGAAGACCTGAGTTCCAAAGATATGTCACCAAAAATTTTTTTAGTGTTATAGTCTGGTCCTGAAAGCCCTACCAAGCTGGGATCTGGCCAACACCATCTGTAACCAAAGAGACAAATAGGGAAACAAACAGATAAAAGGAGATGTATTCAATTTGAGCCTAGGAACAAGAGGTCCAGTATGGCTATACAGAGCCTACGAAAGTGAAAACGAGAAAGGTCTTTAGATATTCCCAGATGCACCTTGCCTTGGAAAAACATGGATGTACACTCTATTCTTTTATTTGTTTTATTCCACTGTCTTTTGAGATAGTCTCACTATGTAATACGGTCTAACTTGGAATTCACCATGTGGATCAGGCTGGCCTCCGACTCACAGAGATCTGCCTGTCTGCCTCCTAAATGCTAGGATTAAAGGTGAGCTCAGACCATTTTACTAATTTGAAAGTTTGTTAACCCATTAAAGTTTTTTTTCTCAAAAGCGTTTGCATAATTTAGGAAAATACAATTTAAAAACAATGGACATCTATCTTGTCTATTGTACCTTTCCACAATAGCAAAATGGGAGTTATGAGATTATAGTTTGTTATGTAGCCCAGGCTGGCCTCAGACTCTGAGATCTGCCTTTCTCTGCCTCCATCCAGAGTGCTGGAATTAAAGGTATGAGACAAATACTTGACTAAGATTTAATCCTTTTGTTTTTGTTTTTTTTGGAGCAGGATTTCTCCTGGATATCCCGGAACTTGCTCTGTAGAACAGACTGGCCTTGAACTCAGAGGTCTGCATGCCTCTGCCTACAGAGTGTTGTGATTAAAGGCATGTACCAACACCACTGGGCAAGATTTCAATTTTTATTTTATGGGTATAGGTGTTTTATCTGCATGAATGTCTGTGTGATTGGTGCCTTTGGAAGTCAGAAGAGAGTCCCCTTGTAACAGGAGTTACAGATAGTTGTGAGCTGATGTGAATGCTTGAATTGAGCCAGTTAGGGCAGTTTGTGCACCCAACTGCTAAGCTACTGCTCTACTCTCTCATCCCTTCTCCCTTGCAGAATTAGGTTTAAATAGAAGGCAAGAGGTATGTAACTAAGCGATCTTAGTTTTTTGGCCCCTCACTAACATTGTCTCTGGCTCCTGTCTGTCCTGCAAAGTGGTCTAAGAAGTTGTCAGAATGGTATGAAATCTATTTTCCCGTGACAAGTCCGTGCTCTGACTGCCTCCTCGCTTTAGCACATCCTTTCTCCCATCAAGAGATTTCTATCTCTGGGGTCCGTTGTCTCAATAGTCTATAAAAGAAGGGGCACAAAATGTCTCTTTAGAATATCATAATTCCTGCCAGGCTGTCACACCATATGGGACAGCTTTCATACTTCCACTCAAAGGCATTGTATTTAGCTTTCCTGACCATATGGAATCCAAGTTCCTGGATGGTGGCCTCCAACGTCAGCGGAGGACGGACAACGCTGACAGTTTCCAAGGAAACTGGCACCACCGGGTTTGCCATGCTGACTGCTGGCAGGCACTCAGTTTCAAAAGTGTTAGTGGGCATGCGCAGTATTCTACTGGGCGTGGACAAATCCTGCCGGAAATCTAAAAGACACCGGAAATAGAGTGGCCGTGAAATCTTAAATGTTGTAGTAATTCTAGTGTTACTTCGCTGGCGGATCCGCGAGGTGGTTTGGAACTTTTCCATCCGGGACTCTTTGGCTTCCATAGGCGGAAGTCGCCGTCTGGCGTGCGGTGTGCAGAGCTCTCTGAGGTGCTGTGTGAGGTGAACCGCGGCGGCGCAAGGAGGGACGCTGTACTGCGCGGAGCGCTGGTCTGTGCTGAGGGACGGGCTGAGGTGGCTGCAGGGGTCGTCGGATAGGGCGGGGGTCGTTTGGTTCGTATTCACCCTGTTCTCGACGGTTTTCCGAGTCTTGTGTGTTTTGTCACTTCTCAGTGTGCTCTCCTGTGGAATTTCACAAGTCGTCCATGAAAGTTGTCATCTGAGGACACTGGGGGCAGGACTCAGTGAGTGGGCGCTGCGGGAGCGGGTCCCGGGTGGGAGCCGGGAGCCTAAGAGCAAGGACTTTGAGGTGGCTTGTGACCCACTCAGGCCGTGATTGGCGTAGGAGTCAGCACAGGCAGCGATGGAGCCTGGTGCGGGTGTTGTAGGATGCTTGTTTGGGCGACTCTGGTTGGTTAGTGTTCGTGTGGCCAGTGACTGAGGCTTGATTCCTCATAGTACTATGTGAAGAGAAACAGCGTCGGCTTTACCAAAGAAAGTGTCAGGACCACAGGTGTCTGAACTGTGTGTGCTCAGGCTGTCACTGATGAGGTAGGAAGGGTGACCCAGGCATTGCATGCTGCCAAGTATCTCAGCTGCTGAGCTCAAGAGATTTCTTCTAAGATCTGTAAAAGTAAGGAATTTTGTTTTATGGGCTGCTGTTGGGTCTCCTTTACCAACTAGTTCGTTCTTACCTCAGGGTGGGCCGGCATTATTGAAGGAATAAACCCGAATATTAAAAACAAATTTTCATTGTTTCGGGCACTTTAGAGTTATATTTGGGAATCCTTTGGAGATTATGTGCATCAGTGCTTGCCTCTCTTGGGGATCTTAAAGATCACTGATTGGCAGTTGACCAAAATAATATTGGGCCATAGTACTTGTACTCCAGTATTTGTGCTGCTATGGAGTCCCTAAAAAACTGTGTATTAATCCGAAAGTAGTAGATCATACCTTTAAATTCCAGCACTGATAAGGCTTAGTCAGTGAGAGTTAATGGCTAGCCTGGTCTACATAGCAAGTTCCAGGACAGCCAGAGCTACCTGTCTCAAACGCGTGCGCGCGCGCGCGCACACACACACACACACACACACACACACACACACAGAGAGAAAGGGATAGACAGACATGGGTGGGGTGTTCGGGGTGGGGGACTGAGAATTGGGTAAGCCAATTTTTCTTAATGTGGCTGTGTGTGGACAGGGAAATGACTAGAAACTCACACTAGAATCAGAATTGGCTGTCATCCTGAGCTCTTTGTGCAACAGGAAACAGGAGTGCTGTTTTTAGATGCTGACTACAGAAGGGAGTACATAGATACAGTGGCCAGGGTGTTCCTTAGAATGAAAACAACTTGAATGTGTACCCCTGTTCTTCTATGTAGTGACCTGTGAGCAAATCAAGCAGAATGCTAATGCTTATGTGTAGCTGAAAAGATCGTTTGAAATGAAATCACAATTAAGTTGGCAGCTTACCGAGTTTTTGTTAGTATTTTGCCTCCTTTCAGGCAGGGGCTGAGGGCTTAGTGAGCCTTCTCTGGCAGGGCATTTTGGATCCCTATAATAAACATCCAGGTCCTCATTTTGCAATGACTAAGTTAGCACATTGGTTTTCCACTCGTTAACCCATGAGCACCGCAGTGTGTCCTTTCTTCCTAATGGGTGGTTTTTAATTTTTGTTTTGTTTTCTTTGTTGTTTGTTTTATAACCCAGACTAATAACAAGAGCAGGGCTTTGATGTGTCCTCTACATGCCTACATCTGATCTTCCATACAGGCCCTCACCAACCGATGCTCGGATGTTGGGCCGTTGTCTTTTAGTGATTTCCGGGGTCTCTGAGACCACTGAAATCTTTCAGGCCTCAGGATTTCCTGCTGTGCCCTTCTTCAACATCTGTGACACTTGAGGGGTTTGGATTTGCTACCAAGAAAGCCTCAAGATAGAAGACAAAGGACATGGCTGAAGATACGATTTTCCAGCAGAGAACCCAGCCATTGGGTGCACAGGAGCAGCATGAGTCACGTGAGGTAAGCTGGGGCGACTTCGTGCTTGGTTCTTCGGGTCTTCAGGGCAGATGCAGGAAGCTGCAGACTTCTGAGATGACCTTAATCTAGTGAGGAATTAATTGATTCTATAATGCCCACACTAAGTAATTACCCCCACCCCCTTGCCCTCTCTTTCTTTGGATACAGGGTCATAATGTGAGGCTGGCCTGGAATTCGATATAGCCCAGGCTGCTATCAAACGCAGCACTTTTTTTTTTTTTTTTTTTTTTTGTCTCTGTCTCTCCACTGGTGGGATTATTACATGTCTACATCACTATAGATAATGTCTCATCTACTTAATGACAAATTCTTCCTCTTGACTTCTCTTTTTTTTTTTTTTTTTTGGTTTGTTCCTCTTTGACATCTTGCCATCCCCGGTTCCTAAAGCTTGCCTGCTATGCCCATCCCTGTAAGAAATGGTGAATCTGGAGAGGTAGCGTTTTCATTTTCAGTTCTTAGTCTCATGGGTCCATTTTATGTCTCATGTCTTCTTTTAGGGAAACAGAGCAGGGTAACAAGGCAGGCATCCTGTAGTTGCAGGGAGGAGGGAGATAGAGGAGACATAAGCCTGATATCCAGGCCATGAGGCCAGCAAGCCACAGTAGAAAGGGACAGCTGTGGGTGTGGCATTTTCAGAGAAACTGAGGAAGCCTAGTGTACCAGAGAAAGCATGCTTAGTATGCTTTTGGGCCAGCATCTGTGAAAGAGAAGGAAACGTTAGTTTCTGTATTAGAGCTCAGAAAAGCCTGAAGCTTAATAGTGAAGGTCTGTAAGCACTGTTCTGTGGGAGACTGGCTAGTGTGATAACTATTACTCCCAACTATTAACCATGTCCTCAGATGGCTCTGCTTTCCTAATGGGTGTCCCCTGTCCAAGTGATAGTAACCAGGAGTTGGATTAACTTTTCTCAGATGGGACAATAGTTTATAAAGTTCCAATCTTTAGAGCAGATCAAAAAGTCCTGTTTCCACCCTGGACTAGAGGTAAAGCTGAGATTTCATTCTTTTGGCCAGGAAGAAGTAGTTTTCCCTTAATGTGTCTCAAAAAGCTCTGATGCCACCACACTTTTATAAGGTATTTTAAATCTTAAAGAGGAACAACTGTGTTGGTCTGCCTTCTGGTGTTCCTGGGGCAGGTAGAGTTTAAAGTGGACATCAAAGGGAAAGGATTAATTTTAGCCTCTCAGACTGCTAATCTCAATACCTAACCGTGCGTGCAATTCTTATCAGATCCCTCTTCCCTAACAGCTGTGTCCAGTGTGACTCCAGCTGCCTGTCTGTCCATACATTCTTTTCCTGATGCACAACTCTTTTGTTTTTCTTTTCAATGAGTAATGCTATGCATTAGATATTCATTGTGCTGATATTTTCTCCAAGTGTTTCTATGTCCTGCTCATGGAGTTATCAGCAGCTGACAGCAGCTGGGGCAGCTTCCTGTGTGCCAGGCCCAGTGCTAATCCTCACAGGAGGCTCCTGAGCTGATGCTGTTGTCCCATTTTAAAGAGGAGAAGCTGAGGCCCAGTTGACACAGCCAGTTGAGCTCCTATGACCCAGCTGCCAGCCTGGGATTCAAGTCTGTCAGTGTGCTCCAGGGTCTGACTGCCAAGCCAATTCCCTGCTCCCTGAGGAAACTTCCTGGCCAGGCTGCTGTCTTGGTACTCCACACTCTGAATTGTCCTGTGAGCCTGCTACACTGTCATCTGAGAATTCTTTTCCTTTCATGTGTCCAGGGCCCTTAGTCCCAAAATCCTAGCTGCTCTGAATTTGTGTGGTGTCTCTTGTAGGGAGGAGCCCCAGGAGAAGGGTTTGCAAGCAAAGGCACAGTAAACCACTAAACTAGACTCCTCCATGCATAAACGAAAGGTTTGTTGGGGTGTAAGCTGCAGGTGGGGGCAGGGGGAGAAAAGGAAAGAAATGAGCAGACTTTGTTAGCAGGGTGGGGTCTCTCAGCTGATGCAGACTGTTCCCAGTTGACCAGCAGCTCAAGGTAGCTGTCCTTTGGGGGAAGATTAAAGGTGGTTCCCAGAAACAAAGACCCACCCACTTTTAGGCTTCTGTCTACCCAGCCAAATTCTTTGTTTACCCCTGCGCCTGCCTTTTGTCCGTGGAACTGCCATTGGTAGGGCCTGCTGTGTCTAAATGGGATGTATTCAGGTAAATCCTAGAACTGTGTGTATGTGAGAAAAAAAAAACAACACCACAGATTTAGTTGTTTCTTTTTTTTTTTTAACTTTTCTTTTCTTTCTTTCTTTTGTTCGTTCGTTAGTTTTTTGAGACAGAGTTTCTTGGTATAGTTTTGGCTATCCTGAAACTCTCAATGTAGGCAGTTGGCCCTGAACTCAGAGGTCCACCTGCCTCCGCTTCCCAAGTGCTGGGATTAGAGGTGTGTGCCACCACTGCCCTGCTAGATTTAGGTGCTTAAGTAAATATCAGGGTATATGTGCCTGTATTTGAATGAATCATGGAAATGCTATTTCACTTTTTCTTTAATATATCTCTGGCTAAGCTTACGCTGTGGGCTGGAAATCTCTTGCTCTTGCTAAAACCTTCTGTTGCTCACTCCCAGCCCAAGTATGCTTTTCCTACCATTCAGATGTTTTACATATCTGTCTGAAACAAGGTCTCACTGTATATCTCTGGCTGGGCAGGAACTCACTGTATAGTTCATGGTTAACCTTGAACTCAGAGGTTCACCTGCCTCTGCCTACCTAGTAAAGATGTGTACCATCATGTCTGACTAGTTTTCCATTTTAAAACATCTTATTGCTGTGTGAGGTGTGCCTATGTGTTTGTGATTATGTCATTACCTTTTTTGTGGGCATAGAGGTCAGAGGACACTTTATAGAATTCTTCCCTCTTGGTTCCAGTGATCAAACTTGGGGTAGGCTTGAGCCTTCTCACTAGGCCCAATTACTGCTATTTATTGAATGAAAAATGAGATAAAGGGTGGAGGACATGATTTCTAAAGTATGGGCAAGATTTTTATTGTAGATATAAGGGAGAAAGCAGGCAGAGGGAAGAGACCAGGATGAACGTGGCCCCACAGACTAAACCCGACCGTGATGGGAGAGAGGCGGGAGGGAAAGCAAGTGGGGAGCTGCCAACCAGGGCAAAGAGGCCAAGAGAGTGCAGAGTTGTGTACAGATTCAGCTAGGATAAGAGAAGTGGAAGCCCTGCTGCTGAGACCAAGAGGTTTAGGATAAGAGGTAGGGCTGGAAGTGCTGGGAGGAGCCACAGGTACTGAGGAGTGCTGGGAGAGTTGGCCAGCATCATTGTAGCTGTCTTTATGCAAACCAGAAGAGAGCATCAGATCCCATTACAGATGGTTGTGAGCCACGATACTGTTGCTGGGAATTGAACACAAAGACTTCTGGAAGAGCAGTCAGTGCTCTTAACTGCTGAGCCATCTCAGCCCCTGCATCTGTCATAATAGGATGAATAGGCTCCTTGGCCATTTGTTGTATTTGAATGAATGAGTGAATTCATTTGGCAAGATTCTTACTAGGTAGCCCTGGCCGCCCTGGAACTTGTTATATAGACCGGGCTATACTCAGACTTACAGTAATTTGCCTATGCCTCCCACATGCTGACACGTGGTGTGTTCTACCATGCCTGGCTATTTATTTTTAAAGCTTTTCAAAATATTTACATGTCTGTGCCTGCATGAGTTTGCACATGTACACTGTGTGCAAGCAGGTGCCTGAGGAAGCCAGATAGGGTGTAGAATCCACTGGACCTGGAGTTACAGGCAGTGTGAACCGCCATTTGGGTGTTGGGAACTGAACTGTGAACTCTGCTAAGCGATTTATTAAATAAACAGTACTGTTTATTTTTAATGTGCTGCTTCCCTCATTCTTTTGTTAATTTTTTTTTAAATTCTTTTTTTTTTTTTTTTTTCGGAGCTGGGGACCGAACCCAGGGCCTTGCGCATGCTAGGCCAGCGCTCTACCACTGAGCTAAATTTACCCAACCCCTCTTTTGTTAATTTTTAAGATCATTATTTGTCATGTGTCACAAAGTGTAGATGTCAGAGGACAACTTCAGTTAGGAATCATTTTTTTCTACTCTGTGGGTCCTGGGGATCAAATTTCCATTGTCAGTCTTGGTGGAGATGCCTTTATCTGCTGAGCCATCCTTTAGCTCAGTTGCTATTCTTTTTGAAAGGAACTCTAGGTTGCTGGAGAGATGAGTTGGCAGTTAAGACTACTGGGTGTTCAGAGGATCCAGGTTCAGTTCCTGGTATGGTAGCTCACAACTGTCTATAATCTAGTTGCAGGGGATCCCATGGCCTCTTCTGGCCTCCCAAGCGTACGGCACACATATGGTGCATACACGTGCAGATGTAAAGCACTCATACTTATAACATTAAAAAATCTAAAAAGCAGAATTTCAAAAATGTTTTGATGTTTGATTAGTGGCACATAAACCTGTTCTCATGATTTGTGGCATTTTGAAATGTGACTTTTTTGGATGGATAGTATGAAAATTAGGCTTTCTGTGTCATTTCACTTTATTCTGTGCAGTGTCTGCCAGTGTCTTCTATTGTCTGCGTGTCATCAGCTTATCATGACCCTTAACCTCTTTGTGCTCCCTCCCTAGTCACTCCCTCTCCCATCTCAAAAGCCCTCCACTCTCCTCAGTGTAAGTTCCCTCCTCTTGAGAGAGGCAAGTCATAGAGTGAGAAAGTTTTCATTTTCTTTTTGAGACAAGGTCTCACTGAGTAGCCCTTGTTGGGCTAGACTTTGCTCTATTGACTGGGTTGCCCCCAAATTCACAGAAATCCACCTGCCTCTGCCTCCAGAGTGGCTGGATTACTTGTAAAGCTTATTCCACATAAACTCGAATGAGCAAGGGACTTGTTTGTGTAGCTCAGGAAACAGGAAAAGCTAAGCTTCCTCAGCTGAGTGGGAAATGCTATATAAACCTCCATGGCTCCCTCCACTGGAATGCCTAAAATTAGCTACACTAAAAATATCAAGTGTAGGTGTGTCTGTGTCCCAAGGAAGCAGAGGAATGCTATTGGTGCCACTGCTTGAGTATCACTTAGTCAAGCCAGGTTGGAAAACTGCAGTCAAGTAAGTTTGTGAGGTCTGTTGTCTGACACCCAGCATTTCCACTGCTGGGGTAAATGCAGCCAGGTAGAGCTGTGCAGGATTAGCAGTCTTACTGATCACTGCTGATCAGGTCATTGAGAGCAGGGCATTTGCTTGCAGATTTAATTTATATGTTCATAATATGTGCTTGAGATTACACTCTGGTGTCCTTTTACTTTTTGATCATCTACTTACTTGGCCATTGTTCTTTCTGCTCCTCATCCTCAGCCTTTGTTTCTTGGTAGGGTCTTACATAGTCCAAACTAGCCTCAAACCCCTATGCAGTTGACAGTTGTCTTGAATTCCTAATCCTTCTGCCTCCACCTTCCAGGGGCTGGGATTACAGGCATATACCACCACATGTGACTTTTTTAAAAGTTTTTATTGTTTATATTATTTTACCATTCATTTTTGTTTCTTCTGAGTTTTTTTTTTTTTTTTTTTTTTTTTTTTTTTTTTTTTTTTGGTTCTTTTTTTCAGAGCTGGGGACCGAACCCAGGGCCTTGCGCTTCCTAGATAAGCGCTCTACCACTGAGCTAAATCCCCAGCCCCCTGAATTTTTTTTTAATTTAATATTTTTTTATTTTTTTGCTAAAAAAAAACCAAACATTTTTTTTTTTAAAAGAAAGGGTCTTCTTAGTTGACCAAGGTAGTTTCAAACTAACTATATAACCAAGGCTAGTCCTGAACTCTTGTTTTTTTGAGTCAAAGGCTCCCCATGCTTCACTCAGTTATTAAGGCTTTGAAGTCTTAGTAGATTGGTTATCTGAAGGCTCCACTGTCATGAACTGATTATCTATTAAAAGGAGATGTGAATTTTGGGGGTGCATGCATTCTGGGGAGCTTGTTTTGGTTTTGGTGCAAGTTTTTCTCTCTGTTGTCCTGGCTGTCCTGAAACTCACTATGTAGATCCAGTTGGCCTCAAACTCTCAGAGATCCATCTGCTAACTGTCTTAGAAGTGCTGAAGTTCAAACTGTGTCCACTAAGCCCAGCTGTGCAGGCATTCTTTTCATAGGAAGAAATATATGGAAAATTGTTGACTCCTCCAACAGAAGCCTCATATGAATGTAATTAATTGATATTTTCTCTATTAGGCATTCTAACAGAATATTTCTGTAATTATCCATTTTAGTTACAGTAATATACCTAACATGTTAATGTAAGGAATTTTTTTTTAATGTAAGGAATTTTAATAAAAAATATTTTTACATAGAGAAGCAGCATGTGAGTGACAGTGCTTTGCCTGTTGGCAGGTGTCATTAGGGTCAGAATAGAAGATCTGTCAAAAGTGCTTGCAGCTCAGAAAGAAATAGCATGTGCTCAGTTATGTGTGTGGGAGCCCGAAGGTTGTCAGTGTTGTAATATTAAGATTTTCATACCTAAGTAAAAATAGAATGAATTGCATTCCCAACTCCTTCTTTGAGAAATTATCAGTGTAGGTCCCATCCTGTTCATCATCTTTTCTGTTGCTAGGTTATATGTAACCGAATACTAGAGGCTATCCTTTTCTTTGTGTGTTGGAATTTATCTCTGAGATGATCACCTTTTTACATAACCATAAGTTATTTTTCACATCATCTGTAACTCCTTTTACTATCATATGTAGTCTTTCTTGAAAGGTCCAGCCAGTGCCCACACATCCAGAGTCACTAATCATTTCTAAGAACTTGGGTTATCCTTTAGATTGTGACAGGCTTTATATTTGGCTCAGTTGCTTTTTGATGGTGTCACTTAACCTGCACTCTGATCCTTGTCTTTCTGGTAAACTGGTATCTAAACATAAACGTGCTGTCTAGTATGATGGTGACACATGTCGGGTAGTGGTCCTTGGCCCAGGGAGACTCAGAGCAACATTGTGGACTGTGTAATTTGAAGAATTCATATCAGATGGTTATTTAATTGTATATGTATGATTTATGTTTTTGCTTTCATGTATGTGCACAATCTGGTGCTTTTAGAAACCAGACAAGAGCATTAGATACCCCTTGAACTGGAGTTATAGATAGTTGTAAGGCACCATGTAGGTGCTGGGAATCGAACCCAGGTATTCTGCAAGAACAAGTGTTTTAAACTGCTAGGTCATCTTTCTAGCCCAGTCCTTGTTTTTGTTTTTCCTCTACCTTATATAGTCTAGAATCTCATGCCCAAAGAATGGTTTCTTCTGTAATCAGGACATGTCTTCCCACATTAAGTTAACAATTAACAGTGACCATCACAAGTTCTAGTCAGGTAGACCAAGGATCCCGAGTTGACCTATAGAAAATGGTTTTAAGAGGTGTCCATATCGGCTGGGGATTTAGCTCAGTGGTAGAGCGCTTACCTAGGAAGCACAAGGCCCTGGGTTCGGTCCCCAGCTCCGGAAAAAAAAGAACCAAAAAAAAAAAAAAAAAAAAGAGGTGTCCATATGAACTTAATTTGGAGTTTCTGAAGCCAAGGGCCATAAGACACCCAAAACCTGTGGGAGCTTTGGAAGATGGAGTCAAGCTTACATTTATTAGCATTAGCTGTGTGTAAGATTTTGTGGTCTTTGAAATTACCTTGTTCAAATGATGTAATCCGTGTCTAAGGTTAGTATATTTATTTTTGTGTGAGTATTCTTTTCTAGGTCGTATGAGAAGTTATATGAGGTACATTGTACATCTACAGAAAGAAAGGAGTGTTAATAAGATAAAATGCAGGTATATTCTGTTCTTTTCTCCTCACCTGGACAAAATACTTAATAGAAACATCTTGAGAAATTATTACACAGAGGCAGGAGGATAACTGCAGTTCTAGGCCATCCTGATTTACATAACAAGTTCTGGGCCAGTGAGTTCCAGGCCAGTCAGGCCACAGAATGAAGCTCTGTTTGAAGAGGAAAGGAGGGAGTGTGAGAGAGAATTGTTTATTTTTGTACTAGGGGTCAGGTGGTAGTGGTCTTGTTTTCATAGCGATCAGTAAGCAGCCACATGTATAACTAAGAAGTCCTTATTACAAGAGGAGGTTCTTGGTTGGTTCTGCTTTAGTATACAACCTCAAGAGGAAAAATTAAAGATAAAGACAATGACCAGTCTCTGTATCTTTGTCTTTGAAGAGGATTGGGGTGGTTTAGACTGCTGCTCTGAGTACTGTGTGCTAATATGCAAAGGTACATAGGTGACCCAAAGTCAAGAAGGTGGATACAGAGTGAAGTCAGAGAGGGCACGCTTTCATCTGGCACTTAGTTTCCAAGCAAGAAGTCAGTACTTAAAGCAGCTTCTAAATGCCAAATTCATAATGTTGAATCCAGTGGATCCAACATAACTCTAACCTGGAATATTGTTGCTTAATCAGTGTTGTGCTGTGTACTCTTTCTTAGAGTATTAAAAAGAATCCTTTTCTAATGTACTTAAGAAATGTGACTGTGTATGACGGATGGCAGGATTGATTGCTTTATAAGCATTCTCTATCCCTCCACCCCCAATTAATGGAAAGTAGATGTTTTGTGGAAAATGCAGTGAAATGTCATTAAAAACTTAACTTTATATATAACTTTTCCATTTGCCAATGATGAGTGATTCTCAGTGAACTTTGGTACATCATTACAGAGGTGGATGTCTTTTGAGGATGTGACTGTGAACTTCAGCCAGGAGGAGTGGCAACAGTTGGATTCTGCTCAGAGACTCCTGTACCAGGAGGTGATGCTGGAGATCTACAGCCACCTCTTGTCAGTGGGTGAGCATGGCAGTGAGCGAGCATGGCTGGCTGGGGGTCCAGGATGGGCCTTAGTGAGGAGATTTCCTTTCTTCTTTTTCCAGAGCTTGGGGGATGTGGGGGGGTATCAGAAGTGTAATCTCTGTCTGTCTGTGTCTCTGTCAGTCTCTTTCCCTCCCTCCCTACCTCCCTCTCTCCCTCTTTTCCTCCCTCTTTCTCTTCCTCTCTCTGTGTACCTGTGTGTGTGTGCGCATACATGTGTGTGCGTGCTTGCTTACATGTATGTGTATTTACTGAATTTGTCCTGATGCTTTATTCTTTTGTTCACCTACTAATATTAATTATACAAAATAGAGTGTTGACTTGGTTTTCCCAATGAGGCAGTGCAAAGCTTCATTGGATCATCTCTAAAGACAAGAAACTACCCAAAAATCCAATATTCTTTTGATTAACAGGGTACTCCATTCCCAGCCCCGGAGTCATCTTTAGGCTGGAAAAGGGAAAGGAGGCCCAGGCAGGAAAGGCTGAATTCCCAGGCCAGGGATGTCAAGGTGAGCCGTTGTTTCCAGGTGGGCCTTTGTCAGTTTGTCAGTTTGTCAGTTGTCTCACCAAGTGGTGATCACCAGTGGTGATCACCATTAGGTTGTTTCCTCCTTGGAGTTTTTATTTTTATAATAAATACAGTCTGTTTATTGTTGATGTGAGGCAATGTGAGACTTTCTGAAAGGTGAGTTTGTGGGATGAGCTTGTCTGTCCATGGAGAGGAGTAAACTTAAGTGAACTAACTCAGGCATTTTCTTTTTATGATGACCAGTTACATTCCCATGTATACGTGCAGAAGAATTTTTATTTGTACATCTTGTTTGTGAACAGCTGACATTGATCAAGTTGATTAATATACTGTTCAAGTAATGGAGAAAGGACTGGGTGTACTTTGTGTGTTCTAATAACCGACTTTTGAATTAGTGTTTTGTCTTTTGGGTTCTTACTGTCAAATGTGTGGTATCTATATATGTTTTGCTTTCCGTGTTTGTCTCTGAATTCATTGATTTTCTTTCCTGGACTGTTTCATTTTTTTCCACTTAGTTGTGGCACCTTAGGCCTTATGTTCCTCTTCTCATTCTGTGATAGGTATTCATTAAAGGCTCTGTTCATTTTGAACATGCAGTTCTCATTGTTGTCTTAAGATATATTTCTTAGTCCTTGACCTTACAGACTCTCCTGCCTTATTTAGATGTGAGGACAGTTCCTTTTAAGATGGTTCCCTTCCTTCATTTTTAGAGATCAGAAATTGGGATCCACATTATTCAAATCAGAAAGGCTTTTTGTCTGGCTAGTCATTTTTCTCTCTTCTGGGCTTCTGAAATATTTTCTCTTGGTACTTTATTTTGTTATTTTTGGAATCCCTATTTGTTTCGTTTTTGAATCCACAAGTTTTTTTTTTTTCCTACTTGTTTCTAATTGTTAGCACCATCAGCATCATTAGTACCTGGGCTTAGGCATTAATGTTCAGTCTCAGTCCATCTGTATGATTGGTTCATCCTCCATTCTATTCACTCTGCTATTCCTTCATCTCTTTCTGTTTGTAGAAAAATCAGGAACTGGTACCTCGCCACAGAAAGTGTCTGAGAAAGCTTCCGTTCATAGCAATATGGCAAGTGAAGTCACAAGAGATGGCTCATGGTGTTCCCTTTTACAAGAACTATGGCAGGGTGCTGACATTACAAAGAAAGGTCAACAAAACCAGATTCTACCTTTCCCTCCTGTTTCTTTCCTCAAGAAAACTCTGAGCAAAAATAGTGGTCATGACTATCAAAAGCCTGGGGAAACCATCCCTTTGAGATCCTACCTTATTTCAACACAAGAGGGTCTTCCACAATATTGCTCACTTCCAAAAAGTTTGGATCTAAACCTAGGAGCAAATGGTCCGAATGAAAGGGATCGGCTCATTGACATTGTTGCATCAAGTCAGCTTCTTATGCCAGGCTCTTGTAATGCTGACCGTGTGGTTCCTCATGGAGGAGAGTCATACAGAAGTACTGGGAATGGAGACGTTCTCAGCCACAAACAACCACTGATCTATGGGAACCATTTTCAGGAGAAAGCAGATCAAGGTTCTCAGTGTCAGGAGGTACTCTATGCCATATCTTTGCATAAACCTGAGATCACTCTCACTGTGGACAGACCGATTGCTTCCTACAGTGGTGGGAAGGTTTTCCTTTATGTGTCGGATTCATTGAGCCATCCATTCCAGCTGAAGGTGGACCATCTAGTTCACACTGGAGGGGACCCTTACAAGTGCAGCAGCTGTGAGGAATCCTTTTGCACTGAGGCTGCACTCCAACAGCACGAGCAAATTCACACAGAAGAGAAACCATATGTGTGTACTCTGTGTGGGAAAGCATTTAGTGATGGGTCAGCTTTCTATGAACATGAATTGATTCACAAGAATCACACACCTTTTATCTGTGACATTTGTGGGAAGGCCTTCTTACGTAAATCAGAGTTGACATCCCATAAACAAAGTCACAGCGGAGAGAAACCTTACAAATGCAATGACTGTGGGAAGTCATTTAAATTTCCATCCCAGCTGAAGGTACATCGTCAAATTCATACGGGTGAGAAGCCTTATGAATGCCGTGAGTGTGGAAAGTCATTCAGTAAAACAGCCAAACTCAAGGTGCATCAGCGAATTCACACAGGGGAGAAGCCTTATGTGTGTTCTCAATGCGGAAAGGCCTTCAATCAGAAGTCAATACTAGACCGGCATGAAAAGCTTCACCCTGGGGAGAAGCCTTACAAATGCAGTGACTGTGGGAAGTCATTTAATTATCCATCCCAACTGAAGGTGCACTGCCATAGTCATACAGGGGAGAAGCCTTATAAATGCCATGAGTGTGGGAAGTCATTTAATTTCCCATGTGAACTCAAGGTGCATTATCAGAATCACACGGGAGAGAAGCCTTACAAATGCCGTGAATGTTGGAAACTGTTCAGCAAAATGTCCCAACTGAAGGCACATTATCGAGTTCACACAGGAGAGAGACCTTATAAATGCAGCCACTGTGGAAAAGCCTTCTCTACTAAGGAACAAGTCCAAGAGCATGAGAGAATCCATACAGGAGAGAAACCCTTTGTGTGCACTGAATGTGGAAAAGCCTTCAGTAGCAGGTCATCTTTTCGTAAACACCAGTTAATTCACACTAAAGAGAAACCTTTTGTCTCTCAGAAATGTGAGACAGGCCTCCAGGAGTCTACTTTGACACCCCATCAGCAACTTCATATTGGTGAGAAGCCTTACAAGTGCCCTGACTGTGGGAAGTTGTTTAATTATCCATCCCAATTGAAGTCACATTATCAAATCCACACAGGAGAGAAGCCTTGTAAATGTCCTGACTGTGGGAAATCATTTAGTAAAACATCTCAACTGAAGGCACATTCTCGAATACACACAGGGGAGAGACCGTATGTGTGTTCTGTGTGTGGGAAAGCCTTCAAACAGTTGTCAACATTGAGTAGACATGAAAAAATTCACATGGTGGAAAAGCCTTACAAATGTAATTTCTGTGGGAAGTCATTTTGTTCTCCATCTGAGCTAAAGGTGCATCTTCTAATTCACACGGGGGAGAGACCTTACAAATGCAACAGCTGTTGGAAAGCCTTTTGTACTAAGGTTCAACTCCAAGAGCATGAGCGAATTCACACAGGGGAGAGACCTTACGTGTGCACTCATTGTGGGAAAGCCTTTAGAAGCAGGTCAGTTTTCTCTAAACATAAGTTGATTCACAGGAAGGAAACACCTTTTATCTGTGAGAGATGTGGGAAAGTGTTCTTACAGAAGTCAGAGTTGACATCTCATCTACAAACTCACATTGAAGACAAGCCTTAAGGAATGTCAAGACTGGAAAATTGTTTAGTCAGATACACAACTGAGTGTGCACCATCAAATTCACATGGTGAAGAAGCCTTCCAAATGCAGTGACTAGGAATGTCTTGGCTTCTAATGCCCAGCTCCAACGGTATAAATAAATGAATTCACTCAGGAGACACCTTTGTGCTCTGAATGTGGAAAAGTCTTCAGTAACACATTAACTTCATAGGCATCGAATGTCTCATTCTAGCATGAGACCATTGTCTCTCTCAGTGTGGGTCAGATTTGGCATATTGTAGAGGAACTCACTGAAGAGTAGGCTTTGAAATGCCATGACTTGGAAATCATTTCTGTATCAGAGATTAGTCCCATCATCAGTTCATAGGTGGGGATGCCCTAAGTGTTCTGAAGGAAGGAAGGAAGGAAGGTCCATAACAGGTCCAAATTCAGCATGTATATTACATGACTCATACCACAAGTAGTTTTTTATAGGTGCTGTTTGTTCTACATAACAGGTTTTACTGAGAAATGAATTCCTAGCTTATCAGCATATTCCAAAATGAAATTTCTTTATTTACTTGAAGTTCATTTTATGGCAAAATCTAATTGCACATCACCTGATTAATATTACAGAAAACATTTATTTGTTTATTGATTGTTTAGACAGCAAACATGCATGAGGAATGTCACAAATTGGTAATGATAGGCATACATGTTTATATTTGTCTTGTTAAACATGAATTTCATTTCACATTCACTTTGACTAATTTTAGAAGTGTTTTTGTAGAATGTAATATAAGATAAATTTTACTAAAGTATTGGAAAATTTAAGATAATTTAAGTCATTAAAATATAAAGTCATAATTAAGTCATTAAGATATTCCATTTGTTGTGGGAGTTCAGTAAAACCCTTAAGTGCCAGCCATGGGAATAGTAGGGTGGTTTTATAAATGGGCATTGTATGTATGTATGAACTATATAAATGTATGTAAGTATATATACACATGTGCCTGTATTTAGTCAATGCTTGTATGGACTTGTATGTAATCTTGAAATTTCATGGCGTTTTCTATAGAATTAACTGCAAAAAAGAAAGCAGTAGTTTATTATTAAAAAGTACATTCATTTATCATATATATACATATATATATATGTGTATATATGTATGTATTATATATACATGCTGCTAGGTATATGTGGCTGTCAGATAAGTAAATCAGTAAGTCAGTGATCTCACACCATGTGGATCTTGGGCATTGCATTTGGATTTGTCAGACTTGGTGACAGTCACCTTTATCCACTGAGCCATCTTGCCCTGTAGCTATTGTTATTTTTATTTAACAGTTTCTATATTGAGCTTCCACCATCTTTTTTTTTATTATATGGATGTCTTTGAATAAATGAGATCTAGGGCATTCACTGTTCATATTGCTTTTCTCTTTTGAAATTAGCTCAGGTCTAAGCAGCTTTTCCTTTCTACCTATAGCATGTGTGTGTGTGTGTGTGTGTGTGTGTGTGTGTGTGTGTGTGTGTGTGTTTGAGATAATATTGGAACCAACCATTCAGTCATATTTTCAAAAGTTAATTGTGTGTGAATGCTGGTATTGTGAGCCATGGAGGTCAAAGGACAACTTTCAAGAGTGTTTTCTCCTATCTGTGGATATAGAATCTCTTGTTTCTGACACTGCATTGCATGCATGATCCAGGATAGCTGTTTTGTGAGCTTCCAGAAGATGTTCTCCTTTCTCCACCATCTATCCAACTCGCTATTGGAGTGCTTTAAATCCAGATGTACACCACAGCATCTGGGTTGTGGGAATTGAATTTAGGTTTTAAGGCTTTCCCCCAGTGGGCCATCTTACCAATTCTTCATATGTGTTCATGCAAGATATATACCAGGAGTCAACAAATCATGGATATTGCATAAATGTGGCCTATGAATTTTTTAATGCAAAGTTTGTAGGCTAGAAAGATGGCTCAGTTTGTCTAGCCTGAGGACCTGTTTGTATCCTCAAGACAGATAAAAAGCTGAGCAAAGTGGTGTGCCTGGAAACTCAGTGCTGGGGTGCGGTGGGGGAGTAGAGACAGTAGGATCCACAGAACTTGCTATCACCCAACCTAGTGAGATTGGTTTATTTCAAGTTCAGTGAGAAACTTTATTTCAAAAAATAGGATGTAGAGCTGGTGAGATGACTCAGCAGTTAGGTGTGCTCGCAACCACCTAAAACAGGGCATGTGATGTCCTCTTCTGGTCTTCTTCACAAGCTCCTGCACACATGTAGCATACATTTCACGCAGAAATACTCACATACACATAAGTAATAATAAAGATGTTGAAAAGAATAGGTTGTAGAATGAGTAAGGAAGGCACCATTGTTGGCCTGTGGCCTACACATGCATGTGTACACGTGAGCACACACACATAACCACACAGGGAAAATGAAACCCATAAAAATAAAGGATTTTGTTTGGATATAATTTCACTAGTATATGTATTTAAAAATTTATGTGTTTTATTTTGTGGAACAGTTTCAGGGAACATTGAGAGAGGTCTGGGGGACAGGCCTCGTCAAATCCTGAATTCACAGTGGAGATCCACAGGCCATGAGTTTCCAAGATTACAGAGTCCTTGGTTTCTTCTGTCTTCCGTTATCATCTGGGGTGTTCAGGTGGATGCTTATTTCTTATATGCACCCCCTCCCCCAAACAGCAGACCGCAAGCTTTTCTTCTAGAAAGCTGCATCTTCCTGCATACCTTCTTCAGGTCGTGCAGGGTAACTCCTTTGGTCCTCCCCTCCAAGGCTCGATGCTTATATCCCTCTTGGTCTCTTGCTCAACCACCCCACCCCTGCCCCTTTCCCAGCAGGAATGTAGTCATTTGGCTTTGTTTGTTTGCTTTTTTGCCATAGTAGACTGAAGAATCTGGAGGGTAAATGGGAGATTAGCTTTGGAATTGATGATCTGAGGGGAAATGGGGTTTCTTGGGGCATGTTCATAGCTTTGTGAACATGTCTTTAGCTTTACAGCTAAGAGGTGAGTAACTTATTTAGGTGAGGCCCTTGAAGTCAAACTGAGGGATCGTGAGTATAATTGAATTTCCACAGGAACAGCTTCTATTATAATGTGAAGAAAAGCCTAGATTAGAGCCCTGTTGTCTGTTGATAATCTTAGCGCAAACATTGTGCTTCCTATTTCTCCACAACCTTTTCTGTTATGTGCAGTGGATACCATGATAGAGAATGTCCTCTGATATGATCTGAAAAAAAAAAAAAAAAACAAAAAAACAAAAACAAAAAAACACCCGCCTCCCAGCTCCCAAGCTTACCTGGCACACCCTTGAATAATTCTAAGAATTTAGCATATCACAGTAATGTCATGGGCTCATCCCTGGATATATTGGGAAACTATTCTCAGTTGCTAAGTGTGGTACAGGCAAACACCCCTCCAGATAGCCCTAGAGAAGCAGAGAGAGTTGGAAGCACACGGTATTCAGATGACAAGTGGGCCAGGATCTCCAGTGTTGATGTGGAAAAACCCACATCTTTTACCTTAAACTGAATAAGAGATAGTTTATTCTAGAGCCAAATTTGAATGACAATGGCCTGGGAACACAGATTGGAGTTACTCCAAATTCTATGTTCAAGTGTGGAGGCAAGCTTCACAAAGTTTTGTAGTTTGTAGAACAAAGAAAGTCATCATTGAGACAATTTAAAATATATTGTACACCAGAAAGGTGGTCACAGCAAGGTAGAGGGATGTCTCCTGTAGGCCTCAGATGCTATCTGATGACATTCTTAGCTTTTGGATAGGTGGAATCTAGTGGTCTGCTAAATTAATAAGTTCCAAAATAGGTTTTATCTTATTAACCACAGGAGGTATGTTCTGACACAGGCGAGCATGGAATGGCTATTCCAGGGGCTAAAGCTAGCCTTAGAGGGGAGTGGAGGGATAACTCAGCAGTTAAAGACACTGGCTGCTTTTTCAGAGAACCAGGTTCAACTTCCAGCACTCATGTGGCAGCTCACAGCTATCTTTATAAAATTCCTGTTCCAAGGGATTTGACACCCTCTTCTGACTGCTGCATGTACTTGCTGCCTGAACACACTTACAAGCAAAACAAACATAAAGTAATAGTAAATATAAAAACAAAAATGAGTCAAAGGTAATGTGGTTAGCCCATGCACCTACAGCATCCCAGCTTTCCATCAGTCTTTGTGATAACTGCTGCTTTCTAGGAGTTACTACACCAAGGACCATTTCCTGTTGAGTGTTAGATTCCCCTTCTCTTTATTTGAGAGTTTTCTATTTTGACCCTTTTTATCTCTTACCTTAAGATAGTATCTTCACCTCTCATTAGATTTGCATGTATATCTTCAGACCATTGGAACAACCTTTTGCCTCCTCCTTTATCAAAAAGGTCTTCAACCCTTCTTTTGAAATTTACCTCACTCGTTTACACTTTAAACAGAGAAGGAGGTTTTAGTTTGTTTCCCCTCTCTACCTGTAAGGGCTTTCCCCAGGCCTATTCCTTGACTCACTCTGGTGACCATGGTCTAAAACCCTCATATTAATAGGTATTGTTAGGTACCTGGAAAGGCAAGGCTTTGTTTGATAAGATTCCATTACTGAAGTTTTCTCTCTCTGTATGCAATGTGGTGTAGTCAAGAAACTGTCAACAGGTTCACTCCATTATTGTCAGGGGCAAAGAAAAGCAGAGGGAAAAAGTGGGGAGTCGCCAGGGCTATGGGAGCAGAGAAGATAGCAATATTGATGGAAGAGTCTGCCAGTTATAAGGGGTTATGGTGTGGTGAGAGGAGGGCAGGTTAGCTGGAACAGCCTAGAACTAGTGTGGAGCTCTTATCTGTTGGAAGTCTGTTAATAGAGAACCAGATGTCCTCTCTGGAGACTTGGGGACTATAGGAATGGGTACAAAGTAATGGCTTTTTCTGGCAAACAAACCCACTTTACAAGGTTTTTGAGGAGTGCCGAATGTTTACCAGGTCGAAGTCCTGCCTTAGCTAAGTCATTTAGTGGGATTGGGACCTGAAGACATGTGAGGGAAAAGATATCACAAGTGTAGGGATTGTGGGTATCCTGCATGGTACCCCAGGAATCCACACTGTAGCTTGTCTCCATTGAACAATTTTTACCTGGGGTGGACATCAATGCCCAGTATCATTCTCAGCAGCAAAGGATACTTTGTTTCCCCATTTGCTAGATGGTTGCTCTAGCCTTTTCGAAAACCCCTACTTAGAAAACCTTATTCATATGGTAGGATGAGAAACCTATACTTGAAGATGCAGTTTGAAGGCAGTTGAATTAAACTTCATATAATCCTTTTTTTTTTTTTGGTTCTTTTTTTCGGAGCTGGGGACCGAACCCAGGGCCTTGCGCTTCCTAGGTAAGTGCTCTACCACTGAGCTAAATCCCCAACCCCATATAATCCTTTAGGGCTCGGCCCACCTGATACATCCAGTCTTCTAATTGGCCTTGCATACACAACAGGGAAAATCAGAATGAGAGGATGGCCCTAAACCACTGAATGCCATGAGCCTGCGGTGGGATGGCAGGCCTGTCTTACCATACCTGGTTTATATGGTGTGAGGATGGATAGGTGGAATGAAGGACTTCATACATGCCCGGCTGGCACTCTACCAATTGACTTATATCCCCAGCTCTAGCTTTCACTCTGCTAAGCCAGTAAAGTAGTGATTAAGATGTGTCACCATCTCAGCATTGTTCTAAGACTAGGGCATGTTCCAGATCACTTGGACTCATTCTGACTGGTCTTCAACTACCACATAGCCCCTAGTATTTTCACAGGTCGCCCGCTGCTGTCATCTGTCCTGGATTGTATTGTGACTGCCTTGCCAATCAGATTAACAGGTTTCTGAGGAGGGCAGGGTTTTAATACCCATTCATTTTCATGTCCCATATTTAAAAAAAAAAACAAACAAAAAACGAGTGGTTTGTGGAACTTGGAGGAGAGGGAGTATGCAGTATAAAAGACCCTGCTGTGGGAAGGGAGAATGTTAGAATGTTGATCAAGGGTAAATCATTTTTTTTAAAGACAGTTTTAAGATTTATTTATTTATTATATATAAGTACACTGTAGCTGTCCTCAGACACACCAGAAGAGGGCATCAGCTCTCATTACAGATGGTTGTGAGCCACCGTGTGGTTGGTGGGAATTGAACTCAGGACCTCTGGAAGAGCAGTCAGTGATCTTAACCGCTGAGCCATCTCTCCAGCCCCCTCAAGGTTAAATCTTAAAGCTGGATCTGGATCTTGCTCAGGGAGTGTTTAAAAGGCTATTCTACAGCAGAAGTTTAAACCGGGAGAGATTTTGCCTCCCAGGTTGCATTTGGCATTGTCTCAAGACATTGTTTTTAAAGTCATTGGTGGTATGTGGTGTGGTGTGGTGTGGTGTGGTGTGGTGTGGTGTGGTGTGGTGTGGTGTGGTGTGGTGTGGTGTGGTGTGGTGCTCTTGAGGTAAAGCATCCCATCTTGGAGGGAAGCTCACTAAGAGCAGAATGTGCTAAAGAGAGGGAAACATTTAACTTCCTCTAGGGAAGTTTGTTAAAATTCAGGAAGCTGGCACTAGAGAGATGGCTCAGCTCTTAAGAGAAGGCACTGCTTTTCGGCAAGGACCCCAGTTCAGTCCCCAGCACCCAGGTCAGTAGGCTCCAGCTGACTGGCTATAGCTCAAGCTCCATGGGATCCAATGATTCTGGCCTCCACAGCACCCATGTGAACATATCCTCTCCTTCCATAATTTTAAAATAAATCTTAGAAAAAAATTGCAAGAAATAAACTCAGTAGCTTCAAGAAGTACCAGAAACTGACCAAATGCACCAGGCCTCTCCAGTCCCCCATGTACAAGAAAGATACTGAGACCAACCTAGCTGCCCAGAAGAGACAGAGGCCTCAGAGCTGACTGTAAATTATGCAGAGAGAGCGCTCTGTCACCCAGGCTGAGGTGGGCTTTGGTGATGTAGCTCCCTTGGAGTCTTATGAGTAACCTCTCATCCATTTTCCTGTAAGCAACCCCGATGAACTTGTTGGTTCACCAAGTTGGACTTTGGTGGTTCATTTCCACTCTTGGGTGAGCGGACATTCATTCCAGTTTACCAAGGGAAAGTATGACGAAGCACTGCTTTTGTTTGTAACCCAAGTTCAGTTACTGGCACCCCTGTCAGGTGGCTTATAACCCTATAACTTCTATTTCCAAGGCATCTGACGTCCTCCACTGTCTCCCACATGTATGTAAGTCATGTGCCTGGTCATGTACACCTTTAACCCCAGCATTTGGGAGGCAGAGACAGGTGCCTCTCTGAATTTGGGACCAGTCTGGTTTATATAGTGAGTTCCAGGGCAGGCAGGGCTCCAAATAGTCAGAAAACTAATAATCATAATTTAGAATTTTTAAAGATTTATAATTTGTGTGTGTGTGTGTGTATGTATGTATGTATGTATGTATGTATGTATGTATGTATGTACCTGAAGAGGCCAGAAGAGAACATTGGATACCTTCAAACTGGAGTGACAGATTGTCAGCCACCATGTAACTTCTCAAAAAACAGCAAGTAGTCTTAACAGCTAAGCCATTTCTCTAGATCTCATTTATTTACTTTTTTGTTATGTATGTATGTATGTATGTATGTATATGTATGTATGTGTGTATGTATGTGTTTGTGTGTATATGTATGTATGTGTGTATGTATGTGTTTGTGTGTATATGTATGTGTGTGTATGTATGTGTGTTTGTGTGTGTGTATGTATGTGTGTGTATGTATGTGTGTGTATGTATGTATGTGTGTGTATGTATGTTTGTGTGTATGTATGTATGTGTGTGTTTGTGTGTGTGTATGTATGTGTGTGTATGTATGTATGTGTGTATATGTGTGTATGTATGTGTTTGTGTGTATGTATGTATGTATGTATGTATGTATGTATGTATGTGGGCTTATTATGGAGATCAGAGGATAGAGTTGGTTCTTTTACCATATGAGTTTCGGGATCAAATTCTAGTTGTCATGGTGGACAGCAAGCATCTTTATCTAATGAACCGTATGACTAGCCCAAGCCATTGTTGGTTGACTTTTTGGACAGAGGTTGCTACTGATAACTTGTGGGTAGAACCTAGAGATACACTTTTCATTTCACTTTTCACAAGATGGCTTCTACCACACCAGTCCATAATATCAGGGGTGCGCACAGTGACTAACTGCTGTGGGAGCTGGAGAGACAGCTCAGAGGCTAAGAGGACACACCAGTCTCATTGAGGATCTAAGTTTTGTTCGCAGCACGTACATCAAATGGCTCACAGTCACCTGTAACTCCTGTAGTTCAGGAGGATCAGATGCTCTTTCTGACACACATGTGCACACACAGAGGCCCATGCACAAATCTCCAGAGTTTAGGGTCCTTAGGGTTGCTTTTCTTAAGGTCTGGAGAGCTGGCTCAGCAGTTAAGAGAGCTTGCTGCTTGTTTGTTGTGAAGCAGTTTCCTCTGAAATAAAGCTTTCCATCTTGGAGGGGTTAGGAAACAGCATGTACTAAAGGGAGGTGAAACATCCCACCCTGCAAGGAAGCTCATTAAAACCCAGGAAGCAAGGACTGGAGAACCTGCTTGGCTGCTAAAAGAAGATACTGCTCCTGGTGGGGCCCAAGTCCAGTTTTCCCTGGCACTGGCGCCCATGAGCAAAAACCCACACCGTAAGTAAACAATACCAAGTCTCCAGGACGTCCTGGAAACTCACCAGATGCACCAGGTCTCTTTCTCCCCCTTCCTTAAGGATGGCCAAGGGACGCTCAAATCAGCCAAGCTGCTTGGAAAAGACGCCCTGTGGCTTGTCACGCTGCCTTCGGATTTCGAGCTCCAGGTTTCCAGGTTGTATGAGCTGGGGCCCATACTTGGGTGGACTTCTGGTGTTAGTCGAGAAGCAATCGTACGTATGTCCATGACTGGGCCGTGCTATTATGTGTGCGATCCCTTTCCCAGTGAGGCCAGACTCCTGCTCTTTCCCAGCTCTTCATTAGGCCAAGGGAGCAAGAGGTGAGAGGCAGTATCCAGGACTCCGTGTGATCTAATCCAGGCTTAAGAAGGCCCTCTTTTCAATGAACTGGGACTCTAAATAACGCACTATAGTCAGTCCAAGGTCCCAGAAAGTAAGGGCAAACTAAAGGGAAGCTGTGAAACCCCTTCAAAAGATACTGTATAACTAGAAATCCTGGGGTCTGCAGATGAGGCTCAGTTGGTAGAGTGCTTGCCTAGGATACCTGACGCCTTGAGTTTGATTTCCAGCACTGCATAAAACTAGGTATGATGGCACACATTCATAATCCCGGCTCTAAGGAGGCAGGAGGATCAGGAATTCAAGGCCATACTGGGATACGTGAGACCCTGTCTCAAAACACAAAAAGTACAGAGATGAAAAGGTAGGTCACTGGTTAAGAACGTGGTGGTTTACAACTGTCTGTAACTACAGTTCAGGGAATCCGATGCCCTCTTCTACCCTCTGTGGGCATCAGGTATACACATGGTGCATAGACATATATACAAACAATACACATACAAGAGTGGTCTCCTCAAGGCTGTGCAACAGGTCCTTAAAGGCACTCCACTTCCTAAAACACAGTTCCGTTCTGCACCTCCTTTGCTGCTTCCCGCTTTGTTCTGTAACCACATCTTTAGAGCCTTATTTCCTTGGTGGAGAAGGAAGCTGCTCTTCCCGTGGGCTCCCCTCTGCAAGGACCACTCTGGGCAGACACCATCTAAACAGCCCCCCTATAACACGGACTATCTGTATGACTCGCTTCTCTCTGTACTTTCTGCTCCAAAGTACAGACATCCTAGGTAATCGACTTTCCCTTTTCCTCCCATCAGCCCTGCAGTGCAGATGCCCCAGGTGATCTCTTCTCTATACAGGTATACCTGCCAACCCACTTCTCTTTAGAAAGTGTAAATGGGTAACCTACTTCTCTCCATGGTGTAGACATCCCTGACGAACCCCCATTTGCTCCTTTGCAATGTAGACATCTGGGTAACTCACTGCTTTCTTTTCTGCAGTGCAGACATTCTGGTGTGCCCCCCGCCCCAACCCCTTTCACTGTGTAGACATCCTGGGCTACCACTTCTCTCCCTGCAAGGCCTGTCAGGATGTGCACTTCTGGATGCACAACACACTACCCTCTGCCCCTCCAGATTGGGCACTGCCATGGAGTCTGAAGTGCTGCTATAAGGATTTAGAGGCAGAGTACTTTGGTGGTCTGGGCCTAGGTATGCTGCAAAGATCACACCATGACACAGATCTCACACGAGATTTATTGATGGGAGTGGGGGAAGTAAAAGGTTATCTAGGAGTGGGGATGTGACAAGAGTCAGAGAAAGAGCAGCAGACAGACCAGGAGCTAGAGCTGGCTGTGATGGCAGGGGACCTTTTAAATGGCTGGTGACTAGCAATGATGCAGGTGTTAGCACTGAGTTCTGAGGAAAGGCAGTGTGTGTGGGTGTGCCTGCGTTCTAACATTCCTCCATTTTGTCTATTATAAAAGGTGAGGACATAGGAAGAGTTGACCGGGTAAGGCACGATGCTGCTTTTTAGACCGTGTCCTACTTTCTGAGAGTGTCAACATCTTTGGGGACCCAAGAAAGGTGGGATGCTGGCCAAATCCTGGAAGAGAGGCTGTTTTCCTCATTGTTCTGGCTCTGTGGGACGATCTGTGCCTATTACAGTGCAGACCTAGTTGAAGCAGTCTGTGAGGATGGACCACCTGGGCTAACCTCTTTGAAGCTACCCAGGATTTAGATTTTGAGGGAACATCTAGACCTGGCAGGATGCTGAAACAGATATCTATATCTCTATCTATCTCTATCTATCTCTATCTCTATCTATCTATATCTATATCTATATACCTTTATACCTATATACCTATATACCTATATATATATAATCTCTCTCTCTCTCTCACACACACACACACATATATACATATATATATGTATATATATGGCGGAAGACAAAGTTAAGGAGTTTAGGGGAATTTTTTTTCTTACTTTTAGGCCCATGCTCCTGGTGGTAGAGGAAGAGAGTTCCCAAGCCAGGAAGAGGGGGATCCAACCCTCGGGGATAAGTGAAATAGGCAGGTGGAGGAACAATCTACTGATTGGCAGCACTTATCTGGAGTTGGTTTGACCCATGCGAGGCAAATTCAAACTGAGTTCCTAAAGCTTAAAAGAAAAAAGGTGGGTTCTAGCTATATTATTAGCTTTACCATCATTTGTAACCTGCACTGAAATCAACGTCTTGAGAAAGGAAGTAGACTCGGCACCTTTGTATCATAGTAGAAGCGTGGGAAGTGCTTCTGGTTTAAAGCATGAACATTCTTTAAGATGAGTTCAGGGAAGACAGACTCCTCCTGTGGAATAGAAGGCTCAAAGCTCACTTGACCTTGATTTTCAGTATGTGTAGAGACCATGAAAGTGGGGTCTTTCCCCTCTATCCAGAAGACTGAATGTATATAGATTAGATAAATATTTTTAGCACAACGAGACTCACTTTTAAGTCTATATTTAGAAGAAAGCCAAAGGAAATCTAAAATCTTGGGTTTGTGACTATGCTAATAGTAGCAGTGCTTTACCAGAGCTAGATGAAAGCTTACAGCATAGTTTTAAAAGATTTTTTTTGAGAGCAGAGCTCAGAGAAATCATAGAGATTAAAGATCTATGAGGGGAAAGTAGAACCTTAGAGACGAGACTTTGGGATCATTTGTGTGGTGGCAGAAGTTGTTACAATCTGTGAGAATTTGGAAATCAAGCATGCCACTATTTTGCCGTTGGTCTGTACAGAGGCCAACTGTCTATGGCAGAACAGAGGGAGTCACAAAGCAGAACACTGAGCAGGTGTGTTCCTATAAGCTCCAAGAAGGAGCAGGGAGTTGAAGCTGAGGGACTGCGGGCCGGAGCCAGAGATAACCAGGAGCGAGCAGGAGAGAAGGTAGCCATAGGGAGCTTAGGGGGTTATGTTTGCATCAGACGCTCCAGAGAGAAAAGGTTTGCGCCGGGTGTGTGCACTCTGTATCTGGCCTGCTCCTTTGCTTCCCGACGCCAGGTTCTGCTAGGTCTGGCTCCTGTTCCCACTTTGAACAAATTTACAGATCCACCAGCCTTAATGTAAAGATAAGACATTTACACAGTGGTGGGGGTGGGAGTGGGGGACCAATCAAAAACAAACAGCACTTGAAGCAGAGAAAAAAAGAAATAGGGAAATAGGGAATGCGTTTTTTTTTTTTTTTTTTTTCTGTTCCAATTGCTTGGTTGGTCCATTTGGATTGATTGTCTAAGGGATATTGAAGCCATTTTCAACCTCAAAGGCAGATAAGCTTAGAGGCTCTGGTGGTTTGAATATGCTTGGCACTATTAGGAAGGGTGGCCTTCTTGGAGGAAGTGCATCACTATGGGCATGGACTTTGAGGTCCTGTGCTTAAATTCTGCCCAAGGAAGAAGAGCCCCTCCTCCTACTGCCTTTGGAAGAAAGTCCACATCTGGATGCCTTCAGATCGACATATAGAACTCTTGGCTCCTCCAGTACCACATGTGCCTGCACGCTGCCATGCTTCCCACCGAGATGATAATGGATTGAAACTCTGAAACTGTAAGCCTGCCCCCATTAAATGTCCTTTATAAGGATCACCGTGCTCATGGTGTCTGTTCATAACAATGAAACCCTAATTAAGACAGAGGCCCTTAAGTCAAGTGCTAAGTGGAACAGTTGGAGGTTCTCCAAGAGGCATCCCCCAGGAGGAACCAGGAGATAAAGATGGCCTAGTTCCCAGAGGTGAGGTAGAGGAGGAGTTCTGAGGCCTGAAGTCCAAGGTTTTTTTCAAGCACATGGGACTGAATGAAGAGGGCACAAGACAAACAGTAGGTTGTCACCTTGTGGGTTGGGAACCAGGACCCAAGGAGACATGGTAACTGATACCTGACTTTTGAATGAAGCCAGAAGGTGAAAACTATGCTCAAGATCTAAGTCTCACCCAAAGGAAAGGGTGAGAGGTGGGTACCTCTGCCTCCAAGAGTACCAGAGAATCAGGGAAGCATTTAAGCCAACTGAGAGGATCCATTCACCAGTTGCTGTTGATAGATGGAAGGCCAAAGGATTGGTGGACCAGAAGGTGGATCTGTTGCAGGTGGAGTGACCTGTATGGCACCAGTGTTAGGATTTAGTGGCAGAGTACCTTGGTATGTCAGGGCCAAGGTATGCTGCAAAGATCATCACACCATGCAACAGATTTCATGCAAAGGATTTATTGGAGGTGTAGGGAGCAAAAAGACTGTCTCAGTGAGTGAGTGAGTGTGTGTGTGTGTGTGTGTGTGTGTGTGTGTGTGTGAGAGAGAGAGAGAGAGACAGAGAGAGACAGAGACAGAGAGAGACAGAGACAGAGACAGAGAGACAGAGAGAGTCAGACAGAGACAGAGAGAGACCAGAGAAGGAGTGCTGGGAGACAGAAGTCTGACTGTGATGTTAGGGGACCTTTTAAAAGGGTTGAAAGCTAGATTAGTGATGATGTAGCTACTAGTGCTGAGGGCAGGCCGGGTGATCATGCTGGATGTAATGGTTGTGGACTAAGGCATCTGCTGCTGATGCCACACACCATACGCAGACAGGTAGTAGGCTTGGAGCTGGCATTCACTGTGGTGGTCTATACAGATCTCTTTAGAGGCTGAGTGATGGATATGGCTGCCTGCAGCGTGGTGGGCATGTGCTCACGTTCATTGGGATTGGAAAAGACCCCCAGTGCCTGATTTAAAGAGTGGAGTCCATTAAGACATAGACTGTGGCTTTCCGCGGCCCACCACCTTCGAGTTGTATCTCCACCGCCGAGGGGCCGGGGAGCGCATCCCGTCCCCGCCCCCCACCCACGCCGCCACCGCCGCCACCCTTGCCACTGCTCACTCACTCTGAGTCCCTGGCCTCGCTGCCTGAGGTGGGGGCGCTGCGGGCACGTGTGCGCCGGCCGCCTTCCCGTTGCCGCCCGCGTTCTTGCCGTCCGGGCATACGTCGACGCGCGCCTGCATCGGCTCCGGACGCTTGCGATTTTAGTGGGACCTAACTTGGAGGCCTATGGTGCAAGTATCAGGATTACTTTTGCCCCCAAGGCTAATTGCAGATCTCCTCATGTTGAACTACGGGATTCCATAGAGAATGAGACTCTCATCCTTTTTCCATCAGTGAGCCACTCTTCCCAGCTTTCTCCCACCATCCACTGACCTCATGTCTACCATACTCCTGAATTTGGACTTTGGGGAACCTTCGAAAAAGGCATTTGGAGGAAATGCCAAACATCAACGTTTTGTCAAGAAGCGAAGGTTCTTGGAACAGAAAGGATTTCTGAGTAAAAAGAACCAACCCCCTAGCAAGGTGTCTAAATTAAACTCAGAACCTCCAAAGAAAGGGGAAACTTCAAGAGTAGATAGCATTTCGAAGATCCTTTCATGCCTAAAGAAGAAAAAAGAGGCAGCTGCCTCCAAGAGGGACTCAGAGCAGTCCAAAGACAAGAAAGCATCGTCATGGCTGACCCCTGCTCCTTCAAAGAAGACTGATTCTGTTGTGGCTAAAATAGATTTGCTTGGGGAGTTTCAGAGTGCCCTTCCAAAGCCTAAGAGACGCACCCAGAAGAAGGGCTCCAAGAAGCCCTTGAAAAAGAAAATTGCTACAGAAAACTCCACCCAAGCTCAGTCAAAGGATAAAGGCTCCAACAAGAAGCCCTTGAAGAAAAATGCTGTACAGAACTCCACCCAAGCTCAACCAGAGGATAAGTGCCCTAAAGTCCCTCAAAGCTTGCCAAGGAAGATGGTGGCAATAGACTGTGAAATGGTGGGCACCGGACCCAAGGGGCGTGTGAGTTCCTTGGCTCGCTGCAGCATCGTGAATTACAATGGAGATGTGCTTTATGATGAGTACATCCGCCCCCCCTGCTATATCGTGGACTACCGGACCAGGTGGAGTGGCATCCGGAAGTGCCACATGGTTAATGCTACCCCGTTTAAGACTGCTCGGAGTCAGATCTTGAAGATACTCTCAGGGAAGGTAGTGGTAGGGCATGCCATTCACAATGACTACAAAGCCCTACAGTACTTTCATCCCAAGTCCCTCACTCGAGACACTTCCCAAATACCACTCCTCAACCGGAAGGCTGACTGCCCAGAAAATGTCACTTTGTCACTGAAGCGTCTCACCAAGAAGCTGCTGAGTCGGGACATCCAGACTGGACTAAGTGGACATTCCTCGGTAGAAGATGCCCAGGCCACATTGGAGCTGTACAAGTTGGTTGAAGTTGAATGGGAGCAGCATCTGGCCCAGAATCCTCCAGAAAATTAGCAGTCCCAGGGAGACACATGCAGTAGACCAACCCACAGTTCTGCCAGCTTCTCACCTGTAGAAGCCGGAATCATTGGGGAGAGGAGCTTGACCAGAGACTTAATACCCATTGAAATTTCATCTCAGCTATTGTGGTTACTGTGTGTTAAGTGTCTCATGGAGGAGGAAAGCCTTCATGTTAAAATCCACCTCTAGGTCAGGCAGGACGCCCAGGCTTGTAATCTCAGATACTTGGGAGGCCGAGGTTATAGATTTAAGGTCTGCCTGGACTACAGAATTAGTTCTAGGCCAGTGAGACCCTGTCCTAACATAAGAAGAGGGCCAGGAGTAAAGCCCGGTGCTAGAACACTTACCTAGCACATAAACCACTAGATACAGTCTCCAGTGTGGGGTGGGGGATAGTAGAAGGAATGGGACCACAACTGTTTACTTCTTTAGTGGTGCTAACCACATGTCACAGTGCTTGTGCTAGTCAGCCTTGACTTTGAGGGAGCAAGGCACACCAGGGAATACTGTTTCCCACCTACCTTATCTACGGGATACATATCATAGATCTGTCTCCTTTTGTGGGGAGTGGGTTAAAGGAGTAGCTGAGTTGCCAAGGTTGACCTCAAACACTTGGCCTTAAATGACTTCTTCCTCAGCCCCACAAGTAGCTGGGACCACAGGTGTGTGTTCACTGCTGTGCCTGGTTCTGTTAATTTATGAGGTTTTTTTTTGTTCTAAAGTACTTAACAGTATCTTTTCACTTTCAGACGAGTCCTGATTGGAGCTAGGTGTGATGGTCTGTAATCTCAGGATTTTGAGGCCAAGACAGGAAGATCAAGAGTTTAAGACCAGTCTGAGTACATAGAAAAGCTCTGGTTCATAGAAGTAGAAAAAGAGAAGGAAAGGATTGTGTGGTTGCTTGCTGAATTTTAATTTACGTTCTACTTAGTTTAAAAAGAATTTATATAGTTTTAATAGTCTTTCAGTCTTTTACCTTGCAAATGCAGCCTCTTAATTCATATAATTCTTATGAATTTTTATAATAGAATACTGGTGATTTTTTTTACATAAAAAGATGTATTTTTTATTTAAAAAAAAAGACATAGACTGTGTAGGCTGGAGAGATGGATCAGTGGTTAAGAGCACTGTGTGCTCTTACAGAGGCCCTGAGGTCAATTCCCAGCAACCACATGGTGGCTCACAACCATCTGTAATGAGATCTGGTGCCCTCTTCTGGTGTATCTGAAAACAGCTACAATGTACTCATATATAATAAATGAATAAATCTAAAAAAATTTTAAAAAAAGTTTCTGTTGCCTCAGCACCCATTTAACTAAACTATGCTTTCTCACAGCAAAAGCAAGGTTCAGCTACTCTTGGCATTTTTTTTTTTACCTTGCTCAGATCCCTAAATATAGACATCTGTTTTATATCACCCCGTGGTGGCCACTTCCCTGTGGAACAGGTAGGTGTTGCTTACTAGAAATGACTTCTTGGTCTCCACACCCTCTCTGATGCTGTGCTTCCTAAGCACTGCATAATCACAGCATTTGCAACACACTTCTGAGAACCACCAGCGCAGTGATTCTCAACCTTCCTAATTCTGTGGCACTTTAATACACTTCCTCATGTTGTGGTGACCCCTAACCCTAAGATTATGTTCATTGCTACTTCATAACTGCAATTTTGCTACTGTTATGAATTGTGATGTAAATATATGATATGCAACCCTTGTGAAAGTCATTGAACCCCCCAAAGGGGTCCTGACCCACAAGTTGAGAACCATTGCACCAGAGGGAAACCTTCTGGCATAACACTTTGGAGCACAATATTAGCTCTAGCCTCTTCTCTCCCTCCCCCACTCCTCTTTTCCTCCTGATCCTCCTTCCCCTCCCCTTCACTCTCTTTTTCTCCTTCTCTAGTTCTTCCTTTCTCTTCCACCTTCCTCTCTCCTCCCTCTCTTCCTCTCCTCCCCCATTTCCCACTGTCCCTTTTCTCTCTTGTCTACCTCCTCTTCTCTCTCTCCCTTCATCCCCATTGCCTTTCCTTTCTCCCTTTTCTCTCTTTTCTGGTGTGGTAAGCTAGCCTTCCTCTCTCCCTCCTTCCCTCCCTCCCTCCTCTCTCCCTCCTTCCCTCCCTCCCTCCTCTTTCCCTCCTTCCCTCCCTCCCTCCTCTCTCTCTCCCTCCTCCTCTCTCCCTCCTTCCCTCTCTCCTCTCTCCCTCCTTCCCTCCCTCCCTCCCTCCTCTATCTTCATCATATTCTCTCCATTACGATGCTCTGCCTCTTCACAGACATACAGCAATGAGGCCGTGCATGGTGTAAAACTTCAGAAGCCACTAGACAAAAGTAAGCACACATGCAACTCTGGGTTTAGATTACAGTGTTGGCTGGATTAGAAATTCCTGTGTGGCCCCAATGTTGTTATTAAAATATCTTGTTGTTAAATATTGGCCTGAGCCCATCCAGATAGAGCACACCAAACCAACATGGTTTCACGTGGAGAGATTTAATGGGAGAACAAGACAAGGGGGAAGGGGGGGGGGAGAGAGAGAGAGAGAGAGAGAGAGAGAGAGAGAGAGAGAGAGAGAGAGAGAGAATGAATGAGAGAGCGCAGAAGCTGTCTGCCTTTTATTTGGAATGTGATGTAACTACTCCCAGGTGGAGTTGTGAATTGAGCCAAAAGGTCTTCTGGGAATGTATGGTCATTTCCATGGCAACAGTGACCAAACAGCCTAAACAGCATCGCTGCTGAAGGCAATTCCTGATACCAACACCCAAACCCACAGAGTTCCACCTGTCTCTGCCTCAGGTTTGCTGGCATCAAAGGTGTGCACCACATGCCCTGCATTACCTGAAATCTTTTACAGAGGAACTGTAAAATTGCAGTAGAGGCCCTGAGTTTGATTTCCACTGGTCATGTGATGGATGGCTCATAATTGCTTGTAATTCCAATTTCAGGGAATCTAACTGGACACCTTCATCACATGTATTTATGCTCAAGCTCGTGTGCGCATTCTCCCCCCTCTCCCACATGTTCTTGGGCTGGAGAGATAACTCAGCATTTAAGAGTGCTGGGTGCTATTCCAGAGGAATTGGGTTTGATTCCCTGCACCCACAGGGTGACTCACAATCATCTATAACTCCAGGAGATCCATTACCCTTTTCTGCCTCTGCAGGTACATGGTATACATACACACATGCAGGCAAAACACCTAGACATATAACATAAAATATAAGTAAACCTAAAAAAGTCTTTAACAATTTCTACCAGTAGAAGAATTTTAAATGTTCAACATGTGTTTATAATAACAACTTTAGCTGAGCCTGGTGATACTAGTCTATAATCCCCGCAATTGGAAAGTTGAAGCAGGAGGATAAGTCATCCAAGACCAGTCTGGTCCAGACAGCAAGGACTTGTCTCAGATAAAACAAAACAAAACAAAGACCCAAATGCTCTTAATGCTAGAAACTTCCTTAACAATAAGGTTAATTAAAATAAACTGAAAATAGCTGGATACTGAGTGCCTCTCTTTCGAAATAAAGATACTTTATGCTGAAGAGATAGCACAATATGTAAAATACTTGCCTTACAAGCACAAAGCTTTCATTTCAGTCTCAGCACCCACATAAAAATACTTAGGTATTCTGCTAGAGATGGTAGCGCACACCTTTAGGCCTGGCACTCTAGAGGCAGAGGCAGGTGGATCTCTATGAGTTTGAAGGTAGTGTGGCTTATATAGGGCAGCCAGGATTATATGATGAGAATATAATTTATTGTGTATCTGGGTTTTGTCCTGCACACTTGTAATCCCAGCATAGGGATGTGGGGGTGGGGAGGTGGGAGGGGTGGCAGGCCTGGCAGGGGTCTTCTTTTTTGTCCGTTCTTCTTGAGGCAGTAGAGGAGGAAGAGGATTAGTGGAGGCTAAGACTCTGTCTTACAAGGTATTTAGGGTTGCTGTATAATTAAAAGTTTACTTATCTAAGTCTAAGTTACCTTGCTGTTGTAGCTGACTTGTCTTCTGTGTTCCTCTGAGGCCAGGAACTGCAGTCTCTGACACTTAGCACCTCTTCCTCAAACAGCAAAGGATTAACTAAATAGCATTTGTACTATCTCAGCAGGAACTGCTCAGTTCTAACTTTCAGCCTGCTAGTCAGAAGTTGCAGGAAGAAAAAGGAACACATAGAAAAGTAATTATAGCATTTATTACAAAGTTATAAAAAGTTTCCTATGAAAGTTATCTAATGGGAAAAGCGGAGAGATCCTAACTGGAGAAAGGTGGAAAAATCTAAGTGGGGAAAAGCAAAAAAAATTCTAGTAAGGGAAAAATTCTCTAAGCAAGGGAAGGGAAAAAAATTCTCTACTCTTTTTTCTCATCTCTTTGTCCTCAGTATGTATACATCTTTCAGAATATATGATCACGTTAAAAAGTTCATCACAAGTTCACACCCGAAAAAAATCAATTCATAAATTGAAATAGTTTACAACAGAGAATGTTTGCATTCCATTAGGAGTAATTACCTGGCTCAACATCCATCACCTGTCACAGCTCTACAGGCTCACAGGATGTTTAAAACCATAACTATTAGTGAGGTTTTGTATAGATAAACCCAGTCAATATATTATCCTCTGTCCTATTTGTTCATATAGCCTCACTACAAGACAGTACCTCTTCATGGATCTGCAGAGATCTTCTCAAAAGGGATGGGCTAATACCTAGTGATTGTTATATATGTTTAATAATGACAGGAAAAGCATATTAATAGCAGGAATCTTTCCTAAAATGAATTCTCTTATGGTCTTGCCAAATAAGAGAGAATCTGTCACAGACTATATTATAATCTGAAGCAGACCATCTCAGGAAGGTCACCTGCTAGTTATTAGCTTGTCCTATTATGGCTCCTGATATAGGGAAAGTGGAGATGGATGTATACCTGGGTCTAATTCACCAGTCATCTTAGCCTAATAGTGAGTTCAGGCTAGCCAGGGCTACATAGTGGGACCCTCTCTCAAAACAAACAAACAAACAAACAAACAAACAATCTTAAGCAATACTTTGATTTCCTATCTATCTATCTATCTATCTACCTACCTATCTATCTATCTATCTGAGGTTTTAACATTTTTATTTTTTACTTATTCACTTTACATCCTGCTCACTGCCCTCCTCCTGGCCACCCTCTCCTACAACCTTTCCTCCATACCCCCTCTCCTCTGCTGAGCAGGTGGGGGTTCTCCCCAACACTGTCACATCAAGTCTCTATGAGGTTAAGTACTTCCACGAGTCCAGAAGCTCCATCCGCTATTTGGCTATTTGGCTGTGGATGTCTATATCTTTCCAAGTCAGCTGCTGGATGGAGCATCTCAGAGGACAACATGCTCCTGTCTGGAAGCATAACAGGGTATCATTCCTAGTGTCAGAGATTGGTGCTTGCCAATGTGATGGGTCTCAAGTTGGGCTGGTAGTTGGCCATTCCTTCAGTTTTTGTTCCACTCACGCCACCCCTGGGTTGAAAGTTCTGTGGGTGGGTTGATGTCTCTATAGCTCCACAGAGGAGTTCCTGTCTGGCTACAGGAGGTAGCCTCTTCAGTTTCTGTATCCCCAATGTTGTGAGTCATAGCCAAGGTCACCCCCATTGATTCTTAGGCTCTTCCCTTATCCCAGATCTCTGTCTTGTCCTGGAGATGCCCCCCAACTCCTCACTCCTGACAATTGTGTATTTCCATTCATTCTCATACTCATCTGGCCATCTCTCCTGTTCTTCCCCACAGCTGATCTTGAAAACTTCCAATTCCCCTCCTCATACCTTTTCCCACCCTGTTCTCTCCACCTGCCTCTTTCTATTTTGTTCCCCATGCTAAATAAGATTCAAGCATCGTTGCTTGGGCCTTCCTTCTTGTTTATTTTCTTTGGGTCTGTGGAGCGTAGCATGGGTATCCTGCTTCTTCTTCTGACTAATATCCACTTATGCATGAGTACATACCATGCATATCCTTTGGAGGCTGGGTTACCACACTCAGAATGATATTCTCAAGTTCCATCCACTTGCCTACAAAATTAATGATGTCTTTTATTTTAATAGCTGAATAGTACTCTGTTGTGTAGATGTATCCCATTTTTTAAAATCCATTCTTCAGTTGCGGAACATCTAGGTGGTTGTTCCCAGTGCCTGGCTATTATGAGTAAAGCTACTATGAACATAGTTGAGCAACTATCCCTGTGGTATAGTGGAGCATCTTTAGGGTATATATCCAGGAATAGCATAGCTTGTCTTGAGGTAGAACTACTCCCAGTTTTCTGAGAAACCTTGGCAAAACTTTTTAACCATTGCTTTCTCAAGTCACTACAGACATTTCAGTTTTCTATACAGACAGTTTATTGGGCAGTGAGAGATCCCACAGACCTCTGAACCCCCCACAAATTTCCCCTTGTTCAAGCTTAATGATAATGTCTGGGTCACCTGAGTAGCCAAAGGAACACTAGAACTGACTTGGAAAGGACCCCGCATAATGATTTTCTCAACTTCTAGAGCTATGAAAATAGGCAACATTACACTATGGGTCCACCATACCCAGGTCAAGAAAGCAAAAGGCACAGATGCTGCCACCAAATGTTCTGTCTCCGTGACAAACCTATTAAAATGAAGGTTTCATTGGGTCTTGAGCCCTTCCACTCCTTGCCCCTCTACCTCCTCCTCAGTCTTATGTATGACATGAATATAGCATCATGGTTCAACCTCTTCTTGTCCTCAGACCTGGACATGGGAACTGAGAAAAATAGATGCTGGGGAGATGATAGCTAATATGACTACATACCAACAACCCTCATTTCATATAGTCTTTCGCTCATTAATCTGGTTATATTTAGAAAAAGGGTATTCCTACCACAATATACCACATCTATTATTTGTAGTAATGCTTCAGTTAACATGGTGCTGCAAACATAGCTACTCGATCCTTTTAACGTTTGTTATGTTTATTTTGTGTGTGTGTGCACACCTGTCTTAAGTTTAAGTTTATAACACATCCAAGGAAGCCTAAATAAGGCATCGAATCCCCTGGAACTAGAGTTTAATGTCAGTCATTAGATGTTATATGGGTCAGTTGGGAACTGAACCCAGAACATCTGCAAAAGATGTTCTTAACTTTTCTGAACCATCTCTCCAGCCCCATTGTTTCCTGATTTTAATTTAATCAGATATTTATCCAGGGGCAGGATAGGCTCATCATATGGTAGCTCTATTTTTCATTTCTGAAAAAATATACATTACACCAATAGTTCGCAAAGGTTCATAATTTGAATGTTCTTATATTTTTTAAGAATATATTTAAAATTCTCATACATAGGTTGTGAGCCTAGCCTTTAACAGCTGAGCTATCTCTTTAGCTCATTTTTTTATTTTAAATAGTCATCTAATATTGAATAAATGGTTGGCAAATATATTTTCTTAATATATAGGATAGTCCCTCATTTGATTGCTAGGCAGAAAATTTACATTATCATATAGCTTCTGAAATTTTTAATCAACATTTTTCTTCTTCTCTGATACATGGTCTCTTGTATGGCCTTGAACTCATTGTATAGTGGAGGGTGATCTTGAAACACTTGGCTCCTGGAGGGATTATAAGCATACTGGACCATGCCATGCCAGACTTATCAATAAAATAGATACAACTCATATTCTTCTTCTGGAAGTAACTGCCCATGGCTTTATCTTTAGTTATCTCCATTCATTTCTCCAACACTTTCAACAGTTCATGTCTGTGTTAAGGACTTTGTTCCTTTGCTTTTGTACTTTTGAAAAATAGTCATTTCCTTTTAGTCTTGTGTGTGTAGAAAAGAACTTTCAAGGTACCATCTTTCAAAGATCCCTCTTTCAAACCTGGGTTGTTGGTAATACAGTCGAAAAAGAGATGGTAGTGACCATTTGAATATACTTTGGTATTAAGAGCTTGGTATCTCTGTTACTAATATTTTGTGTGGCGATATTGCCATTATTACTTTTATTCACAGGATTTCCTTACCCAGTATGGGAGACTTTCTTGTGGGATTGAAAATGCAGATAATGTTCATTAAGACATTTGGGGCCAGGTATGATTGTGCATGTCTTTAATCCTTGCACCTTAGAAGGGTCTAAGGTGACAAATCTCTGTTTTTCTAGACAAACAATATCAACAACAAAAAACCAGCTCTTGGTAATTTGATGAGTTTGAGGCTAGTCTAATGTACCTAACTCCCCCCTCCTCCCAAACCATAGGTTTTTCTTCTGGCCACGGATATCAGTTTATAGGCAAAAGGATTTTGGGATTCTGCGTTGACATTAAGATTGTGACTTTGGTTCTGCTCATGGTCATGAGGGGTGAGGTATGGATTATTTCCCTTTTTCTTTCATTTCCCTTCAGATTTTCTGCTCTCTCTCTGTTTCTCTCTCATAAATTATTTATTTACATTTCAAATGCTATCCCCTTCAGTCCCCTCTTTCAGAGTTCCTCCCCTGCCCCGTTCTTCTTCATCTCTGAGAGGACAGCCTCCCATGTCCCCCAACACTGGAACATCAAGTCTGCAGGATTAGATGCATCCTTTCCCACTGAGGCCAGACATGGCAGCCTTCTGCTACATATGTGCTGAGGGCCTCAGACCAGCCTGTGTATGCTTTTTGGTTGGTGTCTCAGTCTCTGGGAGCTCCCAGGGTTCCAGATTAGTTGACACTATTGGTCTTCCTGTGGAGTTGCTATCCCCTTGAGGGCCTTCAGTTCTTTCCCTAACTCTTCTAGGGGTCCCTGACCTCAGCCCAGGGGTTGGCTATGCTCATCTGCATTTGTCTCAGTTATCTGCTGGATAAAGCCACTCAGAAGGCTGCTATCTGCAAGCACAAAGTAGTATCAGCAATAGCGTGAGGGGCTGGTGTCTGCCCATGGGATGGGTCTCAAGCTTGGCCAGTCACTGCTCTGTTGCTCCTTCAGTCTCTGCTCCATCTGTGTCCCTGCATTTCTTTTAGACGGGATCAATTTTGGGTCAAAAGTTTTATAGGTGGGTTGGCGTCCCCATCCCTCCACTGGGTGTCCTGTCAGGCTATTGGAAGTGGTCTCTTCAGGATCCATCTCCCCACTATTGGGCATTTTGGCTAAGGTTGCCTGCATTGACTCCTGGGTACCTCCCTCATCCTGGATGTCCAGATACCTCTTTTTTCTTTTTTCATTTCCAGCAAATGTTCTCATTATCTCTTCTTGCAATATCTCCTTTCCTCTACTATCCTTTTATATCCACATAGTGACATGGAACAAAATTCTAACCCACCATCCTGGAAATTATGATACTCCATTTTCTTATACATTCTACAGATGGATACCAGAACTATGCTAAAGACTCAGTTGAAGCTACAGATTCAACTTTTCCAAGTTATCAATCTCTTTTGTAACCATGATAGGTATCAAGTCTTGAATCTGTGTATCCTATGACAAATGTGAAAAACTCATTTCAAAGTTAAAGTAAGCAAATAGCAAGTTACCTAGTAATGGATTAGCTTTAAGTCATTCCTACAATAAAATTGCATCGATTTTTTTTCTTTCATCTAAGTAAATACTCTGTGGTCCATATCTCGCCATGATACATTATCTCTTTCTTATTTTACATTTACTGAAATGGAAGTACTTCAAGGAGAAAAGAGGTCATCAGAGACCAAGCTTGGAAGATTTTGTCAGCAAAGGACTAATAAAGAAGTATACAACAGGGAGGGAAGGAGGACAACTGAGAACTTAGGTAAACTATGCAATAATCTTGGAAGGTAGCAGAACAGGACCATGTGGGTCATGAAACTAAGAGAATTAGGAGTTAAAGGCCAGCTTTATCTAGACTGCAAGTTCAAAGGTTAAATAAGAACTTCTATCAAAAAGTCAAAGAGAAAGTGTCTAAAGTCTATGTAGGCTGTCTTAGGGTTTTACTACTGTGAATAGACACCACCAAGGCAACTCTTATAATCCTGCCACTCTCTGGGCCAAGCATATATAAACCACCACATAGGGATTAAATTTTGTGAAAATCTAAAATTCAGAGAAAAAAATTATCAAGGAAATAGTCAACCCATTTTGTCAAAATTATAAAAATCAAAGGTAGTTGGTATCTGGATGGGAATCAAATAAGGTTTTTTTGTTGGGGGGGGGAGATCACCACACTATCAACATGATGACCTATCTTCTTGTTGACCTCCTTTGCTCAGTTTGCATGCACTGATCTGGCAGGCTCTGGATAAAAGCTTCTGCTACACTTCATGGCCCAAATCCATGCTCCAAGTTGAAGATTAACTCAGGTTTTGTGAGTCAGTGCTCTGTAAGTGGGAGGTAATAAACAAATTATGACAGACAAAGTAGGTCCATTGATAAAAACAGCTCTAATTCAGAAATATGCTTTGAATGGGAAAGTTTAATTAGAGGGCTTATATTGGCATTCTTTAGAGACTGGAATATTATTTTCAAGTAGCACTAACATGTCTAATAAATACCCAAAGTGAAGATTTTTAAGAAAACTTAAGGGTCTGGAGAGATGGCTGTTAAGAACACTGGCTGTTCTTTTATAGGACTCTGATTCATTTCCCAGTACTGACAAGGTGGTTCACAATTGGATGGAACTCCAGTCCAAGGGATCTAATGACCTCTTATGGCCTCCTCAAGTACTACATGCATGTGATATAAATATATGCATCAAGGCAAAACACCCATACATATGGAGTAATAAAATATTTTTATGAAGAATTAAATTTAAGAAACATGAGTAAGAAAAGATTGGAAAGATATATTTAGAATGAACTGAGCAGGAGAGAATAGTCATAACTGCCTGAATCTTTTAACCCCAAAGACTTCAATTAATAATTTTGTTTTTGTTTCCATTTTTATTTTCGAGACAGGGTTTCTCTGTGATGTCCTGGCTGCCCTGGAACTCAACTCTATAGTTCAGGCTGGCCCTGAACTCAGGGAACCACTTGCCTTTGTCTTCCAAGGACTGAGATTAAAGGGATGCACCACCACTGCCTGACTAATTGTTTTCAACTACAATTGTACAGTTCAACATATGGGCTGAAGAAAAAAAAAGATCTTAGTCCAGAAATTTTATTTTAAAAGAAGCCAGGTAGACTAAAAAAGAATGAGCCTTTTACTATATAGGCATAGTAGTTGAGCAAGGGAACATTTGACTGTTTAGTGCCCCAGGAGAAAAAGAAAGGACACCAAAATACATATCCACTGAAGGGGGTTTGACCTCACGGCAGAACCCCACACAATGGGAAGAGTTGGATAGCAAAGGGGGAGAAAATGAAGTAAAGGTGACAAGAGCTGTTTGGTGCTGAGGTCACTGAGGGAGATAAAATTGCATTGGAAGGAAAGTTTTAAAGAAGTTAATTCACCAAGGACTACAAAACTGGTGTGCTACCCCAGTGGATTTGGTGAGTCCCATAAGGTTGGAAAGCTGAGATCTTTGTGAGATAGGAATTGCTTTCATAGACTTGAAAGATCTAGATTGGCATACAAGTCAGTTCAGAAGGTGCTGAAGAGTCAGGGAAGAAATGAGGAAAGAGGAAAATCCACAATGGACCCTGCTTACTTCACGTTACTAAAAACAAATGTGGCAAGATTTGAGTACAGATGGAGTTTGTAGGAGGAAGACAATTGACAGAAAGTCAAATGCTGGGCTTGTGAGTTTTCAGAAGGCTTTTAAGTCTGACCAACACCTCAGCAGAGGGACAGGGAGGGGCAGAGACTCTCCAATGAACCATCTGCTGTGGAGGAAGATGTCTCCCTCTCCTCTGACAGGAGAGCCAAAATTGCCCAGGAGTGAGGACCATACGTGGCACCTTGAGGCCTCATGCCAAATCATGGACTAAATGATTCCTTTTTAATGTACAAAACACTCAAGCTTTGGTCAATACTAAAGTCAAATGTTTTGTCATCCATGGAAACCCCCAAGTGCACCAGAGCAATGGTCAACAGTTGATGGATATGCAGAGGAAACAATACAAATAAAAAGAGCCAAGCTCTCGCTAAGGGTGGGCAATAATCCAAGAGTAAACTATACATTTTTCTTTTTGGTAAAACAGTATGATAGAAGTAGGAACTGCCTAGCCTGGGGCTTTCAAAGAAGCAAGAAGGATGACTACAGCTATAGCTGCCATTCAGACCAATAGCCAGACCCAAGTGGAGTGTAGCCTGAGACCTAAAAAAAAAAAAAAAAAAAAAAAAAAAAAGGCCATTTATCTCCCTTGGACCTATGCTAAACCACGAAGCTTGAGGCATCTCGATGTAGGGAAATACACACAAGTCCCATGGATGTGCTCTAGGATGATTAAGCCAGATAACAGACTCATTCTATATTAATCCTTGCTAATGCATTAAAAAAAAACCACTTATTTATGATGTGTGAGCGAGGTGTATGATGGGGAGTGAGGTGCCTAGTCTACCATGGAACAGGTATGTAGGTGAGTCAGTTCTCCCATTCATTATATGGGTTCTCAGGTTCTTCAGGCTTAGCAGCAAGCACTCACAGTACTCCCCCAAGGTTACCATCATATTTATACTATCTGTCATGAAATGGTGGCCCTGGAACTTGCTCTTACGTTGCCAGACATCTCTAAGTTGGCTTTGTTGCATGGATGTAATAATGGTAACATCGGAGTACTTAACATACTTAGAAAAGCATCCTAAAGACACACAGGTGAATGTAAAGGAAGGAACATCAGGGAACAGTCTACACAGAGTGCAAGGGTCAAGCACCAGTGTAAGCTTTTGGGAGAATTAAGCTCTAACAAGACATATTTGATAGCTAAAACACTTACTGAAGAAATCCTGCAACATCCTGTGCCTCTAAATATAAAAGAGCTATAGACAGTCTTGGGACATTGATTTTCATACTCTTAAGTTGTTCATACTCTGTTATAACTTGATAGTGGGGAGGGACATGTGAAATTGTGACTGAAAGGAAACTTAAGAAAGCTAAGGTCCTTGTAGGGTAAGCTACAAAGGGGATGACAAACAGAATTGACAAGCACTTTAATCTAACTTGCTCAGAGAAAAAGGGATATGGTTCAGCAGTTACAACCAAGTTCTGTGAAAAACTCAAGTTCCTAGTACTCATGTCCAGCAGTTCATGATCACCTGTAATTCCAGTTCCCAGAATCTGACCAACCCATGGCCTTCTTAGGCACCCTGTACGTAAATGCACACACACACACACACACACACACACACACACACACACACACACACACACACACACAAATCATCAGAAATAATAGGTTGGAAAAATGTCTTAGAAATGAATAGTGCATACTATGTATGTAGAAGATTCAGGTTTAATTGCTAACACCCATGTCTGGTGGCTCACAACCTATAACTTGAGCTCAAGAGAGACCCAACTTATTTGGCCTCCATAAGAATTTATACTCATATTCATATACACACACATACAAGTAGTTAAAAAATAAATTACATCTTTCAAAATGTTTACAAATAAATAAATGAACTTTAAATTAAATTTAACTTCAATTAACTTGTTCCATAAAGGATTAGAAAATAGACTATTTTCTTAGAGTTTCTATTCCTGTGAAGCGACACCATGACACAAGGCAACTCTTATAAAGGACAACGTTTAATTGAGGTGGGCTTACTGCTTCAGAGGTTCAGTCCATTATCATTAAGGCAGGAAGCATGGCAGCATGCAGGCAGGCATGGTGCTGGAGTAGAATCTGAGTTCTACATCTTGTTCGGAAGGCAGTCAGAAGACTCAGCATCCTCAGGCAGCTTGGAAGAGGGTCTCAAAGCTCCCTGCACAGTGACACATTTTCTCCAAGGCCACATCAACTCCAACAAGGTCACACCTCCTAATAGTGCCGTTCCCTGGGCCAAGCATATTTAAACCACAACTATGTAGAGCTTTTGCCTGGTCATCAAGAGAAGCAAACATACCCTCACTTGTATAACAGTTCTCTCCTGGGTGTTTTTATAAAAGCAAACAATAGGTAAAACCACTAAAAAGGTTGTCACCCACCCCAGCCTTTCATATGGGCATAAACCAGGAACTGATAAGTACCCATGGTCTTCAGCTTGCAAATACTGATTTGCAGGAGTCAGTTGAAGACAACAGTTACAATAACTACTTCCACCTACCATACACACTATTGGGACTGGAGTAACTGAAAAAGAGAATGGGTTATTAAAGCAGTAGGTAAGGTTCACCTCTTTACCTTCATGGGTAGGCAAGGGCACACTGAAGGCCATAAAATTATTAAAAGAGAATCCCAGTGTCAATGGTGGGTTACTTCCTTACCAACTGTCAGTCAGGGATGCCACAGGCCCCACAAACCATAAGCCACTGGTATTGGTGGCATGTCAGAACGAGACACCACAAACTTTGGTTGTAGGATATGGAGAGATAAAGCCGACTGCTTTAAGTTCACTCTGTAATGGATAGCTCTCATAAAGATGGGAGGGTTTGGGGGGCTTCGGGAAGTAAGACTGTCACAGCTGTCAGCCCTGTGGCAGTCAGAATGTGCCTGCTGTGCACGATTGTGGGCACAACCAACAGGTTTCTGTACAGGAGGGCAGAAACCTGACTAACAATGCAACCGCTATTGTTAAACAGAAGTGGTTTGCTAGTCAAATTGCCCTTAAAACATTTGTGCTTATTTCAGTATTATAAGTATTGCTGTCAGCTGCAATCTATCAGGGAAAGAGTTTCTTTTGCAATGGTGTATCATAGAGACACACAACTACTATTGAGTTTCTGAGATCAAGTGACATAGGAGCTCAGTGCTTAGCCATAGATGGATGGCTACGCCCCCTACACCGAGGTGTAGGGAACTTCATGTTAGAACAGGCGGAATGTAAGAACCACAGGCATGGGTGGAACACTGAAAATCAATTGAAACACCCTTCCTCAGAAGGGAGGGGGAAGCTCATGAAACTCAGTGACCCGAGTCATGTTAGATAAAGCTGAAACTTGCAAAATTCTTAAAGAACCTTCCTCTTTATAGAAAAACCAGGCACTTTATGTAGTAGGAAATTCTGGTCATCTGAGCTCCTGAGGTAATCTTAGACTTGAGCTCCCTTCAAGTTGAGTAGAGCACTCCAAGGTTGCAATCTTGTCGGAGTGGAATTTTTAGTGATGCAGATACTTTTGAGTGGTCTTTGTTTTTGTAAGTAACCTCTTAACCCCATTCCTGTAAACAACCCTAAGAAATGTACTGGTTCACCGAGCTGGATTTTGGTGTAATTGTTATTGTGCTCTGTCATGGGTTTCCAATCTAGGCCATGTACTCATGTGTGTTATGTCCTCCCAGAAATTCTCACAACATAATCCCCAATGATTATGGGTGTAAAACACTCAAAAAACACCCAGCATATAAAATAATTACAAACTATGACCACACCTGACTCATCAAAGGGATGCTCTGTCCACTATTAGGAAATGTACCAGTTTAAATGCTTCTATCCATACATTGAACAAACATCCATATGAACACAAATCTACAACAGGAAAAGGGCATTTTGTATTAATCCTATCTTCAAAACCAAACCAAACCGAAACAGTAAAATAGATGTAAGCCTATACCTTTACAACAATGACTACATTCAAGCCCACAACTTGACCTTAAGGAGTACAGCAAGCCTGAGATGATTTCTTTTAGCATCTGAAGCACAGCAGGATGTGCTTTACCACTCTTTCGGTGCACTAATCAAGTCTACAGATATGTATACCCAATAAGATAAAGAGCAAAGAGCATCACTATGCCTCCACATACTAATGCCCTCCTCCAAATGTGTCCATGTCAGTGTAAGAACTGTCGTTCACTTAGTCTACTTCCCACATGTTCTTCACTGGTCTCTGTAGATGGACACTTACCTTGACATGTTAGCTTTCATGGACAATGCAATACACAGAGAGCTGCAGATGTTTGGGCATAGTAGTTACTTTTCTTAGCTACTAAGCCAACAGTGTAATAGCAGCATTGTACAGTAGTGCAATGTTTAATTTGGTGAGGATGCATCTTACTGTAATTCATATTAGCTGTGCTAGTTTGTATTTGTACCATCATTATATGAGACTTTCAGTTTTTGTTACTTTGTGTCTTAGATAACAATGGTTCATTCAGAGCAATTGGCCTCTTCATTGTGGTTGTGATTAGACTTGTTAAGCATTTCAATATTAATCTTGTTAAACCCTATTGACAAAGCAGGATACAGTGTGGGTAAATCTTCTTAGACTTGTACTCAGGAGGGTGACACATGATAATCAAGAGTTCTATATAGCCTAAACTAATTACTGATACTCAAGCCAGACTGGATAGCAAACAGCACCTCAAGGGTTGTGAATACGACAAACAAAACCAGGAACAAGGACCCCTCACTGATTCACAGATACCCTTCCTTGAAATGTATAATTACATGCTGTCCAGTATTTAAATAAAAAATGGACCACTTATTTAGAGACATTTTATTATACACATTGAAGCCAAAAGACATCTGCCACCAAGTAAAAGCACAATAGAAGACACCTATAGCCACAGAAGCAATATAAGGACCATCAAATAAGCTTTGTCACACAGAACACTTCAACAACTTCAAAAGTGTCAAAGTATAAACCACATGCAGAGCTATGAACCATCAGACTTTTGTGAGCATGGTGAATTATTTACTTGCTTCAAGGCTAAGAAAAAGATGTACAGCAATAAATTTTCTGGTGATTGAATGTGATGTCAAAATCTTTACCAAATTGTTTGTAGGAATAGCATTTTTCTCTTGTATGAGTTATTTTTTTTTATTACCTGACGTCAAGATGATTGATAAAGGCTTCAATATTTACAGGGCTGGAGCCATGGCCAAACATTTAAGACAAGTTCATTCCAGGACCAAGGATCAGATTTTTGATGAAGGCCATAATTCCAGCTCCAAAAAGATTCAAGGACTAACATCCCTAACTCTTGTATAAAGACTACACTGAAATGTAGAATTTAGTACATTTATAGGAATTCTCTGCAGTATGAATTTTTTTCTCATGAAAAGCTGCTGCTACATGCAAAGGCTTTATAAGATTGATTACATTCGTAGGGTTTCTCTCCAGAATGTGTCCTTTTATGTAATAGAAGACTACTGTGATGTGCAAAGCTTTCACCACAGCAAGTCCATTTATAAGATTTCTCTACAGTATATGTCTTGCATTCATTGATAACTATTATGTGTAGTAACACCACATTGCTTGCATTCATATGATTTCTCTCCAAAGAATAATGTCATGCTGATTACAAAAATGGGCAAAGGGTTCAACACATTAGAGACATTTACAGGGTTTATCTCCAGCATAATTTTTTTCATGCCTTTGAAGATGACTGTGATGTTTAAAGGCTTTCTCACATTGGTTATATTTGTAGGGTTTCTCTCCAGTATGTGTTCTTTTATATATTTGAAGATGACTGTGATATGCAAAGGCTTTGCCATGCTGGATACATTCCTAAGTTTACTCTCCAGGATGTGTTTTCCGTATTCAGTCATAACTGGGATGTGCAAATACTTTACCATATTTAATATGTTCATTGCATTTCTCTCCAGTATGAATTCTTTCATGGCTTTGAAGTTGACTGTGATATGCAAAAGCTTTACCACATTGACTATGTTCATAGAATTTCATTATGGTATGTTTTTTTTAATGTATTCAAAGATGATCGTCTTGTGCAAAGGCTTCACCACACTGATTACATTCATAGGGTTTCTCTCCAGTCTGTTTATTTGATGTATTCAGACATAACTGTACTGTGAAAAGGCTTTATCACCGTAAGATTCCATGATTCATGAAGAGTGACTCCTCAGACTCAAAAAGTATTCGATGGCAAAAGCATTTATTATGCAGAGAACATGCAGGCAGGGGTCTGAAATATACCAGGATAGAAGACAGACGTGTAGACTTTTCAGGGTCAATTTAAAAACTGTTAGGGTAGGAGTGGGTGACTTTTACTTTTCTTTCCCTTGATTGGTTGGCTCTATTTTGAGGCTCTATGGTGCCTTTTGATTAGCTAAGGGGATTTGGGAGACTTTTGCTAATTAATTATACTTGGCTCAAGTTAAGTGGTAAGCAGCTTCCACAGTTCATGATTGGCTGCCCTTAAGGGTTGGTTTTTCCTGAAATTGACTTGTTTTGCACTTTGCCAGTTCTGGCAAACAAAAACTTAGCTCACTCTGCCAAACTGCCAGATTGCATCCTGTCATGGAATCAGCCTGGCTCTGGCTAATTGAGTCCCCTCACCACTTTGGTAACACTTCTAATAACAATTTCTAATCTCTGGTTTTTTCTACATTAAGAGATAACTGTGATATGCAAAGGCTTTATCACATTTCTTCCATTCATATGGTTTCTCGGCAGTATAAATCCTTTCGTGATGATGAAGACTACAGAAATGTGAAGAGGCTTTATCATGTTAAATACCTTGTCAGGGTTTCACTCCCAGATGACTCTTTTTATGTTTTTGGAGACCACTGTTATATGCAAAGACTCCACCACAATGATCACATTCATAGGGCTTCTCTCCAGTATGATGCCTTTTATGGTTTTGGAGAGTACTGTTCCGTGTAAAGGCTTTACCACATTGACGACATTCATAAGGCTTCTCTCCCGTATGTATTCTTCTATGCATCAGGAGACTACTGCTTTGTGTAAAGGCTTTATCACATTGATCACATTTGTAGGGTTTCTCTCCAGTATGTGTTCTTATATGCGTTTGGAGACTAGGGTGTTGTGAAAAGGCTTTACCGCATTGATTACACTTGTAAGGTTTCTCTCCAGTATGAATTCTTTCATGAGTTTGAAGATGATTGAGAGATACAAATGACTTACTGCACTGATTACATTTATAAGGTTTCTCTCCAGTATGTGTTCTTTTATGTAGTACGAGATGACTCTGTTGTGAATAGGCTTTATCACATTGATTACACTTGTAGGGCTTCTCTCCAGTATGTGTTACCTTATGTATTTGAAGATAACTGTTATGGGCGAAGGCTTTACCACATTGATCACATTCATAAGGTTTCTCTCCAGTATGTGTTCTTTTATGCAAACGCAAAGTACAATGATATGCAAAGGCTTTACCACATTGATCGCACTTATAACGTTTCTCTCCAGTATGTGTTTTTTCATGTATTCGAAGATAACAGTGTTGTGCAAAGGTTTTATCACACTGATTACATTTGTAGGGTTTCTCTCTAGAAAATGTTATTTTATGTATTTGGAGACTTGCAAGGGCTTCACTATGTTGAAAGCCTTCAGAGGGTTTCTCTCCAGTATGAGTTCTTTTATGCTTTTGATGATGACTGTGGTAACGGAAGGCTTTATCACACTGAGTATGTTCATATGGTTTCTCTGAGGCATGGCTTTTTTCACGCCTGCAATGATAATTAGAACATGTAAAAGTTTTATCACATTCATTACACTGACAGATCTTTTTTATCTGTTTGAACTAATTTTACAATCTGGTCTAACTGTAAGGTACAATGAGATCGTAAGCTTTTATGCCACTGTTTCCAGTCTTTCACTGTGGGTTGTTTTGTATCACTAGAGACTCCCATGATGATCAGGGCATTTATTACATGACCCACACTTATCCCAGACATTTTCTACATGAAGATTTTCACAGATTTGAAGAAAACTGCAAGAATTCTCAGATTTACCACTCTAATTACATTCATAAATTTTCTTACACTGTGAGTCATACTATATTTCAAAAGTGAAGGACAAACAGAATTTCCACATTCCTAATGCTCATAGGAATTTTCTGGAGTATAAGTATGTGGTGATATTCCAAATGAAAACCTAAGTGATTACAAACTTTTATTACTTTCAGAAAGTCTCCTCAAAGTGGAGACTACCATATATCATCTAGTTGTTCTAGAAAAGAGAGATGTTCTGCTTCTTTCATTATCCATACGCTCATATGGCCTATTTCCAGTGTGACATATGGTTTACCTATTAAAAGAATAACAAAGTTTTCCACCTTGCCTTAACACAGCTTGACTTTTGTTCCTCGTAGACATGAAGTATGGGGATTAGGGTTCCTCCACAATAACATTCTTAACTCTCATAACCGTCCCCTTGCTCTAAACTTAGCAAATTTAAGATAAGTGTGTGAGTAACAGCAGCTTTGCTGTGGACTATTTGCTTATGGCAAGGTTGTGGATATTTACACATCACCTGCTCAGTGCACGCATACTCTTTGCAATCTCTGAGTGGTATGAAAAAGATAGGACATGGCAGTTCTACAGGGTAGCTCTAATGGTGATACGATTCAAACAATTATATGTGTTAAGAAATACTGTCATTGAGGAATGCCTTGCAAGCACCAATCAGCTAGCTGACATCAAGGACCTGGCTTTGTTAGAATTTAATAATCACTAGCACACTTAAAGCTGTGCTTATTTACACTGCTGCTGATCTTTAAAACTTCCAGAACACATTAACTTTTCTTCAGAAGCATATTTGTATCAGGTTTCACAGAACAATTACCTTCCATATGTTTTATCACTTTGACAACGTTCTTCAATTTTATGGTCTTCCCAACTGTATCCTAAAATATAGTACCAGAAAGTGTATGATATATTATTGGAAATTAGGCAAAATTTAAGCTATTATTTTCAGTGATCTGAGAACCATGTCTGCTTTATTCACTGCATTCTCATAAAAAATTACAGAAGAGCATCAATAACCAAGAAACAGTTGACCCCTTAATTTAAAACTTAAAGGAAAATTCAATTTTACCTATAGCAGTGAGGTTCCTGTAGGTCTCCAGCATCACATCTTTGTAAAGTCTCTTCTGAGATGAATCCAGCAAGGACCACTCTTCCCGACTGAAGTTTATGTATACATCATCATAGGTCAGTGCATCCTAAAATATCCCATACGAGTGTACAACACAAAGCGTGATAGTGATAACACTGTAATGAATATTTCATTGACAATATATTCATATGATTCTGATGATTCCCACACTTGGCCCATGACGAAGAAATCCTGCTATAACCATGAAATCATTTTAAAAGAAAACCAAATTATGAGGTTCACCTGCCATTGCTATGCTCTTTAACAGTATATAGCCTAGTAAAAGAAATGACACTTGAGAGAGAGGAAGAGAGAGAGAGAGACAGAGAGAGACAGAGACAGAGACAGAGAGACAGAAGCAAACAGGTGAACAGTATTGAGTATTCATCAGAGAAATTGTATGAACAATTACTAACAAGAGAAAACAATGATCATTCTGGGTATATTAGCTCATGTCTTTAAGCACTCACCAGGCAGGGGCAAGTGTATCTCATTGTCAATACCAGATTGGTCTATTAACCAAGTTCCAGGACAGCCAGAGGTACCTATTAAGACCCCGTTTCTTTTGCAAAAACCAATCAAACAAACAAGAACGATAGAAAAAGTCAGAGGTTTTTTCTAAACCTCTTGGAAAGAATTAAACCTTCACACTCATTCTGTATTCATATTACAGGTACCTGAAATTCCCCAGTTTAAATTGTCACATTAATAAGACCTTTCTCAAAGGCAAGAGATGTTTAAAGTTATAATGAACAAATGAAAATATTAACAATGTAAACGTTGATCTTAAATAAACAACATAGGGCAGGAGGGATGACTCAGTAATAATATCTCTTGTTGGTCTTAGATATGGGACTCAATTGCCAGGACTTACCATGGAAGCTTAGAAGTATTCATTTATTACTCCAAGTTTAGGAGTTCCAAGACCATCTTTTGCTTATAGTAAGGACCAAGCACACAGAGGTTCATATGCATGCATACATGCAAAACAGTCATAATCATTCTAAAATTTCAAAACAAGCACACCATGTAGGAAGAATGTTACACTCTTACAATCAAATGAATGAGAGGGATCAGTCAGAATTAATGTTGTGAACACATGCTATTTTGGGAAAAAGAATAACACTGCTAAATTTCATAATTCAAGATGTGGGTGAAGCACAGAATAACATCATATGCTTGGCATGTACAAAAACATACATTCCAAACTCATGGGCCAATCATATAAAACCAGAAAAGCAAGGCATGTTGACACATATATAATCCCAGGCCAAAAGAGCCAGACAGGTGTATCTCTAAATTCAAGGCCTTTCTAGTCCACACACCTACTTTTAGGGCATCCAGTTCTACACAGAGAAACCTAGTCTTCAAAAATAAAAACAACAAAATTAAAACCATAAAAACATTAGGATAGCAAAATAATGTAGAACTGAACAGGAATTGCTTCTACATGACATATTTGATTTAGGAGTTAAGTCTATAATAGTGACAGCATGACAGCAGAAGAAAGATGCTGAAGAATCAATTTCAACCACAAAACAGTAGACACAAAGAATAGGAAATGGGTTGTGTCTATGGACACTAAAATCCTAAACTCAATGACTAATTTTATCTAGAAAGGCTCCTCCTACATAAGCTTCAATAAGCTCCCTGCTTAATGTCACTGATGACAGACAAGTGTTCAAAGACATCATCCCAGATAGGGAGAATTTTCATTCAATTGACTGGAAAATCTGGAGGAAATGGACAATTCTCTAGACAGATACCAGATACCAAAGTTAAATCAGGAACAAATAAACCATCTGAACAAGCCTATAACTCCTAAAGAAATAGAGGCAGTTATTAAAAGTCTCCCAATCAAGCCCTTGGTCCTGCCAAGACTGAACCCCCAGTGAACATGATCTTTGGGGGCAGGGCGGTAATGGGAGGAGGATGGGGAGGGGAACACTCATAGAGAAGGGGAGTGGGAGGGGTTAAGGGGATGTTGGCCCGAAACCAGGAAGGGGAAACTGGGAAGGGGGATAACAATCGAAATGTAAATAAGAAATAAATACTCAAGTTAATAAAGATGAAAAAAAAAGTCTCCCAACCAAAAAGAACCCAGCACCAGATGGGTTTAGTGCAGAATTCTATCAGACCTTCATAGAAGACCTCATACCAATACTATCCAAACTATTCCACAAAATACAAACACATGGAGCACTACCAAATCCCTTCTATGAAGCCACAATTACTCTTATACCTAAATCACACAAAGATCCAACAAAGAAAGAGAACTTCAGACCAATTTCCTTTATGAATATTGACGCAAAAATACTCAATAAAATTCTTGCAAACCGAATCCAAGAACACATCAATCATGATCCAATAGGCTTCATCCCAGGGATGCATGGATAGTTTAATCCATCAATGTAATCCACTATATAAACAAACTCAAAGATAAGAACCAGATGGTAATTTCATTAGATGCTGAGAAAGCATTTGACAAAATTCAGCACCCCTTCAAGATAAATGTCCTGGAAAGAGCAGGAATACAAGGCCCATATATAAACATAGTGAAAGCCATATACAGCAAACCAGTAGCTAACATCAAACTAGATGGAGAGAAACTTGAAGCAATCCCACTAAAACCAGGACTAGACAAGGCTGCCCACTCTCTCCCTACTTATTCAGTATAGTACCCAAAGTCCTAGCCAGAGCAATCAGACAATGAAAGGACGTCAAAGGGATAAAAATTGGAAGGGAAGAAATCAAAATATCACTATTTGCAGATGATATGATAGCGCACTTAAGTGACCCAAAAAGTTCCACCAGAAAACTACTTAACCTGATAAACAACTTCAGCAAAATGTCTGGGTATAATATTAAGTGAAACAAATCAATAGCCTTCCTCTACTCAAAGGATAAGTAGGCTGAGAAAGAAATTAGGGAAATGATACCCTTCACAATAGTCACAAATAATATAAAATATCTTGGTGTGACTTTAACCAAGCAAGTGAAAGATCTGTATGACAAGAACTTCAAGTCTCTGAAGAAAGAAATTGAGGAAGATCTTAGAAGATGGAAAGATCTTCCATGTTCATGGATTGGCAGGATTAATATAGTGGAAATAGCCATTTTGCGAAAAGCATTCTACAGATTCAATGCAATCCCCATCAAAATTCCTACTCAATTCTTTATAGAGATAGAAAGAGCAATTTGCAAATTCGTTTGGAATAACAGAAAACCCAGGATAGTGAAAACTATACTCAACAATAAAAGAACTTCTGGGGGAATCACCATCCCTGACTTCAAGCAGTATTACAGAGTAATAGTCATAAAAACTGCATGGTATTGGTACAGAGATAGGCAGATAGATCAGTGGAACAGAATTGAAGACCCAGAAATGAACCCACACACCTATGGTCACTAGATCTTTCACAAAGGAGTTAAAACCATCCAATGGAAGAAAGATAGCATTTTCAACAAATGGTGCTGGTTCAACTGGAGGTCAGCATGTAGAAGAATGCAAATCAATCCATTCTTATCACCCTGTACAAAGCTTAAGTCCAAGTGGATCAAGGACCTCCACATCAAACCAGATACACTCAAACTAATAAAGAAAAGTGGTGAAGAGTCTTGAACACATGGGCACTGGGGAAAATTTCCTGAACAAAACACCAATGGCTTATGCTCTAAGATCAAGAATTGACAAATGGGACCTCATAAAACTGCAAAGCTTCTGTAAGCAAAAGACATTGCCATTAGGACAAAAGGGCAACCAACAGATTGGGAAAAGATCTTTGCCAATCCTACATCTGATAGAGGGCTAATATCCAAAATATACAAAGAACTCAAGAAGTTAGACTCCAGAGAGCCAAATAACCATATTAAAAAACGGGGTACAGAGCTAAACAAAACATTCTCAGCTGAGGATTATCGAATGACCAAAAAGCACCTAAAGAAATGTTCAACATCCTTCGTCATCAGGTAAATGCAAATCAAAACAACCCTGAGATTCCACCTCACACCAGTCAGAATGGCTAAGATCAAAAACTCAGGTGACAGCAGATGCTGGCAAGGATGTGGGGAAAGAGGAACAGTCCTCCATTGTTGGTGGGACTGCAAACTGGTACAACCACTCTGGAAATCAGTCTGGAGGTTCCCCAGAAAATTGGACATTCCACTCTGAGGACCCAACTCTACTTCTCCTGGTCATATACCTGAAAGATGCTCCAACATACAACAAAGACACGTGCTCCACTATGATGTTCATAGCTACCTTATTTATAATAACCAGAAGCTGGAAAGAACTCAGATGCCATTCAACAGAAGAATGGATTCAAAAAGTGTGGTACATCTACACAATGGAGTATTACTCAGCTGTCAAAAACAATGACTTCATGAAATTCATAGGCAAATGGAATGAACTAGAAAATATCATCCTGAGTGAGGTAACTCAATCACAGAAAAACACACTTGGTATGCACTCATTGATAAGTGGATATTAGCCAAAAAGCTTTAATTACCTAAGATGCAATCCACAGACCACAGAAAGCTCAAGAAGAAGGATTACCAAAATGAGGATGCTCCCACTCCTTCTTAAAATGGGAAAAATGTCCATAGGAGGGGATATGGAAGCAAAGTTTAGAGCAGCAAGTGAAGGAATGGCCATTCAGCGCTTGCCCCACATGTGGCCCATATATATACAGCCACCAAAACTAGGTAAGATAGATGAAGCTAAAAAATGCATGCTGAAAGGGACCGGATATAGATCTTTCCTGAGAGACACATCCAGAACTTGTCCAATACAGAGGTCAATGCTAGCTGCAAGCCACTGAGTGGAGAACAGGACTCCCTTGGGGTGAATTAGAGGAAGGATTGAAAGCTTGCATCCCCATAAGAACAACAATACCAACCAATCAGAGCTTCCAGGGACTAAACCACTACTGAAAGACTATACATGGACTGACCCAGGGCTCCAACTGCATATGTAGCAGAGAATAGCCATGTTGGGGCACCAGTGGAAGGGGAAGGCCTTAGTCCTGTCAAGGTTGGATCCCTAGTGCATGGGAATATGGAGGGTGGCAGTAAGGGGGTTGGATGGGGGAATACCTGTATGGGAGATGGGGAGGGGATGGGGGATTACGGAAAGGAAACCGGGAAAGGGAATAACATTTGAGATATAAGTAAAGAAATATATCTAATAAAAAAAAAAACCTAAATGCAAGATAACAGTGTATCCCGCTAAATAGCTTGTTTTGCTCTACTGAAAACAAGTCTATCCTCAATTTTATTTTTGTATTAATGTGTATGAGAGAGAATGCTTTTCATGTGTGTACAGGTGATACACCAGAGATTTATTAGCTTCCTCACTTGAATGCTGGTATCTGAATTCAGGTCAACTCCAAGAAGAATACCTACTGAGTGACCTGTCCAGCCCACACAAAAGCTTTTATCTTGTAAACTAAAAAAAATTACTGTAGATCACCAACAAAAACCTGAATGAATATAGAAGTAAATAAATGATCCCCAGGAACCTGATGATTCAGTATTAAGATGTTGGGTATCGGAGAAGGCAGGATGCCTGCAGACCCAATACTCATGGCTGGCCCTAGTGCTGCAATTTCCTCTCCTATTGTCCACCCCTCAAGTAGATACCACAGACACTCTCGTCTTCCTATTCTGTAATGGCTATTTCTGGTTGTCAACTTGACTATATCTGGAATGAACTACAAACCAGAATTGGAGGGCTCACCTGTGATCCATATCTTGAGGCTAGAAAACATACGTTTCTGACCTGGATCTCTGCATGGAGATCTTGAAGCATAGTGGCTATGAAAAGCTTAGGCCCAGGCAAGGCAGTACACGCATGCCTTTAATCCCAAGAGACTGAAGCAAGGAGATATTCCTGAGTTCAAGGTCAGACTTGAACAAAATGAGTCCCAGATCCAGGCTTGTTTGCACACACCTTTAATCCGGGCCACACCTTCTGCTGGAGACCTACATACGGACATTGGAAGAAGGAAGATTCGCTCCTCTTCACCTGCTTGCAATCACTTGCCAGCACCTCTGTTGGAATCATCTTCTACAGAAGACCACCTGAAATAACCAGCCTCATGGGACTGAGCTACTACTAGATTCTTGGATTTCCCATTCCCAGCCTAAAAGTGTTAGGGTAGTTGTACCACGAACTTTGTCATTACAATAAATTTCCTCAATATAAAGAGACATTCCATAAGTTCTGTGAGTCTTCATAGTTGTCCTTAGCACTGGAAGAGAACAGCAGAGGCAAGGGCACCACCTCCTTCATCTATGCCTCCGATGGATAGGTGAGATCATATCTCCCTTGTCTCCTCTTCGTCAAGTCTCCAACACCAGCAAATATTCCCACTTGACCATACCAGGATAGTGACCTTGACCATGTAGGATAGTAAAATACGCAAAATTCAGCCAACGCACTCTCCGAAAATACAGAGGGCAAACAGAAATCCAGGAACAAAACTCCCATTCAAATAAAACAAACCCAGAAATCAGAACCTAGACCTATAATCACCCCAAACCCAGCTGCCTAGACACCATCATACGCATATAATCATCAACTCCCAGGAAATAGGTTAGCAATAGAGCCAAGCTATCCTATCACAGCAGGTCCTGAAAATTCCATCTCTTAAGTTTGGCTCAGAGTTGCCTGTTTTGTTGATTTTTCTCAAAGAATGAATTATATGTTTCACTGATTGTTGCTTTTTGTTATTGTATTGTTTTCTCCTTTTGGATTTGGCCCTCAGTTTGATAGTTGCTTGCTATGTCCTCCTTTAAGGTGTGCTTCCTTTTTTTTTCTAGAGCTTTCTTTCAGGTGTTACATTAAGTTGCTAGTAAGACATACCCCCCCCCTTCTAACGTATGCACTTTGTGCTGTTCTGTTATCACAACTTACGTTGTGTCCCATAAGTTTGGATATGTCGTGTATTCATTTTCATTGAATTCTAGAAGTGCTTAATTTCTTTATCACTGTCCGACATATTTTATACCCAGTAAAGGTTGTTCAGAGTTTGTAAGCTACCTGGCATTTCTGTTGTTGGTGATGTGTAGCTTTAGTCCACGGTGGTCTGACAGGATACAGCAGGAGCATTTCAGAATCATGGTTTTTTATCCCGTTTGCAAGTATTTTATTGAGTATTTTTGTATTTGTGTTCATGAGGGAAATTGGATTGTAATGCTCTTTTTTGTTGAGATTTTAAGTGTGTTGAGTATGAGGGTTTTGGTAATATACCTTCTGTTTCTATTTTGTAAAATGCTTTGAGGAATAATGGCATTAAGTCTAAAAGATTTATGTATTATGCATACAGCATTCTGCTTGCATATACACCTAAATGCCAGAAGAGGGCACCAGATCTCGTTATAGATGGTTATGAGCCACCATGTCTGACACATGTGGTTTTGGGGAATTGAACTCAGGACCTCTGGAAAAGCAGAGATCTTAACCTCTGAGCCATTTCTCCAGTCCTGTTTCTTGACATTTTTCATCCTAACATTGGTGCTGAAACCTGGGATGACACGGATGGGGTTTATGATCTTCCCGTGCCCACATGGCCTGGCGCCCAGGCCACCCCGCCACCGACTGCAGAGGATAGGCTTTCCCACTACATGCCTCTGCTACCTGAGGCGGCCCCCAGCCGCATTGTCGAGGGCCCAGGGTGCAGTCGAGATCACTTGCCATGGGTTGTGTGCTCACGCTGGCCTTGGCAAGGAAGAATGGAGATGCACGCCACTTCTGCGCACATGACCCGAGATCACTGCCGCCGCGCGTGTGTCCTGCCATTACATCTGCTGCCACTTCTGTTTTGATCGCAGCTGCTGCCTCCACCACATCATCTAGGCCATCCAACCACCAGCACCACCACCATCTGCTGGCTGCTGTGGGACTCAGGGTGTCCACCATTCCAGCAGGCCTCCCCATCGCCATGATGCCCTGCTTACAGCTGCCCACCAATGAGTGCGCCCTCTTCAAGCATGTGCTGGTGAGCTGTACCTACTCAACCTCTGTGTGCTTTCTTTACCTCAGACTTTCCATGGTGTACACATGGTCTCAGGGGAGTGTTCTCAAACTTGGAGCTACCTGTGCTGCCTCTGGGGATGAATCTTTTTACTGACTCTTGTTCTAGGACCTTTTCCCTTGGGTGAGACTTTCTCTCTCTTTTTGAGACAGTTTAATGCCAGCCGGGCCTGGATAGACTGCTTTCTGGCTCAGGAGCACCGGCTCTAAATCTAGCCCTAGCACAGGTCGGGGCAATTAATCCTTATTCTCACCCATGGGTATATAGGTCTTCGCCGCCTGTCCTCATATCCTGGGATGTTTTGGTCTAATTTCCACTAATCAGAAAACAATATCTCTGTCTGGCCTCATCCTCAGACCTCCCTCTTCTCCCTTCCTCGTTGCTGTAGCTCCTGGTTTGTGCCTGTGAAAAGCAGGTCTGACCCCGTTCCTCAGGAACCCTATCTCTTAGGCCTGCCTTCCCACACACATGCGACCCCTAAGACCCTCGTACAAGCGAGCTCTCTCTGTGTGTACCAGTGTCCCAGCTACGCACGCCTGCGCCCATGTGCTTGAGCCTCTCCCTTGCCCTGCAGATCTTAGGCCTCAATCTTGTCAGAAGTCTGGTAATTATTAATATGTTTAAGTTTAGGACAAACAGAATTTCCCAAAGCCTTTAACAAACAGTTTGTCCCACAAGGTCTCAGAAGATATGAACACAGCTTCGAGAGTCTGCCTGGATTGTGCTATGACAACCACAGAGAAACACAGGTCTGACCCTGGACAAAGCTGGATACCCTCAGAGTCAGATGATTTACCTAAATCAAGTCATTTCTCATGTCACACATATCCATTCTGAGGGGGGGAGGGGGGCTCTGTGTCTTCTGGGCTCGAAAGCCAGACTGACTCTGCCCAAGTTGCCATGAAGACCATAGAGACCACGGGGAACGGTTGGCTAATGGACTCTGTCATTTTTCAAATAATATATTAATGGTAGATTATGGTTTATTCTTCCCCAGATTTCTGATTACATTGACAGCTGAGACACTCTAACTTACCAACTAAGAAACAGACCTCTGAACTCAGCCTCTAGCAACTAGTTCAGGTGTAAACTTTCAAAGATGAAATCTGTTACTTCCTTACCTAAACTCGGTTTTCATTGATTAAATGCTTCATATTTCCTCTTCTTGCTATACCACTGTCCTATTCAAGTTCTTATAATCTGCCTAACTAATGACACTTCCCACCACACAGTCCAACTGTAATCACAAACTCTTGTTCCTTCGGCTCCACAAAAAGCTTATCTTAAAGAATATTCAGGGGGTTGGGGATTTAGCTCAGCGGTAGAGCGCTTGCCTAGCAAGTGCAAGGCCTTGGTTCGGTCCCCAGCTCCAAAAAAAAAAAAAAAGAAAAGAAAAAAAAAGAATATTCAGGTTGTTGACTCATGTTGTTATCTCTTTTGTAAACTTATAAGCTACAGGAAACCCACTCAGACCTACCTCTCATGGACCAAATAGAATCCATCCAGATAAGTACATCTGCCTGAAGTTCCCACTTACTACCTATTCTGAAGGGTGGGATTCCTCTGGGTTTCAAATGTACATCTAAGAAAATTTTTCTTTTCTCCCAAATGCACTTAATCTCTGCCTATAATAAATACATATGTGTGCTCCAGCATCTTGTCAAGTCCAGGCGCTTACTACACCCGGGACAGCTCCAGAGAAGCCACCTCCAGATGTTCCAATCTCCTCTACAGACACAGACGCTTCTATTGGACCGGTTCCTTCTGACTTATCCTCAGATGGTTCCACAGACCCTGGACAACAGGGAGACAGCCAAGTCTAGGACTGGACAAACATTCCCATACCCATTTTTCTAGGTTCCCCCTAGACACATCGCCCCAAAGCAAGCAGGAAGTAGTCAGAGATCACGACGACCCTATTCCTGCTTCACCATCGCCCCTAATTTTTCTTTGTAATTAAACAAAATTGGGGGAATGTTGGTATTCTGTCTAAGCTCCACCCCCACAGCTACCTGGCAGCAGCCAGCTGTGCCTGACACTATAAAAGGGGCTGCTTGCCCCCTCCTCTCTTACCTCCTCTTACCCTCTCTTACCCCTCTTGCTCTTTATTCTTCTCTGTTCTTGCCCCTATCCTCCCCTCCCCCCTCCCATGTGTCCATGGCTGGCCGCCTTTTCTCTCTTCTTCTACTCTTCTCTCATTAAACCTCTCCACGTGGAACCATGGTGTTTGAGTGTCTTCTGTCCAGGCACGGGCTGATATTTAAATCCTAACGTAAGTGACCTCAAAATTTCCATTATTAAAGTCCTACAGCTGATAAACATTTTCAGGGAAGTGCCTGGATAGAAGTTCAACTACAAACACATAAAAGTGATACATAGACTGAGAAAGAAATTGGAGGAAACAACACCCTGCAAAATACCCTCAAATAATATAGAATATGGTTGAGTAACTCTATACAAAAGCACATCAAAGACTTGTGTGATGAAATCTTCATGTCTTTGAATAGAGAAACTGAAGAAGTCACGAGATGACACAAAGATCTCTCGTGCTCATGAATCACTAAGAGTATAGCAGTTTGGTCATCCTAACCAAACCAATTCAGAGACTCAGCGCAATCCCCATCAAAATTCCAACCAAGTTGTCAATAAACCTGGAAAGAACAATTCACCACCACATGTGCAATATCAAAATATCCACCATAGCTAGAACAATCCTGTATGTTAAAAGGACTGCATGATTCTGGCATGAAAAGTGACACTTTGATCAAAGGTATCAAATGGAAGACCCGGCCATAGTTCCAACCACCTATGGAAACCTGATTTTTGCTAAGGAATCCAGAAATACACAGTGGAAAGACGACAGCCCCTTCAACCAATGGTGCTCCTTAAATTGTATCTTTGCATGTAGAAAAATGGAAATAGATCCACATTTATCACTGAAGTCCAAGTGAATCAAAATAAAAGCAGACACACTGAAATTGATGGATCAGAAATATCCCTGAATGAACAGCTCTGAATACGCTGGCACGGGAGACAACCTTCTGAACTGCAATACTGCAGGTGCTAATATCAACATCTAATAAATGGGACCTCATGAAACTAAAGAGCTCCTGTAAGGAAAAAAAATCACAGTCAACTGGACAAAAAGACAGCCTAAGGAATGAGAAAAGATTTTCACCAACTCCAGAACTGATAGAGGCCTAATACACAAAATATATAAATACCTCAAGAGAGTAGATGTTCAACTAAATAAACAAAAATTCAATTAAAAATGGGGTACAGATGAAGTCTTAATAGGGGAATCTCAAATAGCTGAGAAACACTTAAAGGCTGTTTGTATTGTAATGCTAAATATTGGCACCTAAAGCCAGGTTGCCCCCAGACAGGAGACAGAGTCTGCAGCAGGTCATACTATGTGACCTTGCTCCCAAGTTATTCCTGATTTGTGAATAAAAACCCTGGGCAGAATAGACATAGGCTTGAATTGGGGTTCCTGGGCTTGGTGTCTGAGCAGAGAAGGAGAAGAGAAAGAGGAATGTAGAGAGAAAAAATGATTCCATGGGCTAAGAATCTTAAAATAATGACCATCATTGGCTGCAAGCATCCCCATCTGTATAGGTAAGGCTCTCACTGAGCCTCTCAGGAGACATCCATATCAGACTCATGTCAGCAAGCACTTTTTTTTTTCCTCTTCTATTTTTCTGGAGCTGGGGACCGAACCCAGGGCCTTGCGGTTGCTAGGCAACCACTCTACCACTGAGCTAAATCCCCAACCCCAGCAAGCACTTCTTGGCATCAGCAATAGTATCTTGGTTTGGTGGCTGCATATGAGATGGATCCCCAGGTGGGACAGTCTCTGGATGGCTTTTCCTTCCACTCTTTCTCCCTGTAATTCCTTTAGACAGGAGCAATTCTGAGTTAAATTTTTGAGAAGGGCGAGTGCCCCATCCCTCAACCCTGGGCCATTCCTAACCCCTGGATATGGTCTCTACAGGTTTTCTCTTCCCTTTATTGGGTATTTCAGCTAACATCATCCCAGTTGGGTCCTGGGAGTCTCTTGCTTTCCTAGCATCTGAGACTTTCTGTTGGCTACCCCTAGTTTCCCATCTCCCATTGCTACACAGCTCTGTTTAATTACCTGACCTTCTGTACCTCCCCCCCCCAACCCCATCTCCTCCCACACCTGATCCTGTCCCCCCTTTTTCCTCTCCCCCTCTTCTTTTCCTCCCAAGTCCTTCCCACCCTCTACCTCCCATGATTATTTTGTTCCCCCTTCTAAGTAGGACTGAGGTATTCACCCTTTGGTGAGAAGGGGGATCCCAATGGAGGAGTTAGGGGAAGGACTGAAGGAGCTGAAGGGGTTTGCAACCCCATAAGAACCACAATATCAACCAGAGTTCCCAGGGACTAAATCACCAACCAAAGAATACACATGGAAAAACCCATGGCTCCAGCTGCGTATTTTGCAGAGGATAGCTGTGGGGCAGTGGGCAGTGAAAAGTACCCTGATTCCTGGTCGAGATTGGTCGAATACTCGGGAGACCCAAAAGGGGCGGCAGGTGCATTCCCAGTCTCCCAATCAGGGCCTCACGTAGCTGTACCCCTCAAAGACCCTAGGAGAGAGGTTTGAGACAGCCAGCAGTCGCAGTCCCGTAGAGCAAGAGCAATGCCTCAAGCCCTTCCTCCCCGGTTGAGGACGTGACCACAGGTTATGTAAGCTCAAGACAACGCCCCAAACCCCTCCCCCACAGGCGAGGACGTGCCACAGGTCACGTAGGCTCAAGACAGAGACAAGACCACGCCCCCGAATATGTAGATGAGGTCTTCCCTCAGGCCAAACCAATAGGAAGTACCTGCGTCAGACACTGACCAATCCAAAAATCGGTATTTACGTGTTGTGTTCTGAATTAAAGGTATGCAGGAATTATTCCATCGTCAGAGCTTCTGTCATAAGAGCTGTAACATTGCCGCTTGGAGAAGAGATTGGCTCTCCTGGAGCTGCCCTGCACTTCTTACCGGCTAGTCAGTCTCCTGGCTCAGCAGTGGTAGAAAGGAGAAGGACCAGCAGCAGGGGTGGCTGTTCCCCCTCACTGCCTGAGTTCTCCCCCCCATCGCCTGAACTTGAGCATCTGGTTGGGTCAAAGATCACTGTGGAGAGCACCAGGTGCCAGAGCCCTATGATGGCCATGTCAGACATCAAACAGAGGGGAGGCCCTTGGTTCTGTGAAGGCTTGATAGGGGATGCAAGGGCAGTGGGGCAGGAATAGGCAGGGTGGGGGAGCACCCTCGTGGAGGCACTCGGAAGGGGGGTAACATTTGAAATGTAAATAAACAAAATAACCAATAAAAATTAAAAAAAATGGCAATGAAGCTGGCTAATTGGAGTTAAGAACAGCCCTGATAAAACATGGAAAATCATATAGGTGGGTTACTGGCAGGGAAACAGACACAGTAGCAGAAAGGGTAGATATCTGCCCAGTTCTGGTGCTGTTTAAAGCAATGAATATAAGGCCATAATTATAAAGGATGTGTGTCTTTTATTTGGGAACTGAATACTCAAAGGAGGGTAGAAACCCCAGATTGAGATTAAATATTTTCTATAATACTTTGAGATTCCATCCCACACATGTAGAAATGGTTAAGATTAATAATTCAAGTGAGAGCTCACGCTGGCCTCCATTGCTGGTGGGATTGCAAACACAGACACCATGGAAAGCAACTGTGGTTTCTCAGAAACCTGGGAAGTAGTTTCACCTCAAGACCCAGCTACCCCACTCTTGGGTATAGACCCAGAAGATAGTCCATCCTACCACAAAGAGACTTGCTCAATTAATGTTTATAGTGGCTTTATTCATACTACACGGACTCTACAAACAACACTGTTGTCCCTCAACTGAAGAATGGATAATGAAAATGGGGTCTATTTACAAAATGGAGTATTATTACCTAGCTGTTAAAACATTGGTATTGCTCTTTTCTCCAGCAGAGCAAAGAAAGTCAAGGGGAAGAAGGTGGCCCCGGTCCCCATCACTTCGGCATCCGGCAGGACATCCAGCCCTAAAGAGATTTCATGCACTTCGTCAAATGGCCTCACTATATCAGGCTGCAGCGCAAAGAGCCATCCTCTATAAGTGGCTCAAAGTACTTCCTGCCATTAACCCGTTCACCCAGGCCCTGGACAGGCAAACAGAGACTCAGCTGCTTAAGCTCGCTCACAAGTGCAGGCCAGAGACAAAACAGAAGAAGCAAAGGCTGCTGGCCCATGCTGAGAAGAAAGCTGCGGGCAAAGGGGATGTCCCAACTAAGAAACCACCTGTGCTCAGAGGAGGGGTCAATACAGTCACCACCTAGGTGGAGAACAAGAAGGCTCAGCTGGTGGTGATTGCCCATGATGTAGACCCCATTGAGCTGGTGGTTTTCCTGACTGCTCTGTGTTGAAAGATGGGGGTGCCCTACTGCATCATCAAGGGAAGGGCCAGGCTGGGGCGCCTGGTCTACAGGAAGACATGTACTACTGTTGTACATGTTGTACAGGTTAACTCATAAGTATTCAGGCTTGTCTCTAAATTTCCTTTGTGTATCCACACCTTAACCCTCCCAGCTTTGGGACCATTTGCCAACTATGGTTAAGAATTTCTTCACCTGGGGCTGGAGAGATGGCTCAGAGGTTAAGAGCACTGACTGCTCTTCCAGAAGTCCTGAGTTCAAATTCCCAACAACCACATGGTGGCTCACAAGCATCTGTAATGGGATCCACTGCCTCTTCTGGTGTGTCTGAAGGTAGCTACAGTGTACTCACATACATTAAATAAACAAGTAAATAAATCTATTTAAAAAAAAGAAAAAGAAAATGAAATTTAAAGTAATGCAAGACAGGTAGGGGCTGATGGCACATGCTTTTAATCCCAGCACTTGGGAGGAGAGGCAGGGAGAACTCTGAGTTCAAGGCCAGCCTGGCTGACGGAACATGTTCCAGGACCACTAGCTCCTTACAGAGAAACCTAGTTTTGAAAAAAAAAAAAAAAGTCAATTTGGCCATGGTACCAAACACGATCTACAGATTCAATGCAATTCCCTTCCCAGGATAGCCAAAACAATCTTGAACAATAAAAGAACTTCTGGAGGAATCATAATCCCTGATATCAAGCTATACTACATAGTAATAGTGATAAAAACCAAATGGTACCGGTACAGAGACAGACAGGTACATCAGTTGAATAGAATTGAAAACCCAGAAATGAACCCACACACCTATGGACACTTGACCTTTGACAAAGAAGCTAAAACCATACAGTAGAAAAAGATAGGATCGTCAACAAATGGTGCTGGTCTCACTGGTAGTGAGCATATAGAAGAATCAAGCTGATCATATCACCCTGCACAAGGTGAATCAAGGACCTCAACACAGAACCAGATACAGTGAATCTAATAGAAGACAAACTGGGAAATACCCTTGAATGCATTGGCACAGGACAGAACTCCCTGAACAGAACAGCAATAGCTCAGGCTGGAAGATCAACAGGTGATAAATAGAACCTCTTGAAAGTGAAAAGCTTCTGTAAGGCAAAGGACACTGTCATTAGGACAGAACAGCAGCCTACAAATCGAGGAAAGATCTTCACTAACCCTATATCCAACAGAGGGCCAATATCCAAAGTGTATATAGAACTCAGGAAGGTAGATACCACAAAAACAAATAAAATGGGATACAGAGCTAAACAGAATTCTCAGCAGAGAAATCTCAAATGTCTGAGTAGCACTTAAAGAAATGTTCAACATCCTTAGTCATCAGGTAAATGCAAACCAAAACAACCCTGAGAGTCCACCTTACATCAGTCAGAATGGCTAAAATCAAAAACTGAAGGGACAGCACATGTTGGCAAGGATATGAAGAAAAGGGAACACTGCTCCATCACTGGTAGGATTGCAAATATGTACAACCACTCTGGAGCTCCATCTGGTACTTAGTCAGAAAACTGGGAATAGTTCTTTCTCAAGAGCCAGTTATACCACTCCAGGGCATATACCCAAAAGATGTTAACATATGCTCCACTATGTTCATACCGGCCTTATTCAAAATAGCCAGAAACTGGAAGGCAGATGGTTCATTTTAAAACTCTAGTGTGGTACAGCCCTTTAACGTAGGAATTCAGAAAGTTTAAGGAAGACGAAGGCAAGCCCATTGCCCTGTAGAGCAACAGACAGGGATCAAGGCCACCTGAGTCAACATAGCATGTCTCAGAAACCTTTCCCTAAAAGCCTAAAAATGCAGCTGTTCTAGAATTCATATACCTTCCCAGGGAGAAATCTCTACATACACAATGAGAACATCAAACACACATGGACTTGTCTGAGGCCACTTGCACATGTGTAGCAGAGGACTGACTACCTTGTCTGGCCTGACTGGGAGAGCTTGAGCCTAATCCTGGAGAGACTGGATGCCCCAGGGAAGAGGGATGGGCGGATGGCAGTTAAACTGGGAGTGGGGGTGGGGGAGGGGTGGGAGAGAGCTCAATCTCAGAGGTGAAGAGGGAGATGGAGTGAAGAACTTTTAGAATATGGAGATCAGGAAAGGGGACAACATTTGGAGTGTAAATAAGCAATTAAAAAAGAAATATCTTTTTAATAATAGTATGTATCCAGCACCGGATCCAGCTCAAAGACGACCCAGCCTAGAACATATTTCGCATTCCACAGATGCCATCATCCTCCAGTCTCTTTTACGTTCAGTCTCCAGGTTATACATCCAACAATTTAAACAGGGGCAGAAGACTGCAAGTCTAGTCACTTGTGCAGAAGGGAGATTTACACAGCAAAGACAGCCTCAGAAGTATTTCGTAAGCATTTATTCCAGAGACCCGAGACAGTGACATAGTGGAAGATCCTAAAGGACGAAAAGGACAAGGAAAGTAGAAGGTACAAAGTATAAACGTTGGGATGAGGAATTCTCGCACAAGCTGTATCTTATGCAAAGTCAGCTTCTTAAGAATAACATTTTTTATACTACTTCCTGGGGGGGGGGGGATGACAAGGCTTATGAAGTCAGCAGACACTGTTACACAATGGGATAAACTCAGAGCAGTCTAAAACAATGCTGCATAGCTTGATATTGGACTACTACCCGCAACAAATGGTGATATTTACAGCATCCTCATATTAACTCCAAGTATATCTTACATCACTATGTTACAACAAAGTGCAAAACTTGTAGAAAATACTGTAGAAACTAGGCATTTTTGTGTTTGTCATCTCAAGAATGTTTCAACACACAAGTCCACAGTCCAAATGCTTGATCAAATACAGCCCTACAGCAAAGTTATTCAGAGGTCACCTCCATGCTCAGGGAGTGGCTAAGAAAACAACCTCATGGGTGGCCATGTCTAGCTGCGGTTCCCACCCAGTCCCAGGGAGGACTCACCACACTAGCTCCAGCTGTTCAATCGCCTGCCCCTTCCCACTGGAAGCAGCTGCCATATACTCACCATGTCGCGAGTTCAGAGCTCGCCTGAACACCCCCAACAGTAGCACACAGAGCACGACACACCAGCCACTCAAGCCTCCTCAGTTACAGCAATGAGACAGCAACATGGAGCCCGGAAGCACCCTCCTCCACTTCTGACTGGCGGAGACTGTAGGCCCTGATTGGTCACCAAGTCGTGAGTGACATGAGCAGTTCCCTTAAGATTAGAGTCTGATGAAGGGCCACAGCGTAGTGTTTCCTGTCCTTGGCTTCTGCCCTAGGGCCAACCCTTTTCCAGGTGTGTAGGATGAGAGTGCACTGAAGGGACTAGGCAAGATGGTTCCTGGGACAGGCTTCCATTCCAGAGCTAGACCTTTTCCAGATCTGGAGAGATTTGCATTTCAATAGAGCTTGTGCCTGTCCTCTAACACCCTACCAATTTCTCCCCTACCATTCTCTCTTCCAGCAAGTCCCCTTCTCTGTCCTGGAATCAAAGGGGATAGCTTTCTGGCCATCATTCAGCATATAGTGAAGTAAACAGTCTGGTCCACAGGGGAATGGTACCCAGAGTATTAATTAAATAGAGATTTTTTTAAATTTTTTTTTTTTAGGAAACACTTAAGATTTTTGTTCTGTGATTTCAAGGTTAGGTCAGGTAAATTGCAGTTACTCTTTACCTGGTAGGTATGAGACCTTACACAACCCTGGGAGAAAAGCAGGAAACATTTGATAAGCACTATGGAACACCATTGTGAACCAGCACACCTTCCTCTGTGAGAAGGGGGAGAAAACAAAACCACTCGGCCGTATTAATAAAGGTATCTAGATGAACAGAACTGACAGAATGGATCTCTCTATATATGTAGAAAGTGGATTTACTGGAAAGGCTTACAAGCTTCAGTCCAAGTAGTCCAACAATGGCTGCTGTGAGTTGCTCTAATTTCACTTAAAAAAATTGGACTTGCTAGCCAGAGGTAGGCCATGAAGACAAGGAGAACTAGGGTCTTCAATGACCTTCATAAATGTGGCCTATATTAAAGGTATTTCTTATCATTAAAAAAGACTCAGATTTAAAAAAGGGCTTTACATCTTAAAAAACTATAATCAAAAAATTTCCCACAGTACTGAACTGTTGCAGTTTCAGTTAATTCCATGTATAGCCAATTTGACTACCAAGAAAAACCATCCCAAGAGCCAAGACAGAAGAGCTGAGAAAGATTTCTTTCCTGTTGCAGGAAAGGAGAACCTAGGAGTCATTTCCAAAGCAATGCTTTTTAAATAAAAATTTTAAAAAATTTATTTATTGTTATTCTTTAATGCTCTTTTACAGTCCAGACTTTATGCCCCTCCTAGTCTGCCCTCTGACCCCTCCCCATTCCATGCTACCTCTTGCGACCCCAGTCTCCAAGAGGATGTCCCTACCCCCATCAGTACCCCACTTGGCCTCCCCACTCCCTGGGGGCTCAAGGATCTTGGATCTCTCAAGTCTCTCAATCTCTTAAATCTCTCAAGTCTCTCTATTGTATATGTGTCTGGGGCCTTATATCAGCTGGTGTATGCTACCTGTTTGGTGGCTCAGTGTCTGAGAGATCTCAGGGGTCCAGGTCACTTGAGACTGCTGGTCTTTCCATGGGGCCATCCTCCTTAGATTTTTCCAGCTTTGTCCCAGATCAACCACAGGTGTACTGGGTTTCCGTCCATTGGCTGGGTGCCAGTATGTTCACCTGACACTTTCAGCTGCTTGTTGGGCCTCTCAGAGGGCAGCCATGCTAGGCTCCTCACTGCAAGCACACAACAGCATCAGTAACAGTGTCAGGGCACCCGGCCTCCCCTTGAGCTGGATCGAAATTTGGTCCTGTCACTGGACCTCTTTTCTCTCATGCCTTTCTCCATTTTTGTTCCTGCAATTCCCTCAGACTGTAACAATTCTGTGTGGGAGCTTTTGACTGTGGGATGGCAACCCTATCCTTGCACTTGATGTCCTGCCCCTCTACTGGAGGTGGACTCTACAAGTTTTCCCTCCCCATGGTAGAGTACTTCATCCAAGGGTCCCTCCCTTTGTGTCCCTCCTAAAAGGCTCTCACCTCCCAGGTCTCTGGTACATTCTACAGGGTCCCCCTACCTCATACCTCCCGAGGTTGCCTATTTTTATTCTTTCTGCTGTCCCTCAGGGATTCAGTCCTGTTTCCTGTCCCCCAATACCTGATCATGTTCTCCCTCTTCCCCTCCGTGCACCCATTCTCAACCAGGTCCCTCCTTCCCTCTGCCCCCATGATTTCTTTCTTCTCCCTCCCAAGTAGGATTGAGGCATCTTCACATGGGTCCTTTGATTTGTTAACCTTTTTGAGTCCTGTGGATTGTATCGTGGGTATCCTGTCCTTTTTTTGGCTAATATCCACTTATTAGTGAGTGTATACCATGCATGTCTTTTGGGTCTGAGTTACCTCATGCAGGATATATTCTAGTTCCATACATTTGTCTGCAAAACTCATGATGTCCTCATTTTTAATAGCTGAGTAGTATTCCATTGTGTAAATGAACCACATTTTCTGTATCAATTTTTTCCTTGTGGGACAACTGGGTTGTTTCAGCTTTTGGCTATCACGAATAAGGCCACTATGAACATAGTGGCACATGTGCCCCTGTGGCATGGTGGGGCCTCTTTTAGGTATATTCCCAAGAATGGTATAGCTGGGTTTTCAGGTAGATTTACTTCTAATTTTTTGAAGAAATGAATTAAGATTGATTTCCAGAGTGGTTGTATCAGTTTACAATACCACGAGCAATGGAGGAGTGTTCCCTTTTCTCCACATCCTTTCTTTCTTTCTTTTTTTCCATCTTTATTAACTTGAGTATTTCTTATTTACATTTCGATTGTTATTCCCCTTCCCGGTTTCTGGGCCAACATCCCCCTAACCCCTCCCGCTCCCCTTCTCTATGGGTGTTCCCCTCTCCACCCTCCCCCCATTACCACCCTCCCCCCAACAATCATGTTCATGGGGGTTCAGTCTTGGCAGGACCAAGGGCTTCCCCTTCCACTGGTGCTCTTACTAGGCTATTCATTGCTACCTACGAGGTTGGAGCCCAGGGTCAGTCCGTATATAGTCTTTGGGTAGTGGCTTAGTCCCTGGAAGCTCTGGTTGCTTGGCATTGTTCATATGGGGTCTCGAGCCCCTTTAAGCTCTTCCAGTCCTTTCTCTAATTCCTTCAACGGGGGTCCCGTTCTCAGTTCAGTGGTTTGCTGCTGGCATTCGCCTTTGTATTTGCTGTATTCTGGCTGTGTCTCTCAGGAGAGATCTACATCCGGCTCCTGTCTGCCTGCACTTCTTTGCTTCATCCATCTTATCTAATTGGGTGGCTGTATATGTATGGGCCACATGTGGGGGAGGCTCTGAATGGATGTTCCTTCTGTCTCTGTTCTAAACTTTGCCTCCCTATTCCTTCCCAAGGGTATTCTTGTTCCCCTTTTAAAGAAGGAGTGAAGCATTCGCATTTTGGTCATCCTTCTTGAGTTTCATGTGTTCTGTGCGTCTAGGGCAATTCAAGCATTTGGGCTAATAGCCACTTATCAATGAGTGCATACCATGTGTGTTTTTCTGTGATTGGGTTACCTCACTCAGGATATTTTCCAGTTCCCTCCATTTGCCTATGAATTTCATAAAGTCATTGTTTTTGATAGCTGAGTAATATTCCATTGTGTAGATGTACCACATTTTCTGTATCCATTCCTCTGTTGAAGGGCACCTGGGTTCTTTCCAGCTTCTGGCTATTATGGCTGCTATGAACATAGTGGAGCACGTGTCTTTGTTATACTCCACATCCTTTCTAACATGTGCTGTCACCTGAGTTTTTGATCTTTGCCATTCTGATTGGTGTGAGGTGGAATCTCAGGGTCATTTTAATTTGCATTTTCCTGGTCACTAAGGACTTTCAACATTTCTTTAAGTGCTCCTCAGCCATTCGAGATTCCTCTGCTGTGAACTCTCTGTTTAGTTCTATACTCCATTTTTTGATTGACTTGTTTATTTTTTTTGTCTTTAGCTTTGTGAGTTCTTTTTATCTTTTGGATATTAGCCTTCTATAAGATGTGGGAATAGTGAAGGTTTTTTCTCCCCCAATCTGTAGGTTGCTGGTTTGTCCTATTGTCTTTGTCCTTTGCCTTACAGTAACTTTCTTGTTTCATGAGTTCCCATTTATCAATTCTAGATCTTAGAGCCTGAGCCATTGGAGTTCTGTTTAGGAAATTTCCCCTGTGCCAATGAGTTTGGGTTCTTTCCCACTTTTTTGTCAATTAGATTCAGTGTATCTGGTTTTATGTTGAGATTCTTGATCGAATTGGACTTGAGCTTTGTGCAAAGTGACACACACACACACACACACACACACACACACACACACACATATATATATATATATATATATATATGAAATTTTTCTACATACAGACTGTCAGTTAGACCAGCACCATTTATTGAAGATGCTTTCTTTTTCCATTCAAAGATCAAGTTTCTGTAAGTGGTAGTTTTATTTCTGTTTCTTCAATTCAATTCCACTGATCACCCTGTCTGTTTCTGTACCAATACTATGCCGTTTTTATCACTATTGCTCTGTTATAGCTTGAGGTCAGGGATGGTGGTTCCCCTTCTTTTTATTGTTTTTTTTTTAAATTCCTTTATTATGTATATGAATACACTGTAGCTATATCTTCAGACACCAGAAGAGGGCATCAGATCCCATTACAGATGGTTGTGAGTCACCATGTGGTTGCTGGGAATTGAACTCAGGACCTCTGGAAGAGCAGTCAGTGCTCTTAACCGCTGAGCCCTCTCTCCAGCCCTCTTTTTATTGTTAAGAATTGTTTTTGCTATTCTGGCTTTTTTGTTTTTCCAGATGAAGTTGAGAATTTCTCTTTCCATATCTTTGAAGCATTGTGTTGGGATTTTGATGGTGACTGCATTGAGCAATGCTTTTTTTTTTCCTTCAAGAAAGGAAGCATTAAAATTCTACTCAGGGAGTCTGGATATGTTTACACACAGGTTCACTTACATCTAATGATCCTAAGTTAAAAAAATCCCATGTCTGAACATGGTCACAGTCTAAGAAGCAGAGATCTTTAAAAGAATTCTTAATTCAAAGTCATTCAGAAACATATGGAAATTGTAGAAATGATGGACAGAAATCCCTCGTACTGTAGGTCTTAGCAGAAAGTCAAGTACACGACATTGTAAAAGTAGATTGCTCAGGACGCACTGATACCTGTTAATCATAATGTATAATTTAACAGATATATGTATCAATGCCGTAATTCTCATATACAAAGAACAGAGAACACAAATACAAAAACTTCTAGGAAAACTCAGGTATCAGCTCTGTGAATGTTCTTTTTAGATGAACAACTATGATGAACTATTCTAACTTCAAAATGAGGCTGCTTTTGCCTATAAGGCTGGCTCAAAGGAAGGCCATAGCTGCTTCCATGAACTATCATAGGGACTGCATGTTAACTGACCTTGAGTGCTGTCTGTCTTCTGGCTGTGACATCAAGGTAGGGTGTGCTACTCTTTGTAAACTTTATTTTTATTACATAGTGGTGGGTGGGTATTTGCCTGCACTTATCTCTGCACAACACCTGCAGAGGCCAGAAGAAGACATCATATCCCTTGGGACTGGACTTACAACAGTTACTGGTTAGCTACTGTACAGTGTCTGAGAATGGGATCCATATCCTCTGTAAAAACATGCCGTGCTCTTACCTGCTAAACCATCAGTCTAGCAACTGCTTTTTCTTTAACATTTATTTTTATATATCTTAATTAAATATATTACATCATTTTCCTCTTCCTTGTCCTTTCTCCAGTACTTCCTAAATTCTTCCTAGCCAATTTCTTTCTCGTTTCATATGTGTGACTAAGTCCGCTCAAATATATTAATATAACTTGCTGTCTCCATGTGTGTTGGCTGTGTGAATATGAATCCACTGAACAGGTTGTATTTTGGGATAAACATGTAGGGAGCTCATCCCTGGCTGATGCTGCTTCCTTCACTTTCAAGAGAGTTCCACTCTTTAATGAGGAGCAGGATGTGGGGGCACAAAGGTCCTTGCACCCACAGATCCAGGGTAACCAGGAATCTTAAATATACAGAGGCTTGCACTCAATGAAGAAAATAAAATACCTGCATGCAACCTAAAAGGCTGGAAGTGGACTTTCTTAACGACCCAGTGACCTTTTTGCTCTCTGTGTAGGCAGACCTCACGTAACTTTTGCCGTGGAGTCCAACCTTACCCAAATTCTTTAAAATGACTGTCTTAAACTCCTTCCTTCTTTCACTGTTACCAATCATTAGGGCACATGTCACATGTCCCTTATGCCCTGTTGACATCTCTGCTATTGGTCAGAAACCACATTAGCCAGGTCTTTTACCTGTAGAACCCACTGTCACAGTCACATGTACTTTGTAAAAGGGGTTCTACGTAAGCACACACTAAGCTTTACTGTGGACTTAGAATTGGACTGATTTTTGCCTGGAATCGTTTTCCCAAACTGTAAATGGGTTTTCAATTTGCTAACAGTGAACCACGTGATATTACACTCTCTGAATTCTGATCCAAGTTGATAAAGTCAGTGTGTACCTGGATTTCTTTCTCATCTTTTAGTGTGGTTCACTTTCCTGTCTCTTACCTGCTGGGGCCTACTCAACAGAACTCTGGCCCCCAAGTGATCTAGAATGCCTTTGACTGAAAACATTATCAAGAAAAGAAATCTTGCAGTAGAAAACAGCTCAAAAGCTTAGAGAACTGAAATTTCTTATGGGGCACCCAAGTTTCGTCTTTCTCAGTATATAAGGCCACACATTACTATGTGTCACTCCAGGTTCAGGAATTCTCACAACATCCCCTGGCCTTCCTGGCCAAGAGGCATGACTGGAGTACAAAGACAAACATTTAGACAAACACTCATACACAAACAAATAGTGAATAAATTTATTTTTATTAAAAAATAGAGACAATTTATACCATAAAACTTATTTCTAAAGCTGGGTATGGTAGAGCATTTCTTCAGTCCCAGTACTGAGGGCAAAGAGGCAGAAAGATCACTGTGAGTTTGTGAACTACATTGTACACACACACACACACACACACACACAGAGTATGGAAAAGAACAAAAGTAAACCATATACATTAAAAAAGTACATTGAAGTGTTGTAACAACACACTCCATCTAAAGGTTATTTCATGTGCTTGCCATCAGTCAGCATATAACCATTTTCAAAAATGAATATTGCCAGGCATGGTAGCACATGCTATTAATTCCAGGACTTTGGAGGCAAATTCATATCCATGCTGGTCTATAAAGTCACTTTCATAGTACAACCCATCTAAAATGAAATTAAATTTTTTTCTTTTTTCTTTTTTTTCGGAGCTGGGGACCGAACCCAGGGCCTTGCGCTTGCTAGGCAAGCACCCTACCACTGAGCTAAATCCCCAACCCCGAAATTAAATTTTTTAAGTGAATATTGTTCTGGTATCTAAAACCGGGAGCAACCATTCAAGTGTAATGTCAATTTTATTTTACAAGTAGGCCAAACTTGCAGTCTCTTCTCAGTTAGAAGAGAGAAGCATTCCTGATTAAATGCAGGGGAGCCTGATTATACTTAAACTCAAGGCTGAGATACATAGGAAATGATTACAAAAGCAGACGTTTTACATTTAATAATTTAGTAAACTATCAACTAGTTCACAGAACACACCATGAAACAACGGAAACAAAGTGTGATGTATAAATCGAAGTATTATTGAGAAAGAACAAATCAAATAAAGTTGACTTTTAACTTGGAACATGATGAATGAAAAACACCGTAGGAAACAATATAGAACTAAATAAAAGTTTAATGGTTTTAGCAGGAAAAGAAAGGGAAAATGTCAACTGTCCTTTAACAGGTATAATTTTCTTAATTTGGGTCTCATTAAGAACCCCATATTACCTTGATCTACTAAGTATACTATAATGTATATCACATATTGAATCTGTAATATATATATATATATATATATATATATATATATACATATACATACATACATACATACACAAAGCTAAACACAGAATTCTGAATGGAGGAATCTTGAATGTCTGAGAACCATTTAAAGCAATGTTCTAAGTCCGGTGCACCTCTAACATGTCAGTGATCCAGGATATTGGGATGGCCAATGGGATGATTTGGTCCGAGTCTATGTGACAATTTTTGTGTGTGCTGTGGATGGCAAAACCAGGGAAATGAAGCTATATCATCCCCATTCGACAAAGAAGATTTGAGTTTCAACACTGGACAACTAACTGGCCAAAGGCCAGTCTTAGCTTGGAGTGAGTTTCTGAGGAAAGTGTGTATGGGAGTGGATGTGAATCCAAGTCAGTGGCCTACGAACTGCTCGAGACAGGTTTCCAGGTTCCTCTATGTTCTGCTTTCTCTGGAGTTCTCCAGATACCCACTCCCCTCTCTATTTTCTGCTCTAAACAGTTTTCCAAGCAGTTCTCTCTCACTATTCTAAAAGATTCTCTGGATAACTCATCACTTGCGGATCATAAGCCCAGTCTTTTATTTTACATATTGATCTAGCCATTTACTCCATGTTCCCACTTCATTACCCTGTCAATTGGCACCCAGTGACTGCAGCCCCTTAATTCTTAGCAGACAGCAAGCATACGTTTTCTTTTAATAGAGCAAAAGAATTCAGAGATCTGCCTCTGTAAGCACAGATGATAAATTAGCTGGGTGGGACCCAAACCTGGAATTACTATTTCTATCACACCTGGGCCTAACCTTGCTCTGTCCCAGGTCAGCCTTGAACTCAGAAATCTGTGTGTGTAGGCATAAAAACAAAAATTTAGCTGGATGGGATCTCTGGCTATTACCACTCCCTACGTTTCTTTATCTCCTTCCTCATCCCTCTGACAAGTTGGCTCAGCTCAGCTGCTTTTGTTCCTTTAGATTCGTGAAACCTCTAATATAGTTCAAACCTCTCATATAGCTCATAGTGCATTCTTATTTTTTGATAAATTGTGCATTTTCGAACCCATGTTTTTAGAGTTCTTTTCCACAGCCTTAAGGGCTGTCCAGAACATCCTAGCTAATGTTACCATTCTACTGAAATATTAGCCTCGTCTTTGCCTTCCAGATTTGGGCTCCTTCTGGTTACCATGGAGTCATTAACGTTAATGGGGGGGTATTCATTGATGGACAAATGTAAAATATTATTATTTACATTATTACATTATTATACAAACAACAACAAAAGCCTTTATACCCACAGCAGCCACTGACACTCATAGAGGCCTTTGTCTGCCGATCCTGTCCCAGGGGCAGGAACCATGTCATTCTGTCCTTACCAGGCAGGACTCAGCAACACCCAGTTATTTATGTCATTGGGTTTTTATTGTGCTTTTGGGTTGCACTGTGCAATGGTTCTTCCTCTTTGGAAGAAACTATGTAACTTCACTTTGATTTTTCAGGAGCCCACAGTTAAGAGAATGGATATATTAAAGAAACAGTGATTCTTTAAAGTGTTGACATTTTTGAAAGAAATAAGGACTTTTAAAAGTTGGACTGTGCTATATCATCATAGAACATAAAATCCTGAGATTAATGTAAAAAGCAAAGGTTAACAGTTGGTAATTGTGTATTTGTTGAGTTGACAAGATGTCAATTATAATGTGTGTGTGTGTGTGTGTGTGTGTGTGTGTGTGTGTAATGAAAAAACTGATCAGTTTTGGGGAAGGAGATACCACAATTCAGAAAATGCATACAACAAATTGTACTGCAGGAAACTCTGTAGTGCAATTTCCTGCATAGTGATTGATGTGCTCACTGTGAACTCTTGGTAGTACTGAGAAGTATTAGAAAGATGGCTGAACATGAGGCTAGGCAGCAATCCAGGAAACAAAATTCTTCCATTGATTTTATTACACTTCCTGGCTGCATGATTTTTGGTCTGCTTCAGTTTCAGCCTTTCTTCCCTACATGATGCACTGTATGCTCTATGTTCAAACCAAATACACATTTTCTTCCATGTGTTGCTTTTAGCTATTCTCTTTATCACAGCCATAGAAAACCATCCAGAGCATGGTCCTTTATTCTGTAAGTGTTGACATGTGAGCATCAAGGTTTGTGTTTGAGGACAAAGGACAAGATTTCATACATTCTTACATTCCTTGCAATGTTTAAGACTTTGCTCTTGTGGTTTCTTATTATGTCTTTCAGGTTAGATGCCCTTGAGTGTTCAGGTATTCTCCCTGATCAAACCTGTATTTCACCATAGGAAAACTAGGAATAAATGTGTGCACTAACATGTCTGTTATGGTTATGGCTTTTGTGCATTCAAATTGTGGACAGAACAATTGTTTGAAAGCACTTTACACACAGAACTATGTTCACACCTGAAGTAACTCACTATTAAGGAAACTTTTTCACACTGTAAAGATTCAAGAAATACACAGTGCATCCTAGTTAATAACACTGTGAGTTCTTTAAATCAAAGAATGAAAGATCCTTTTTTACTGGTAGTAGGTACTGCTGCAAGTTTCCATTAATTATGTCGAGATCATTCACAAATAATTATTTGAATATTCCTTTTCATCCTTTCAGTCCAGGGTAAAAGAGTGTCAAGCACTTCGGTTTAAACCGAGTGTCAAATAAAAACACAAGGCCAGGCCTTTAGGACTTTCCTAAAGGAACAGTTATAAGTAGTGATCAATTCTTTTCCTAGGAACCATGGGTCAAGAAGTACTTTAATATGGCATCGCCAGGTGTTATCGGGAACAAAACCACTATGCTATAATAACCACAAATTTTGTTAATGGTCTGTTTTTTCTAATGTTGTATATTATGGGAGAATGTCATCTTGGCAGCAAAGTTTCATCCCCATATCTTGTTACTTCTCTTTGGGATGTTCATGTGAAACACCAGGTTTCAGGCTTTGTCTTATTGTTAGATATATTGGGAAGGTTATTCCTTTGAAGTTAGAATTTCAATTTTATGTCTGATAACAGCTTTGCCAGATGTGGGGTATGCCTGTCAACAAAGGTGTCTACATACACTTATTTAGAAAGGAAATACATTTAGAAATAATAAAAAAAAGTTTACCTTTGTGACATAAAGCACATAATGGAGCCTTCATTGTAGAAGGAGAATCCTTTTTAACTCTAATGTCAAGTTATGTCGCATCTCATGAGATCTCAGGAGGTGACTTTGCATGTAAAAGCAATGCCCATCGAGTCTTATAACTTAGTTCCTCGGAATCTCGTATGATGGAAAGAGGTGGTTGACATAACATATCCTCTGAGCTCTTCATATGTGGCATTGCTATCAAAGTAAAGAAAAATAAATGAACATAATAAAAAAAAAAAACTCTGAACAGAGTTACTTTCACGGACATCTGAAGCTGCTTAGTTAGAAAGTTATCCAGCAACCTTAGGAAAAATGATTTTTCAAGGGTAGCTGTAATTCAAGTTGAAGCCTCCTCCTCACTTTGGAAGATGTAATATTCCCTCCATCGGTGATTTCCTGATTTGCAAAGGGAAAAAAATTCTCATTTCTGTTAAGGATTTCATTAAAGTCAGTTCATTCCTGCCAGGTTTGCTCCAGTTCTTGGAGACCTTGTCCCTTCTGAATCTTCTCTCCAGACTGAGGCCTCAATGGGCTGACACATGCTCACCTGTGTAGGGAAATGTATCATCTCCCAGTCCTCAGATAATGGGATTGCTTTGTCCCTGTGTCTTTCATCCTATTATCTCTGTCCTTTGGATTTGTCTCATGCTAGTTTTACAGTTGAAGATCGAGTCTTAGGCTAAAGTGTTTAGTTTACTGACAGTGTTCCTATTTTATTGCTTTAATAGTTTACTCTCAACAAGTGGACTATTATGAGTGATGAAAGTGACATCAGCCCCAGGACTGTCAAAGTTGGGAACGGTTAAGCATAGTATTTGTGGCAGTTTGATTAAAAATTTCCCCATAGGGCTGGAGAGATGGTTCAGCGGTTAAGAGCACCGACTGCTCTTCCAGAGGTCCTGAGTTCAAATCCCAGCAACCACATGGTGGCTCCCGACCATCTGTAATGAGATCTGATGCCCTCTTCTGGTGTGTCTGAAGACAGTTACAGCGTACTTGTATATAAATAAATAGATCTTAAAAAAATGCTCCCCATAAGTCCATTTATTTAAATTCGTAGTCCTCAAAGTGGCAATATTTGAAAAGATTTAAAGGATAAGGAGTTGTAACCCTATTGGAGGAAGTGCGTCATGAGGTACGCTGGGAAGTTTCAAAATCCCACAGCCAACCCAGATATTATGAGTATGTGTGTCTGTGTGTCTGTCTCTGCCTCTAATTCTCTGTCCCTATCTTTCTTTCTCTCTGTCTTTCTCCCCTGTCTCTCTCATCCTATAGTTCAAGACATAGACTCTCAGCTCCTTATTAAGCACTATGTCTTCCTAAGTGCCACCAAGCTTCTCACCATGATACTAATGGACTATCTGAAAGTGTAAGCCAGTCCACAATTAAATATAACATCTACATCTGTTTTCCTACAAGTTCTCTTACTAAAGTGTCTGTGTAGGGGGGGTGTATTTTAATTTAGATATGAAATCATTATTTTTCTTCAAAGTTTGATGGACAGAGAGATTTTTAAATTAGTTGCTATGAGCAGCATTGAAAGGGCATGCCAAGGGGTTGGGGATTTAGCTCAGCGGTAGAGCGCTTGCCTAGCAACCGCAAGTCCCTGGGTTCGGTCCCCAGCTCCAAAAAAAAAAAAAAAAAAAAGAAAGAAAGAAAGGGCATGCCAAGAAGCTGGAGTTATGACTTAGTGTCTAAGAGCACTGGCTGCTCTTTCTGAGAACCCAAGTTTGATTCTCAGTACCTACAGGACTAGTAACCATATGTAACTCCTTTCTGTTGAAAGGTTATTATTTTTGGTACAAAAAAATAAATAGAATGGAATGAGAATGATAATTCATACCAGTAAATTGGGGTTGGTCTTAGGAGGTAGGTGGATTTATGTGCTTTATGACTTTGAAAAATTTTGCTAAAGGATACTGAACATTTTTGGAAAACTGGACTATAAATGGCATTGAGTGATGAAAGACGGATGGGCTGTTCTTGTGAAAAAGTGGAAGCATCTTTTGAGACTCTCTCTTACTCTCTATCTCTGTCTGTCTGTCTGTCTCTGTCTCTGTATGTGTGTATGTGTGCATGCACACGTGTGTATGCACATGAATATATATGTTCATGGTGGACTCAAACTAATCACAAGTATTTATTCTAGATCTACTGTGTCATACAGTTTACACTGCCTGATGTAAGTGTTGGGAACTAAGTCTTGTTCTCTGATAGAGTAATGTTTGCATTTGCAACAAGATAGATTAACGCTCAGCCTAGCTAACTAGAGGGCATAGAGACAGTATCCAAATCAACAAAATCAGAAATGAAAAGGGAAGCATAACAATGGAAACAGAAGAAATTCAAAAGGTCATCAAATCCTACTACAAAAGCCTACATGCAACAAAATTGTCAAATTCAGATGAAATAGATGATTTTTCTAGACAGATACCATGTACCAAAGTTAAATATCAGACAATGTATCTAAGCTGTCCCACAAATGCTAAAAAGATAGAAGCAATAATTAAAAACCTCCCAACCAAAAATGCTCAGGGCCAGATAGATTTAGTGGATAATTTTACCAGACCTTCAAAGAAAGCTAATACCAATACTCCTCAAATTCTTTCACAAAATAGAAATAGACAGAACACGACCTAAATCATTTCATGAAGGCACAGTTCTGCTAGCTAAACCACACAAAGACCCAACAAAGAAATAGAACATTAACAAATTTTGCTTATGAGTACAGATGCAAAAATACTCAAGGACCAAGATCACATTAAAACCATCATTCACAATGATCAAGTAGGCTTGATCCCAGGGATGGTTCAACATATGAAAATCCATCAACACAACCCATTATATAAACAAACTCAAATGCAAAAGTCATATGAGCATCTCATTAGATGCTAAAAAAGCCTTTGACAAAATACAGTACCCTTTCGTGTTAAATGTCTTGGAGAGATCAGGAATTCAAGGAACACAACTAAGCATAATAAAAGCAATATACAGCAAACCATTAGCCAACATCAAATTAAATGGGGAGAAACTTGAAGCACTCCCACTTTCTTAGTTAGGGTTTTACTGCTGGGAGCAGACACCATGACCAAGGCAACTCTTATAACGACATCATTTAATTGCTGCTGGCTTACATATAGAGGTTCAGTCTATAATCATCAAGGCAGGAACATGGCAACATTCAGTCAGGCATGGTACAAAAGATATATGACTTCTACATCTTCATCTGAATTCTGCTAGTAGAATACTAGCTTCCGGGCAGCTAGGATGAGGGTCTTAAAGCCCATACGCACAGTGACATATCTACCCCAATGAGGCTACACCTACTTTAACAGGGCCAGACCTTCTAATAGTGCTACTCCCTGGGCCGAGCATAACCACTCCGTGGTACCTGTAGGCTTATTCAAACATATGAGTCTATGGGGAACCATACCTAACCATAGGATAATGTAAAATACATTCAATATAACTTCAAAAGCCCTCATAGTCTAAAACAGTCTCAACAATGTTGAAAGCCTTTTCTAAGACAACATAAGGAGTTGGTATGCCGAGGTCAGGGTCTGAAGCAAAAGGCAAAATGACAAGTTAGTGCCATTTATGATGGAGTATGTGAAAGACGTAAGAAACTTGGAGCAGTTTTTGATTACTTTTCCTTGTTTTCTGATATCTAGAGGTTGGGCAATTGAGACACATTTTCTCTGGATGCTGATAGTACTTACTGGAGATCCTGCTTGATTTTTCATGGTAGAGCTTAGCAACAACTCCTGTCTCCCACTTGGGATTCCATGGGTCTTGTATGTAGAAAAAGTGTCTTGCCTTGTTGATTAAAAAAAATCCACGATTGTAGCATATGCATTTGAAAAGACCAATATGGGCAGTCCCCATATTTGTCTGGCCATTTTTTACAACCATCTTTTGTCTGGTCAAAGAGAAATCAAGTAAAGAGATCATAATATTTAGATGGGATAACCGATACAGGGATGACAGCAATTTGGATCGGTTCCTGGCACTGGGCAATGATGCAGTTTCCTGACCCTTTTGGCAAAGACTGTTATCTGTGGGTGTTACAAGAGGAGCACAGAGAGGGGTTGGAGGGAAGATAGGTAAATGCTTGGGCATAGAGGACCTCTTTCCATTTACCAGACTGCTGGCAGTATGTATGAAGATCCCGAAAGATTTTTGGATCAGATGTGCCATTATGTGGACATTTGGAGCCACTGTCTAACGGGTACTGAATCCAGACCTTATTGCATATGTGTATTAGTTTTGATGCCCTCAAGTCGGGTGTTCACTTCAGAGATCTGAAATTTTCCAGGAGTCATCCCAGCCATTGGGGAGATGGTTATTAAATTAATCTTACTGGCATGAACATTAAGCTAGATGTGTAAGTTGTCACCTAGACTCTCTAAGACCATGTACTTCTGTATCCAGGCTTGGGAGTTTCTTTTTTTTTAAAAGATTTATTTATTTATTTTGTATATGAGTACACTGTAGCTGTCTTCAGACACACCAGAAGGGGATATCAGATCCCATTACGGATGGTTGTGAGCCACCATGTGGTTGCTGGGAATTGAACTCAGGACCTCTGGAAGAGCAGTCGGTGCTCTTAACCACTGAGCCATCTCTCCAGCCCGGCTTGGGAGTTTCTAAACGGCTGCAAGAGCCCGGAAGTGGGAGGGGATCGAGAACTGCTTCTAAGGGAATTTTCGCTCAAGGGTCCAAGTCTTCCGTTGTATGTCAGCTAGAAGGCTGGTCATAAGGACCGTGTTTGTGAAGCATTAACCCTTTCATCCCATAAAGATTGGCCATGCCCTACTTCGGAAATCAGGGGTCTTCCCTGCCAACTCCTTACCAATCTGCCGATGTTTGTGCGAGAATTTTAAAACCGTATCGTTGGTGTAGGCCTGTCCGACAACGTAACCCTGTGGCAAGAGCTAGCACCAAGTGGTGGACCAAGGCAGGCAGCAGCTTACTTAGTAGAAGTCTGGATGTCCTGCGTGGTCACGTGCAACAGCAACTCACATGGTGGAAGTCTGTGAGTCTCGCAGTGGCCAGGAGGAGGTTCTGTGGGAGAGACGTGCTAGCGATGGTGGACTGGGCCCACGGTGCTGGAAAAATGCAGCAGCAGTCAGTCACTGGGACCAGGCACAGTGTGAGGAGATCCCGGAGTTTTGCACCAATGTTGTGATAGAATTGCAGTTCGCGTCAGGACAGACCATACCAGGCCACAAGGAGGAGGTTTATTGAGGATGATGGGAGACCAGTGTAGGTAAGAGAGAAAGAAGAAAGAGAAGGGGAAGGGGGCAGGAGAGGGTCTGCCTTTTATTTAAACTGTGACGTAACTACTCCCAGGTGAAGGTGGGAGCTGAACCAAATGTATGCTGGGAATGTATGGCCATCGCCATGGCAACAGATGCGCAGGTCATTGTCACCTGAAGGTGGTGTCACTGCTGGAGGAGAAAGTAGTTTCTTATATCAACATTCACAACCCCCTTTCCTACTTTTCTCCCCTGGAAACTTACTTACTTTCTTTTCTTTTTTTTTTTTTAAGATTTATTTATTACATATAAGGACACTGTAGCTGTCGTCTTCAGACACACCAGAAGAGGGCATCAGATCTCATTACAGATGGTTGTGAGCCACCATGTGGTTGCTGGAAATTGTACTCAGGACCTCTGGAAGAGCAGTCAGTGCTCTTAACTGCTGAGCCATCTCTCCAGCCCGGAAACTTTCATTTTAGTTTTTACTGGATATTTTATGTATTTACATTTCAAATGTTCCCTCTCTCCTTCCTCTGCTTCTATGAAGACCCCCTCCAACCCACCCACTCCTAACTCAACATCCTGGCATTCCTCTACACTGGGGAAATGAGCCTTCACAGTAACAAGGGCTTCTCCTCCTATTAATGCCAGACAATGCCATCCTTTGCTACATATTCCACTGCTGCTCATTAAAAGTTAAAATGATTCCAATCTAATATTGCTGAAGGATAACCCCCATACCTCCTTTCTATCAGCTTTTAAACTGTTTGGAAATTTGTCATGCAAAACTGAATGTAAAAATGCAATGTTCAAAAGAAAAAAAACAGGCTTTCATTTTTCAAACTGCCTTTCTTCATAGTGCACACCAATAGCAGTGCCTGTGTGTGCCCACTTGTGGGTACTGTCTGTAATGTAGCTTCCTAGTGCTGCAGACCCTTACCCTCCTCATGGAATGTACACTCAGGATGACTGAGAGTCTAAGGGCCCTGCCAAGATCACCGCATTTAACAACAGAACTACAATATGGCTCACAGTCCATTCCTAATCTAGCAGATCAGATTCTGATACATCAGCCAATCTGCTCTTCCTTTTCTGGGGACAGTGCCCACAACACACTCACCATGGTCTGGCTTGTGGTCTCCTTCACAGCTCCCTACAGCTGCACAAGATGAAAATTCTGGGAAGTACAAGCAAGCTATCTCCCACTAGTGCTCTTGATTGCTAGGCTTTCCCATGGTGCATCAGCGGCTGGGGTCACCCAGCTTGGCCCCAGGACAGTAGCAGCTACACTAGTTATTGAACAGATATCAACTGACTCTACCAGCACAGGGCTTTCCAGCTCTGCCCTTTCACCCTAGAGGCAGAAAAGGCCTCATTGTGGAAATTGTATAGTTCTGTAGATGTTCTTCACATCTTCCAGAGCACATTTCCTCCTCTTCTGGGCACAGGATGCTTTTTGTGTACATTACATTACACACCCAATGTCCTATGTAGTCATCCCTTTGATTGAGTGGTGTGAGTTCCTGTAGCCAAACATACACACATTCAAATAACTGTTGCTAAAGCAAAAGGAGGCCATACATTAAAAAACAGTGAAGGATCTGTGGCAGGGCTTGGAGGCAGGAACGGGATGGTGGGAATGATGGAGTATAATGCCAAAAACATTGCAAGGAGTTCAACCACACTTTGTGATCCTAGAGCCTAGGGATTTGTATTAGTGTACACAAAGTTCTACCCATACCTTTTCTCTCAGGATGAACATCTGAAATCTGGAAATGTGCAGTTTTGTTAAGCAGGGCCACTTCATTTTACCCTGATCTCTCTTGGTTGAGTTACAGTAATTTGAATTCACAATAAGTTCAGGTTTTATTATTTTTTTAAAATTGAAATCCTTGGTTGCCTGGGTTTTGGATGTGAGGGAAAAATGGCCAATTCCAACACTTGATGATCATCTGAAGCTGATTACCTCACTGCTCATTGTTAGTATCAACTACTGTCAAAGCCCCTTTTCCCATCCCATGTTTTTGCTGTGACTATATGAGCTTCAAAGTTAATCATAGAACTCAATTCTTACATAGGTCTATTTTCATTTCTAAGTCCCAATACAAGCCAGAGAGATTGGAGGACACTCATTCATTGATCTATTTTTTCCTTTTCACTGACCAGCCAAGATCCTGTCTGGAAAAAGTTGCAAGACTATCTGTCTTCCCAGCACTTGGCAGCAGAGGCAGGATTGGGTGCTCAAAGCAACTCTCAACTGTATAGCAAAAGCACGCTTAAGACACAGGAGACATTGCTCTAAAAGAAATAATCAATAGCATTGTAAAAAAAGGAAAGAAATTCTTTTTTTTTTTTTGGTTCTTTTTTTTCGGAGCTGGGGACCGAACCCAGGGCCTTGCGCTTCCTAGGTAAGCGCTCTACCACTGAGCTAAATCCCCAGCCCCAAGAAATTCTTAATGACCAGAAAACATTGGAAAATAAAGTTAATTAAGAGATAAGAGCAGTGATTTACTGGCCAAGGGAATGGCATTAAAAGATATGTTTGACCAACCAAATACAGGTACAGCCAATGGCCTTTTCCTCAATTCTCTGAGTTGACTTAACTGTACAAATGCATTGGACATATCAAGGAAAAAAGTGTTTGCTAGCTGGAAATTCAATATTCATTGAATGAAGCTAACCTCCCCAAATTGTATAGCCACCAATCTGGTCAGCCTCCATTCACATAACATGGTATCTTAGTCAGGGTACTTGTTCCTGCACAAACATCATGAGCAAGAAGCAAGTTGGGGAGGAAAGGGTTTATTCAGCTTACACTTCCACATTGCTGTTCATCGCCAAAGGAAGTCAGGACTGCAACTCAAGCAGGTCAGGAAGCAGGAGCCGATGCAGAGGCCATGGAGAGATGTTACTTACTGGCTTCTTCAGCTTGCTCTCTTTTAGAACCCAAGACTACCAGCCCTGGGATGGCACCACCCACAATGGGCTGGGTCTTCCCGCCTTGATCACTGGTTGAGAAAATGCCTTACAGCTGGATCTCATGGAGGCATTTCCTCAACTGAGGCTCCTTTCTCTGTGATGACTTCAACTTGTGTCAAGTTGACACACAAACCCAGCCAGTACACATGGGGTTAGTACATGCTGGGAAATTTTAAAGCCCTGGCTCCTTCAGGTCCTTTTTCATAATGGTGACCACAGGAGCTTGTCTACCCTACTACTCCCAGCACTGGCCACAACAAACTATTTCTTCTAGTCTGGTTTGAAAGCGAAACCAATGGTCCTTGTGCAAATCCTTTGTGTGTGTGTGTGTGTGTGTGTGTGTGTGTGTGTGTAATGTACAGTTGGCTACATGACTCAGGGGTATGACATCATTGAAGAGAACTCTGTTTTAAGGTTTTATGTAATGGGTGTTTTCATGCATGTGTCTGTGCACAGTATCTGCAAAATCCATCAGATCCCTTGGGACTGGGGATATAGGAAATGATTAGCTACCAGACCATTTTTGTTAATAGAAACTGTGTCCTATGTAACAGCAACCAGTGCACTTAACTAGCATCCTATTTTTTCTGGCAGCTTTTTTTTTTTTTAACTTTTTGTTCTTTTACATTTTAATTAAAATGTTACATCAATTTCTATCTTTCTTGTCCTTTCTCCATACTTTCCAAATTCTTCCTTGTTATGTGTATGTATGCACAGCTATATGAATAAAACATGTTCATTTCTGTTGATTGTATTCATATAGTTTTATGGCAGGAAACTTTTTTTGGATCTGCAATTAAGGATCTCATTCCCACCTGAGGCTAACTGCTTTCAATTGCAGGAGAATTCCACTCTTTTGTAAAAGTCTTTATTTATATGAGTATACTGTAGCTGTCAAACACAGAAGAGGGCACTGGATCCCATTATCTATGGTTGTGAGCCACCATGTAGTTGATGGGAATTGAAATCAGGCCCTCAGGAAGAACAGTCAGCGCTCTTAACTGCTGAGCCATTTCAGCAGCTCAGAGAATTCCACTCTTTAATGAGCTACAGGAGTCTGAGAATGAAGTGACTTAGGCTGACATGGACAAAAACAAGAGAATAGGAAACACAGCACAGTAACTACCTCAGCCAACACCTGGTGGTGTCATGGTCTGGAAGTTCTGGAGCTGCCTGGAAGACTTTGGACATTGGCATGAGTCAGTCACCATCTCCCTTCGTTCTATGGGCCTTTCACTACACGGCATTGACATTCCGGTCTCCATTTTCTAAGCACCATGATTACAGGCCAGTGTCACAATGCCTGTCTTAGATGACTTCAACTTCCTTTATTGAGTCATTAGAATGATGGGATGAGTAAGACGAGCAGTTACACTTAACCATATTGCAAAACTACTCTGTGTGAGTCTGGGTTTCACTAACTGTAGCATAAGGACACCTTAACTTAGTCCTTGACTGAGTTAAAACTTTGCTGAGTCAATGATAAAGGAAAACTACATTGCTCATAGTTGGAAGGAAGCAAGAGGGCTACATTTAATGGGACTTTCTTCTGTTACTCAAGTCAGGACAAGAGCCAAGGTACTGGCTACTCATAATATGGGCTTAGCCACTCATTCTTATTAAAGAACCAAGTTACCTAGCTGTGACAAGGCTCTGTCTGTCTGATGTTCTACTGACTTCCAGACCAGAGAGAGAGAGAGAGAGAGAGAGAGAGAGAGAGAGAGAGAGAGAGAGAGAGAGAGAGAGAGAGGTGTAAGGAAGGAGAGAGGGAGGGAGGGGGAGAGAGATCTCAAAGGAAAAGAAAAAGCCAATTATTACTGAATTATTCAGTGTGAGTTCTTTGGACCAATGATGAAGATATAAATTAGCCAATTATCCTTGGGTTCCTAACAGGTGTAGATAGCACGCAAGATATATGCACAACTAAGCAGTCTAACCAATCAATATGAATCTTTCCCAACTGTAAAAATCCCTTCCTGCTTCTTAGCTCCTTTCTTATTCAACAAAGACATTCTCATCTGGAGGAGCTTTCCCAGATTCAGAGTTTAGGGGAAATTCAAAAGTCAAAGGGTACACTGTTTCATTGCATGGTAGCCAAAGGGAGATCTATAAATGCTCTTTAGAAAATTATTATTCTTACCAGGCAAATAGGTTACAAGGATGACAGTGTCGGTCAAGACTCCTCAGTTTAAGGTACAACTGGGTCATGCTAATGGGTGGACTGCGGGGTGCTGTCACTGACACCTGCTTACTTATAGTTGTGAAGAATGGGAGACCTGAGGAGAGGCTGACCCAAAACAGCTGAGTGAATACAGAAAGTACAACAGGAGCTAGCTTGACCTCTGGTAATCCACAAGTATTGCTTTCTGGCCTTTTGATCCTCTGGCTTTCACACTTAGCAAGCTCCCACCCTGACAATTCATCCATACTCCAGAGCTCTCTGCACACACCTGACTTCCCCAGCCTTAGAGTGATTTCTCTTTCAGTCTTGAGTTCCCTAACAACCTCCATGTCATCAGGAGTCCAACCACTCAGGGCTCCTTAATGAAAATTTTGCAAGGAAGCAAAATACGATCCCATCCAAACAAGTAGATCTTCATGCCTGGAGGTTTCTTTTCTTTCCTTACAGGAGTCATAAACTCCAGGAAGGGTAGTCATGTGTCCTTGTAAGTTCTGACTGCCACTGATTTACCACATTTGACATAAGCTGAGTCTTGTGGTGAGCCACTTTCTAAAGACATGTATTTGCAGTTTCTCTCATCATTCTTTGCATCCTTTCCTCATTTTGTGGTGATTTGTGCTGGGAAGCTCTTTTCACATCAAGTGTAAGTTTCCGATGCTCATCAACTTTACTTCTTCTGAGTCAACAGGGCTGAGGTAAAGATGGACTTAGGGTCAGCCATTCACATCTTACTGCTCTGACATGTTCATGGGGTTCATGAGTGTAAACAGATGGCTCAGTCCCTAAGAGAACTGGCTGTTCATTCACAGGGCTATACTTCGATTCCCAGCACCTACAAAACACCTTGCTAACTATTTGTAGCTTGCGTCGTGGAGGGTCAGATGCCACATTCTGGTCTCCACTCATACCTGTCATGCATTTGGTACATGGTGGCAAATCTTTAAATACATAAATTAAATTGATTTTAATTAGGAAAACAACATATATGTAAATAAAACCCTTTCTACAATATGCAATCATATATAAATGCACACACACACACCAGATTCTTTTAATAATTCTTATTTATGTTACATTGTCTAGCATTTCTAAGTAATTCTCTTAAAAGTCAATAGTTCAAGATAAAGTGTTCAATGGATAACTAATGTGAAGATGAAGAAGCATGGAGCACCGAGTAATACATGCATATTTATAGCATATCAAGCTATGTTGTGAGATATACATTCGATTACAGTTTATCCTACTTTACTACATCTCTACCAGATAGGTGAAAATGCTACTTTGGATACACACATTATGTATTTAACTTTTCTCATATTCTCTTCTATTAAGCATTTTAACATTAGTGTTTTAAAGTGTGTTGCCAAAACAGGAATACATTGGGGGTAAATCTTCTATTTTTGGACTTGTACTCAGGAGGGAGATGTATGATAACTTAGAGTTCTATGCAGCCCTAATTACTGACATTCAAGCCAGGCTGAATAAGAAAACACCTCCTCTAGGGAATTTGTGAAAATATGACAAACAAAACCAGGAACAAGAGCCCCCACCTATTCACAAACACCCTTACTGGACTGCTTAGTTTATAGACATTATATTATATACATTAAAGCCAAAAGACACCTGCCACCAAGGAAAAGCCCACTAGAAGACACCTGTAGCCACAGAAGTAATATAAAGGCCATCAAATAAGCTTTAATGAAGGGATTTGTTACAAATACAGCATAATTCAACACTAACTTCAAAACTGTCAAAATATAAAGCACATGCAGAGCTATGAATCATCAGACTTGTGTGAACATGGTGAACTATTTACTTGCTTCAAGGCTATTATGAAAAAGAGGTGGAACAATAATTTTTCTGGTGATTGAATGTGATGTCAAAATCTTTATCAAACTGTTTGAAGAAATAGGATCTTTCTCATATATGAATGTTTTTCTCATTACCCAATGTCAACACAATAGATCAACACTTTCAAATATTTACAGGGCTAGAGGCATGGCCAAACATTTAAGACAAGTTTATTTCTAGGACCAAGGGTCATGTTTTTTATGACTTCTTGTAACTCCTGCTCCAAGACTACCCATGGGGTTCTTCAGAACCAGCATGTACATGCACAAAGCCATATAAAAATACACTGACAGCACATAATTAAAAATAAACAAATTATTAAACAAATAAATGTGTACTCGTGTTTTTCTTGTATAAGCATTCACTCCTATAACAACTGTGTTGAGGCGTCTACAGGCTTACCAACAGTTCTTCCTTATCGTGGTTCATGTAAGAGAAAACAAGAATGTGTGTTTGTAGTCAGAGAAATCCATCCTTCTAAGTTGATTGTATCATTTGGGAAGATTTAAGTAACGCTGCCCTAGTAGAGGAAATACGTCACTTGAGAGTTTACATCCACATGCCATTTCTAGTTCCCACTCCCTGCTCCATGCTGCAGGTTGAAGATGTGAGCTCTGAGCATCCTCCTTTACTGCCATGTCTCAGAACTAATGTAATGATACTTTGATGGTGTGGAACCATAAGCCAAATTAAACAGTTTTACAGGCTGCCTTAGACATTATGTTTTAGAACAGCAACAGAAAAGACAGCAATACACACTCATAAAGTTTTATACCTGGATGAGTTATTTGTGTAATTAAAGAGAAGTGTAAAATCTAAAAGGGTTGTTTCCTTTTCATTTAAATCCAATGGTTTTGTCCAGATGAGTCTGCAGGTGTATTTAAAATGAAAAGGAACATTGTGCTTGAATAGATGGTTGACACTTATCTGATTACTGTTCTCCAGAACAATCTTGTGTAGCTGAATGTATTGATCTTACCAAATATTTATAGTCAGATTCCCTTCATTATGACTTCTTAAAAGTCCTAAATCATTCATAGACTTTCTATGCAGTATGTATTTTTATATAGTCAAAGACTACTGTTGCAAATGCAAATTACAATGATTATATCCATAGGGTTTCTCTCCAGAATGTGTTCTTGTATGAAGAGACTACTGTGATGTGTAAAGGCTTTAGCACAGTGAGTCCATTCATAAGGTTTCTCTACAGCATGTGTTCTTCTGTGCATTTGGTGATAAAAGGGTTTACCACATTGCTTGCATTCACAGGATTTCTCTCCGGTATGAATACTGTCAAGATGATTACAGAAATGTCCAAAGGCTTTACAATATTAAGTACATTTATAAGGCTTTCCTCCAGGATGATTCTTCGCATGACTTTGAAGATGACTGTGATGTAAAAAGGCTTCATTATGTTGACTACATTTGGAGGGTTTTGCTCCAGTATATAATCTTTTATAAAGTTCATGTTCAACTTAATATGAAAAGGATTTATCACATTGCTTACATTCATAGGATTTCTCTTCAGTATCTTTTATGTATTCAAACATAATGATTTATCACATCAGTTATATTTGTAGGGTTTCTCTCCAGCATTATTTTTTGTGTATCTGGAGACTACATGCAAAGACTTCACCATATTGAATAGCTTTATAGTGTTTCTCTCCAGTATAAATTGTTTCAAGTCTTTACCCTATTGCTTACATTCATAGGGTCTCTGTCTAGTGTGTGTTCTTTTATTCAAAGAAGACCATGTTATGCAATGCGTTTACCACATTGATTACATTCCTAGAGTTTCTCACCAGTCTATTTTCTTTAATGCATTCAGGGATAACTGTGTTGTGAAAAGACTTTATCACTTCTATTATACTTGAGGCATTTCTCTCTAATATCTGTTCTTTTCTACATTAAGAGATAACTGTGATGTGCAAAAGCACATTTCTTCTGTTCATAAGGTTTCTCTCCAGTATAAATACTTTAATGATGAAGGCTACGGTAATGTCCAAAGACCTTACCACATCAAATACCTTCATAGGGTTCCTCTCCCAGATGAATCCTTTAGTTTTTAGAGACTACTGTGATTTTTCAAAGGCTTCAACCACAGTGATTATATTCATAAGGTTTCTTCAGTATGATTCCTTTTATGGGATTGGAGAGTACTGTAATGTGCAAATAGTTTACCACATTGATTACATTGAAAAGGTTTTTCTCCAGTATGTGTTCGTTTATGCAAACACAAAGTAGACTGCTTTGCAAAGGCTTTCCCACACTGTTTACAGTCATAGGGTTTCTCTCCAGTATGTGTTCTTTTATGCGTTTGGAGGGTAGCACTTTGTGAAAAACTTTTATCACATTGATTGCATTTGTAGGGTTTCTCTCCAGTATGTACTCTTTTATGCGTTTGGAGACTAGGGTGTTGTGAAAAGGTTTTATCACATTGATTACACTTGTAAGGTTTCTCTCCAGTATGGATTCTTTCATGAGTCTGAAGAAGACTGAGACATACAAATGATTTACCACACTGATTACATTTATAAGGTTTCTCTCCAGTATGTGTTCTTTTATGTATTATGAGATAACTCTGTTGTGAATAGGCTTTATCACACTGATTACACTTGTAGGGTCTCTCTCCAGTATGCCTTACTTTATGTATTTGAAGATGACTTCTTTGTGCAAAGGCTTTACCACATAGATTACATTCATAAGGTTTCTCTCCCGTATGTATTCTTTTATGCAAATGCAAAGCACAATGATACACAAAGGCTTTACCACATTGATTACATTTATAAGGTTTCTCTCCAGTATGTGTTCTTCCATGTATTTGAAGATACCTGGGGTCTGAAAAGGCTTTATGACATTGATTGCATTTGTAAGGTTTCCCTACAGTATGAACTCTTTCATGAGTTTGAAGATAAGCGTGACATACAAATGATTTACCGCACTGATTACATTTATAAGGTTTCTCTCCAGTATGTGTTCTTTTATGTATTCGGAGACGATTCTGTTGTGAATAGGCTTTATCACATTCATTACACCTGTAGGGTTTCTCTCCAGTGTGTGTTACTTTATGTTTTTGAAGATATCTGCGTTGTGCAAAGGCTTTACCACATTGATTACATTCATATGGTTTCTCTCCCGTATGTGTTCTTTTATGCAAACGCAAAGTAGAGTGATGCGCAAAGGTTTTATCACACTGATTACATTTGTAGGGTTTCTCTCCATAATCTGTTCTTTTATGTATTTGGAGACTACTGTGACTTGCAAGGGCTTCACTATGTTGAAAGCCTTCAGAGGGTTTCTCTCCAGTATGAGTTCTTTTATGCTTTTGACGATGACTGTGATAACGGAAGGCTTTATCACACTGAGTTTGTTCATATGGTTTCTCTGAGGCATGGCTTTTTTCACGCCTGCAATGATAATTAGAACATGTAAAAGTTTTATCACATTCATTACACTGACAGATCTTTTTTATCTGTTTGAACTAATTTTACAATCTGTTCTAACTGTAAGGTAGAATGAGATCGTAAGCTTTTATCCCACTGTTTCCAGTCTTTCACTGTGGGTTGTTTTACATCACTAGAGACCCCCATGATGGTCAGGGCATTTATTACATGACCCACACTTATCCCAGACTTTTTCTACATGAAGATTTTCACAGATTTGAAGAAAACTGCAGGTACGCAGACCTTTACCACTCTGATTGCATTCATAAGTTTTCTTACACTGTGAGTCATCCTGTATTTGAAAGGTGAAGGACAAACAGAATTTCCACATTCCTAATGCTCATGGTGATTTTCTGCAGTATGAGTATGTGGTTGTATTCCAAATGAACATGAAAAACTAAGTGATTACAAACTTGTATCCCATCCAGAAAGTCTCCTCAAAGTGGAGACAACCATATAGCATCTAGTTGTTCTAGGAATGAGAGGTGCTCTCTTCTTCTAATAGCCCTTTGCTCATATGGCCTGTATCCAGTGTGACATATGGTTTACCTATTAAAAGAATAACAAATAAAAGTTTTCCACCTTGCCTTCACACAGCTTGACTTTTGTTCCTCGTAGACATGAAGTGTAGGGATTAGGGCTCCTCCACAGCAACATTCTTAACTCTCATAAACTTCCCCTCTCACCAAACTTAGCAAATTTAGACAAGTGTATGAGTAACAGCAACTTTACTGTGGACTATTTAACGGAAGGTTGTGGATATTTACACATCACCTTCCCAGTGTGCATACACTTTGCAATCTCTGAGTGGTATGAAAGTACAGGACATGGCAGTTCTATACTGTAGCTCTCGTTAAACTTAGCAAATTTTCTTCAAAAGCACATTTCAATCAGCTTTCACACACAGAAAATTACCTTCCATGTCTTCTATCACTTTGACAATGTTCTTCAATATTATGGTCTTCCCAATTGTATCCTAAAATATAGTACCAGAAAATGTATGATACATTATTGTAAATGCATCAATAAGCCATTATCTTCAGTGAACCTGAGAACCATGTCTCCTTTATTCACCTCATTCTTCCTCATTCTCACTCAGGATTACAAAAGAGCATCAATAACCAAGAAACAGTTGTCTCCCAACCCCCTTATTTTAAAACTTAAAGGAAAATTCAGTTTTACCTATAGCAGTGAGGTTCCTGTAGGTCTCCAGCATCACATCTTTGTAAAGTCTCTTCTGAGATGAATCCAGCAAGGACCACTCTTCCCAAGTGAAGTTTATGTGTACATCATCATAGGTCAGTGCATCCTAAAATATCCCATACATGTGTACAACACAAAGCATGATAGTGATAACACTGAAACGAGTATTTCATTGACAATATATTCATATAATTCTGATGATTCCCATACTCGGCCCATGACCGAGAAATCCTGCTATAACCATGAAATCATTTTAGAAGAAAACCTAATTATGAGGTTCACCTGCCATTGATGTACCCTTTAACAGAATATAGTATAGCAAAAGAAATGCCAATTAATAGAGATTAGGGAGAGAGGGGGGAGGGGGAGGTGCAACTGATTAACACCACTGAGAAGTTAGTATAAACAAGTATGAACTATAAAAAACTACGAACAAGCTGGGTTTATTTGCTCATGCCTTTAATACAACACTCCCCGAGTAGAGGCAGGTGTTTTTCATTGACTTGGATTCCAGACTGGTCTATTAAATTGTGGGGAGCGGGTCTGGCGGCAGTCCCAAGATGGCGCCCAGGACTGCAGCTAAGCCTCATGACTAGCACCTGACTTCCTCACACACCTGAAACTAGCCACGTCCATTGTGAGAGCTGCGCAGGCGCACCATGACACAAGATCAGGCCATGTGACGTGGACCTATGAACTGAGTCTGGACTGAGGAGGCGGAGTTGAGGGAGGATATAAGGGAGTGTGCTGGGGGGGGGGGCTGAGAGGGAAAGAGAAGAAAGGAAAAGAAAGATTGCTGAATAAACTGCTTTGAGAAGAACTCTGTGGTGTCGCTCCTTTCTGCGGAACAGAGACAGAAGTGACATTAAATAAGTTCCAGGAAAACCAGTGGTACCTATTATGAACCTGTCTCTTATGGAAAAATCAATAAAAAAAAAAACCAACAACAGCAAAAAAAAAAAAAAAAAGCCCAAAAAAAGAACAACAACAAAAAACCCCCAACAACTAAAACAAACAAACAAGAAAGATAGAAAGACCCTCTGAGGTTTTTATTGAACTTCCTACAGATAATTAAACATTCACTGTAGTTCTGTATTCATATTCCAGGAACCTGAAATTTCCCAGTTTAAACTGTAACATTGATAAGATCTTACTCAAAGGCAACAGATGTTTAAAGTTATAATGAACAAATGAAAACATTAGCAATGTAAATATTGACCATAAATGAACAACATAGCCCAGGATAGATAGTTCAGAGATATTTGCAGAGAATCAGATAGAGGGCTAATATCCAATATATAAAAAGAACTCAAAAAGTTAGACTCTAGAGAATCAAATAACCCTGTTAAAAATGTGGTACAGAGCTAAATAAAGAAATCCCAAGTGAGAAATATCCAATGGCTGAGAAGCACCTAAAGAAGTGTTTAACATCTTAGCCATCAGGGAAATGCAAATCAAAACAACCCTGAGATTCCACCTCACGCCAGTCAGAATGCCTAAGATCAAAAACTCAGGTGACAGCAGATGCTGATGAGGATGTGGAGAAAGAGGAACACTTCTCTACTGTTGGTGGGATTGCAAACTGGTACAACCATTCTGGAAATCAGTCTGGAGATTCCTCAGAAAATTGGACATTGTACTACCTGAGGACCCAACTGTACAACTCCTGGGCATATACCCAAAAGATGGTCCAACATACTAAATACTCGCGGAAGGAAATACAGGGACAAAGAGAGGAGCAGAAACTGAAGGAAAGGCCATCCAGAGACTGTCTCACCTGGGGATCCAGCCACCATACCCAGTCACTATTGCTGATGACAAGAAGTATTTGCTGACAGGAGCCTGATATGGATGTTTCCTGAGAGGCTCTGCCAGAGCCTTACCGATAGAGATGAGGATGCTTGCAGCTAACCATCAGACTTCCCACAGGGAGCCCAATGGAGGAGTTAGAGAAATGACTGAAGGAACTGAAGGGGTTTGCAATCCCATAGGAAGAACAACAATATCAATCAACCAGACTCCCTCCCCCCACCCAGAGCCTACAGGGTCTAAACCACCAACCAAAGAGTACACATGGGGGGACCCATGGCTCCAGGTACAAATGTAGCAGAAAATGGCATTGTCTGCCATCAATAGGAGGAGAAGCCCCTGGTCCTGTGAAGGCTAGTTTCCCCAGTGTAGGGAATGCCAGGGCGGTGAGTTGGGAGTGGGTGGATGGGAGGGGGAGCATCCTCACAGAAGTAGGGGGAAGGGGATGGGAGAGGGGGGAACTGGGAAAGGGGATAACATTTGAAATGTAAATACATAAAATATCCAATAAAAAGGTAAAAAAAGAAGATGGTCCAACATATAACAAGGACACATGCTTCACTATGTTCATAGCAACCTTATTAATAATAGCTAGAAGGTGTCCTTTAACAGAAGAAGGGATGTAGAAAATGGGATACATCTATACAGTGGACTACTACTCAGGTACTAAAAATGAGTTTATGAAATTCATAGGCAAATGGATCGAAGTAGAAAATATCATTCTGACTGAAGTAACCTAATCACAAAAAACACACATGTATACACTCACTGATATGTGGATATTAGCCCAAAAGCTCAAATTACCCAAGATGCTATCCATAGCCCACATGAAGCTCAAGAAGAAGGAAGACCACAAAGTGCAGATATTTCAGTCCCTCTTAAAAGGGGGAACAAAAATATTCATAGGAGGAGATATGGAGACAAAGTTTGGAGCAGAGACTGAAGGAACTCAGAGCCTGCCCCACCTGGGGATCCATCCCATATACATACAGCCATCAAATCCAATATTGCTGATGCCAAAAAGTGCATGCTGACAGAAACCTGATATAGCTGTCTCCTGAGAGGCTCTGCCAGATCATTACAAATACAGAGAAAAATGCTAGCAGCCAACCATTGAACTGAGAACGGAGTTCCCACTGGAGGAGTTAGAGAAAGGATCGAAGGAGCTGAAGGGGCTTGCAACCCCATAAGAATAACACCAACAAACCAGAGCTCCCAGGGACTAAACCACTACCCAAAGAGTAGACACGGACAGACCCATGGCTCCAGCTGCATATGTAGCTGAGAATGGCCTTGTTGGGCACTAATTTGAGGAGAAACCCTCGGTCCTGCCAAGGCTGGACACCCCAGTGTAGGGGAATGTCAGGGCAAGAAGGCGGGAAGGGCTGGGTGGTTGGGTGGGGGAACACCCTCATACAAGGAGCTGGAGGGGGCATGGGCTAGGGGGTTTATGGATGAGAAAAGGGGATAACATTTGAAATGTAAATTAAAAATATTCAATAAAAATTAAATAAAAACATGGACATAATTAATATTCCATGTAATTAATGCCCTAAATTCATAAATTTCAGTTATACTTTTTAATATAATCATGTTTAAGGTTTTATTCTTGTGGGTAGTACAATAAATTTGGATATTTTTCAAAAAAATTAAAACAACAAAATTAAAAGTATAAAAACATTAGGATAGTAAAATCATGTAGAACTGAATAGGAATTGCTTCTATATGATTTAGGGATTATTTGATTTAGGGATGAAATCTACAATGGTGACAGCATGACAGCAAGAGAAAGAAGCTAACTGATCAATTTCAACCACAAAACAGTAGAAACAAAGAATAGGAAATGGGTTATGTGTATGGACACTCTAATCCTAATCTCCATGAGTAATTTCATCTAGAAAGGCTTCTCTACACAAGCCTTGATAAGCTTTAGATAAGCTGCTAGATATCATTAACAGCAGACTAGTGCTCAAAGACATCATCACACAGAGGGAGATATTTCGATCAATTGACTGCATTCTGACTCTGGTCACTATGAGTTCAAGGTCATCCCATGACGAAAATGCTTGTAGTCTAACTTCAGTGATTCCCATATTCTGGAACTTGTACCTGTTCAAATGTCCAGTCTCTTTTAACAGTCAAGGCAGTCTCTTGATTGACTCACCTTGCAAAATAAGAAAACAACTTATATCTTTCCAACATACGGGGGCACAGAATACCCATTTCTATTCCAGTAGAGATGAATGGGTGCACAGTGAGCAAGACAGAAAAACAGCAGGACAAACACCATCTCAGCCTCATGCAGCTTCAGGTTCAAAGGACTTGGACGGCCCTACTCCTTCAACATCTCACGAATCTTTCTCTTTGGTCACTTCCACTCCCTTCACACAGCTGTCCATGGCAGATGTCTCATCATGTAGGGAGATCAACATCTTATGGTCTCAAAATGCAACTCAGCCTTCAACCTCAGAGTTTCATGCAGAGAGTTCTTACAGTCTCCTCAGTGCAGCTCTGATTCTGTTAAACATAAGTGAGCAACTAAAGCCACAGACTAAGAATTCATGACATTTTTCATCTTTCTTGTTTCCAGAACCAGTAAAACATAAGTGACCCTGCCAAGTTAGGCTTCCAACTTGAGATGGACCCTGCCATGCTTGGACAACAGTTGCATCAGCTTTTGTATAAAGTCATTTCCTGGGACTCTGAATCACTTTGCTTACTCATAACATTCACTGCCGTCTTAGTAGGAGAGTGTGACCTCATGTGCACCTTCTTAGGCTTCCAATGGAGAGCAAAGGCCTTCTCTTTAGTGGTTATAAGCTCCTAGAAAACTGCCGGTTTCAGCCCTTGAGAGACAATGAAACTACCTAGTGCTGTTTTTTTCTGTGAACCACAGACTTTGTTTTATTTTTGCCCCAGTAGTTAAAATGTTTTTACTCTAGTTTTGAATTAGCCCCTTGTAATAATCACCCAACAGACTGAGTATTCCTTGTAAGAAATCAGCCCATTACTTTTAAATTCTGTCTTACTCAATTTCTCTGGGCATGGGCAGAAAAACAAAAATTCACACAGATGACCTCTAACTTAATTTTTCCTGGAGTGTATTTAAGCTGATATCCTTTGACCTTGAATTCCTCTGTCTCTATACTATCATCACTCCAATCACCCAGGTCATACAAACAAAACAAAACAAAACAAAAACCCAAACAACAACAACAACAACGAAATACACACACACACACACACACACACACACACACACACACACACACACACACACACACAAACAAAAAACAAAAAAGGCTGGCCAAGTAAGCTTTGTGTACAACTTTGGTTTTGACCATCTTACGTCCTGATGCCTTCCACATTCATCAAAGACAAGTTTATGAGTTCTATCCATTAACAAAAATCACTTTTAAGCTACTTTTTGTCCTAATTTGAATTGCTGCTGCTGTGATTAGATTCTCTAAACAAAAATATCAAATATAATGAATGGGTTTAGTTGACTGATTCCATCAGATCACAGGCCATTACTTAGGATAGAAACTCAAGCTATAAAATAAAGGAACAAAATCCACGGGCAAACATTGTTATCTAGCTTTCTCTCTGGTTTGGTTATTGCCTCCTGATCAGGTATATATATAATCCAGACCAGGACCACTTACTTAGGGATTTTTCTACCCTCAATGAAAGAACATATCCACATTCATCACCAATGAACACAAGCTCTCACAAACATAGCAACCAGTCATTTTGATGGGTATATACCTTCAACTGACACTCCTCAGATGAAAAGTTGACAATTGAACCTAATTAGAACAAAAAGACAACATATGTTTAAATTTTTTAAAAAAAATCAAACCAATGTGTTGAGCATATTGATGACTTAAACGGTAAAAACTGAAGCACTAAAGACTGTGATAATTGGAAAACATAGAAGTCCCAAGAACTGAAGAACAGTAAAGCCTTTAGAATCAAGAAGAGAAAACTAAAACTTTCTGTACAGAAAGTCCCCAAATCAAGTAAAACTTAAGGAACTAATAATATAGCAAATTTTCAAAATACAAAAATTGATAAAGGCCTATCATTTTTCAGAGGAACAACAACATAACTAAGTCATAGTTAGAAAAATAACATAGATGGCAAAACTGATAAAGAAGACACAAAGATACAATCGTTCTTTTAACTACAAAATACAAGATACAAGAATACAATAGTTCTTTTAACAAAAAACCCCCACAGGAGTATAGTCAAAATTGAAATCAAAGAAATCACTGGTCAGCACTCACCCCATGCACTGTGATGTGTTCTTTTGCAATAATAAATAATATATTGTCAGGTGAGGACAATTCTGATTAGAGAGATTTCCTTAAAACATTCTAATGTTTTAAAACTATACAGGGGTTGGGAATTTAGCTCAGCGGTAGAGCACTTGCCTAGCAAGCGCAAGGCCCTGGGTTCGGTCCCCAGCTCTGAGAAAAAAAAAAAAGAAAAAAAGACTATACAAAATAGTTTTGACTACTAATGATAAAGAAAAGGCTGTCTGTTAGAAACCATTTTGTTTCCTATGATTTATGATGATTGGATGACAGTCTGCAGCAGAGTGAGGAAATGCACACTTTTAAAACTAAATGAAAGATAACAGCTGAAAAAAACAGTCTATGGGGCTGGAGAGATGGCTTAGTAGTTAAGAGCACTAACTGCTCTTCCAGAGGTCCTGAGTTCAAATCCTTGCAACCACATGGTGGTCCACAACTATCTGTAATGGGATCTGATGCCCTCTTCTGGTGTGTCTGAAGACAGCTACAGTATACTTATAATCAATCAATCATTAAAAAAAAGAAACAGTGTATGATTTTTGATATTTAGATAAACAACTTATTTTGCTCTTTTGAAAACAAGTCTATCCTCAATTTTATGTATGTATTTTTGTGTATGAGAGAGAATTCTTTTTATGTATGTAAAGGTGACCACCAAAGAAGAAGTTGTCAGATCCTCTGGATCTGTCATAGCAGTTGTTTATGAGCTTCCTCACCTGAGTGCTGGTATCTGAATTCAGGTCAACTCCAAGAAGAAAATTTACTGATGACCTGTCCAGCCCAGATAGAACTTTTTATCCCATAAACAAAAATTTATCATGGATTAACAACAAAAACCTAAGTGAATAAAGAAGTAAATAAAGGATCCCCAGGAACCTGATGTCTCAGTAGTAAGAGGTTGGGTATGGGATAAGTTTGGCTCCAACTGAATATATAGCCTAGTATGGCCTTGTTGGGCACCAGCTGGAGGAGAATCCCTCTAGTGTAGGGCATGTCAGAGTGGGGAGGCGGGAAGGGATGTGTGGATGGATAGGGGAACACCCTCATAGAAGAAAGGGAGGGAGGGTGGGATAGAAGCTTTATGGACGGGATACCAGGAAAGGGGATAAATCTGAAATGTAATTTAAAAAATATCCAATTAAGAATATTCAATAAAATACTTGCAAACGGAATAAAAAAAAACCCACATCAAGATTACTAACCATGATTGCTTAAGCTTCACCCAAGTGAAGGGAAGATGGATCAACATAAAAAAAATGTAATCCACTATATAAAGTGATGGAAAAAACCTCATTAGACACTCAATTAGCCTTTAACAAAACACAAGAGTAATTGATGATAAAAGGCCTGGAAAGATCAGGGATACAAGAGACATATTTAAAAGAAATAAAGGGGCTGGAGAGATGGCTCGGCAGTTAAGAGCACTGGCTGCATTTCCAAAAGTCCTGAATTCAAGTCCCAGTGCTGCCATGTACCAACATAAAATAACTAAGTAAATCTTAAAAAAAAGTAATAAAGGAAATGTATAGCAAGCCTTTAGCTTACATCAGGTGAAATGGAGAGGAACTCCAACAAATTTCACTATAATCGGGAACAACACAAGGCTTTCCCATCTCTCTATATCTACTCAAGACAGTACTTGATGTTCTAGCTAGAGCAGAAGACAAATGAAAAAGATCAACAGGATTTAATTTGAAAAGGAAGAAGTCACAGTATCCTATTGGCAGATGGTATGATGGTATACATAAGTGACCTCAAAATTTCATTCATTAAGTATTAAGTCCTATAGCTGATATACATTTTAAAGGAAGTGCCTAGATAGAAGTTTAATAAAGGGCTGGAGAGATGGCTCAGAGGTTAGGAGCGCCGACTACTCTTCCAGAGGTCCTGAGTTCAATTCCCAGCAACCACATGGTGGCTCACAACCATCTGTAAAGAGATCCGATGCCCTCTTCTGGTGTATCTGAAGACAGCTACAGTGTACTTATATATAATGATAAATAAATAAATCTTTAAAAAAAAAGAAGTTTAATAAAAAAAACTTATATGAAAGTGATAAATAGGCTGAGAAAGAAATTAGGGGAATAATACCCTGCAAAATAACCTCAAATAATATAGAACATGGTGAAGTAACTCTATATAGAAGCACGTTAAAGACTTATATGATGAAAATTTCAAGTCTTTGAAGAAAGAAACTGAAGTTATGAGTAGTCATGAACCTGAGGCCTGTGAGAAGGGAGGAGAGGAGACTCAAACCAAACAGAAAGGAGAGAAATGCTTTCCAAAAGAAAAGCAGAAAAGGAACAGGTAACCAAAGTGGTTAGATCAAATCAGGAAAGGCTGTACAGAGAAGGGCAGCCCAAACATTGGGTTGGGCGGTGAAAGGAGGGGTGGGATTTGACAGCTATATCCTCTAATGGAAGACACTGAGGGCTACTAGGAGAACCTGACAGCCAGGCCCACTTTGACTTGTTAAATAGCTACTCAGCCATTTGCCCCAGGGATTGAAGCTTAAGAGTAGGGAGGAATGAGAAGGTAGAAATGATTTAATATAATCTGGGGGCTGTAGAGCTGTCTCAGAGGTTAAGAGCATTGACTGCTCTTCCAGAGGACCTGAGTTCAATTCCCGAAAACGACATGGTGCATCACAACCATTTGTAATGGAATCTTATGCCCTCTTCTGGTGTGTGTGAAAACAGCAACACTATACTCATACAAAAAATAAACAAATCTTAAAGTCTTCTGTACTGGATAACTTAGTGCGAGTACAGAATTTTGGTTTCTACCATAATCCATATCTAGATTTTTGATTTCCCGTCTATGAAACTAAACAAATTGCCAGTAAGGATTTTTATTGTTCATCAAAATTTGACTACCAGACTACTCATTGTTAATGACAACCAAATATTGTCCAACAGTAAAGTTCTCCTCCTTCTCCTTCCCCATACCTTTCTGTGCTATGAATACATCAGGATCAGGGTTGGTCAGTGAAATAAATTCTAACTCAAGTTTCATTTCATGTGTAAGTGCCAAATAACAACCATTGAAGTCAGAACATACTCATGCAGTGGTACCTTCTCCATCTCACTGACTAGTAAGGGCCAAGCATGAAAAAGTAGCAGGACTGTCTCAAAGTGCCTGGGCCACAGAGGAAAGATTAGGTGTACAAAGCAATTTTTACTTATAGAGCCTGAGGCAAGCCTGAGATTCAAAAATGTATTTCTCTAAAGAAAAACAAATATCAAAGCACTTCTAAAAAGGAATGAAATTATTTTGAGTTTCTTTAAATTTTTATTGTCTGTAATTAAATTACTCACAAAAACAGACTAAAAATGTACAATTTTTCCTTTTTAACAGAGTGTAATAAAACATAAAAACCCTAAAAACAGAATACTTGACATTGACAATTCAAAATCAAATCAGCAGAATATTAAATATTCACAAAACTGTATCTTTTAAAAATATTTGTAAAGTTCCATTCAATTTTGTAGAATTGACAGAAGAGCGGCTCAAAAAAAGGAGAACTGTCCTTTATTCCTAAAAAGAAAATATGCCCAATAGAATCTGAAGGTTTTAGTCTTGGTACCAACACACCTGTGTGCATGAGAACTGACCTGTGCTGAAGGCTGGGTCACTACCCACTTTTGGAAGCCCAGTGCCCTGGCCCTGGCCCTGGCCCTGGCCCTGGCCCTGCCAGTACAGTATGTGGTTTGCTGAAGTATTGCCAAGTGTTGACTACAGGTGCCTACATTTTCAGAGAATCCCTGGGATGGTCAGCACTCACTCCCATCTATGGGGTGATGTTTTATGGGGCCACCTGATTGGCTCTACAGGAGTCACCTGTACTTTGGAAAGGACAGCTGTCCCCCTGCTCAAGTTTCCCAGGTCTGTCCTTGGGGATGAGGTTAAACAGATAGACCAAGTCCCTACAACTTTTCAAGACTTTAGCAAGTAATATCACCCGTTAGCTGCATATAAACCTAACATGTCAGACCAAACTCCAGGAAGCAGAGAAACAGGGACAGAGTGAGGAGGGTGAGACCCAATTATCATCGGGCTGTCCTCACGGACTATCATGGCACACATTCGTGTGGTACATGTGAGGCTGACCTAATGAGTCCCACACAGAAACTGCTGAGTACTGTATTAACAGGCCAGCTGCAGTCGTCTTTGGAGATGAGCATACCACTGATTTGCAGATACCCAACATACATATGCTCAACAACAACTGTCTTTACTGGGAGCTCTAGATCCCATCTCTAGGTGCCCTACAGCAGCTAGTTTTCAGCATTAAAACCCTTTCCAATTTTCACTACTGACTGTGAGATAAAAAGTGGAAAGGAAGGTAGAAAACGGAGAATTTTGCTACAACAAAAAGGTCACATAGCTTTTTTGTCCCAACATTGTGTCCTCCTTCCTATTTGAGTATCCCACTTTGTACCAAAAATGTGGATCGCTTCACGAATTTGCATGTTATCCTTGTGAAGGGGCCATGCTAATCTTCTCTTTATCGTTGCAATTTTAGTATATGTGCCAAATAACCTTCTTAAAAAATAGAATATAGAGCTAAACAAAGAATTCTCAGCTGAGGAATAACGAATGGCTGAGAAACACCTAAAGAAATGTACAACATCCTTAGTCATCAGGGAAATGCAAATCAAAACAAGCCTGAGATTCAACTTCACACCAGTCAGAGTGGCAAAGATTAAAAACTCAGGTGACAGCAGGTGCTGGCGAGGATGTGGAGAAAGAAAAGAACACTCCTCCATTGTTGATGGGACTGAAAACTGGTACAACCACTCTGGAAATCAGTCTGCAGGTTCCTCAGAAAAGTGGACATTCCACTACCTGAGGACCCAGCTATACCTCTCCTGGGCATATACCCAAAAGATGCTCCAACATACAACAAAGACACATGCTCCAATATGTTCATAGCAGCCTTATTTATAATAGCCAGAAGCTGGAAAGAACCCAGATGTCCTTCAACAGAGGAATGGATACAGAAAATGTGGTACATCTACATAATGGAGTACTATTAAGTTATCAAAACGAATGACTTCATGAAATTCATAGGCAAATGGAATGAACCAGGAAATATCCTGAGTGAGGTAACCCAATCACAGAAAAACACACATGGTATGCACTCATTGATAAGTGGATATTAGCCCAAAAGCTCGAATTACTCAAGATGCAATCCACAGACCACAGGGAGTTCAAGAATAAGGATGTCCAAAATGTGGCTACTTCAACTGCTCCTTAAAGGGGGAACAAAAATATCCACTGGAGGGGATATGGAGGCAAAGTTTAGAGCAGACACTAAAGGAACAGCCATTCAGAACCTTCCTAACATGTGACCCATATATGTACAGCCACCAAAACTAGATAACATTGATGAAGCTAAAAAGTTGATGCTGAAAGGGACTGAATAGAGATCTCTCCTGAGAGATACAACCAGAACATGCCAAATACAGAGGTGAATGCTAGCAGCAAACCACTGAACTGAGAACAGGATCCCCCCTTTGGGTGAATTAGAGTAAGGATTCAAAGAGCTGAAGGGGCTTGCAACCCTATAAGAAAAACAATGCCAACCAACTAGAGCTGCCAGGGACTAAAACCATTACCCAAAGACTACATGGACTGACCCAGGGCTCCAACTACACATGTAGCAGAGAATAACCTTGTTGGGGCACCAGTGAAAGGGGAAGCCCTTGTATCTGCCATGGTTGGACCCCCTTGCATGGGAATGTCCCGGGGTTGGGGGGAGTGCAGTTAAGGGAGTGGATGGGGGGAACACACTTATTGTGGAGGGGAAGTGAAATAGGAGGCTTATGGACAGGAAAGGGAATACATTTGAAATATAAATAAAGAAATATATTCAAGAACAAAAAAAAACACAGTCAGAAAGGAAAAAAAAGAAGAACAACAACTTTAGTTCCTATTAAAATTTGGGTATAGAGCTATACAAAGAATTCTCAGGAAGGAATATTGAACAGCTGAGAAGAACCTAAAGAAATATTCATCATCCTTAGTCATCAAAGAAATGCAAATCAAAACAACCCTGAGATTCCACTTCACACCAGTCAGAATTTCTAAGATTAAAAACTCAGGTGACAACAGATGCTGGCAAGGATGTGGAGAAAGAGGAACACTCCTCCATTGTTGGTGGAATTGTATGCTGGTATATCCACTCTGGAAATCAGTCTGCAGGTTCCTCAAAAAAGTGGACATTCCACTACTCGAGGATCCAGATATACCACTCCTGGGCATATACCTAAATGTTGTTCCAACATACAACAAAGACACATTCTCCTCTATGTTCATAGCAGCTTTATTTATAATAACCAGAAGCTGGAAAGAATCCAGATGCCGTGCAACAGAGGAATGGTTACAGAAAATGTGGTACATCTATACAATGGAATATTACTCAGCTATCAAAAACAATGACTTCATGAAATTCATTGACAAATGGATTGAACTAGAAAATATCATCCCGAGTGAGGTAACCCAATCACAGAAAAACACACATGGTATGCAGTCATTGATAAGTGGATATTAGCCCCAAACCTCAAATTACCCAAGATACAATCCACAGACCACATAAAGCTCAAGAAGGACCACCAGAGTACAGATGCTTTAGTTCTTCTTGGAATGTGGAACAAAAACATTCATAGGAGTAGATATGGAGACAAAGTTTGGAGCAGAGACTGAAGGAATGGCCATTTAGAGTCTGTCCCACCTGGGGATCCAGCCCATATACACACAGCCACCAAAACTAGACAATATCGTAGATGCCAAAAAGTGCATGCTGACAGGAGCCAGACATAGCTGTCTCCTGAGAGGCTCTGCCACAGCATGTCAAATACAGAGGCGAATGCTAGCAAACACTGAACTGAGAACAGGGTCCCCACTGGAGGAGTTAGAGAAAGGATTGAAGGAGATGGAAAGGTTTGCAACCCATAGGAAGAACAACAATACCAATGAACCAGAGCTCCCAGGGATTAAACCACAGTTCAGAGACAGTGCCACAGTCCTTGGTTGAAGATCACAAAGGACGACAAGGACAACAAAGTAGAAGTCACAAAGTATAAAAATTGGGATGTGGAATTCTTGCACAAGCTGTATCTTATGTCAAGTCAGCTTCTTAAGAAGAATATCATCTTTTACACTACTTTCTGGAGGGGGAGGAGACAATGTGTATGAAGTCGGTAAACACTGTTACACAATGGGATAAACACGGATGAGTCTAAAACAATGCTTCACAGCTTAATATTTGACTGACAAATATTAAGAGGTGATGTTTACAACTTTCTCATTTACTCCACATATATCTTACATCACAATGTTAAAACAAGTGTAAACATTGTAAAAGATACTGTAGAAACTAGGCATTTCTGTGCTTGCGATCTTGCTAAGGCTGTTTCAACACACAACCCCATGCCCCAAATGCATACACAGAGGTAGTGACAGATCAAAGTTATTCGGAGGTTACCTCCATGCTCAGGGTGTGGCTCACAGGTATTCAAGTTAAGTTTCGGTTCTCACCCAGCCCCAAGGAGGTCTCACCACACTAGCTCCACACTGTTTAATCGCCTGCCCCATTCCCATTGGAAGCAGCTGCCATATATACACTCACCATGTCGTGAGTTCAATGTTCGCCTGAATTCCAACAGCACCCAGCCGTAGCACACAGATCAGGTCACACAACCACTCAAGCCTCCTCAGCTACAGCTTTGAAACAGCTACGTGGAACCCGGAAGCACCCTCCACCACTTCTGAGTGGCAGGTAAGACTTGAGGTCCTGATTGGCCAGCAAGTCCTGAGTGACATGGTTACTTCCGTTAAGGTTAGAGTGTGGCGAAGGTGCACAGCATAGCGATTCCGGCCCCACCTAATCTAGAGCCAACGCTTTTCAGGTATGTATGTTGCTAGTGCACTGAATGGACAAGGAAAGATGGTTTCTCTACCAGGCTTCCATTCCAGAGGTAGAACTTTTCTAGGTCAAGACATTTGCATTTCAGCAGGACTTAAGCCTGTTCTCTCATACCCTATCCTCTCTTCCATTATCTCCCCTTCCATTTGGAATGAAGGCAGAGAGCTTGCAGGGCCCACTATTCAACTTGCAGCAAAATAAACAATCCGGCCCATCGGGGAAGGGTGCTAAGAGTATTAAAGATAAGAGAGAGATTTTTAGGAAACACTAAGATTTTTTTCTGTGCTTCCATGGTTGGATCAGGTAAAGTGCAGCTACTTTTCACTTGGTATGTATCAGACCTGAAACAATCCTGAGAGAAGAGCAGGAAAATCTGAAAAACTCAATGGGACACTATTTTTACCAGCATATCTTCTGTGGGAAGGTAAAACAAGGCCGCAGCTATATTAAGAAAGGTATCTAAGCAAACAGAAGGGATGGAATGGATCTCTCTGTGTACTTAGGAAGTGGATTGATTGGAATCACTTACAAGGTCCAGTCAAACTAGTCCAGCAATGGCTGACTTCAAATGGACTGATGGAGAGTATACTAGTGGTTCTGTCCATGTACCTGGGTGTCTCAGCTGATCTTCAGCGTATACCAGAATTACAAAGAAGTAGCCTCTAATGACAGTTTAAAAAAATCAACTTGTAAGCAAGCAGTAGGACATGATGTCAAGGAGAAAGAACTACCATCTTCAATGACCTTTATAAATGTAGGCTGCCATCATAAACTGTGGCCAAGATTAATGGTATTTCTTCTGACTTTGAAAGATCCTGATTTTTAAAAAAGGGTTTTATAACCTAAAAAGGTATAATCAAGCAAAATCCCTCACAGTACTAAACTGTTGGAGTTTTAGTTAATTTTATATATAGCCAATTTGACTACCAGGAATAACTATCACATGACCTAAGACAGAAGAGCTGAGAAAGATTTCCATTGTTGAAAACGAGAACATGGGAACATTTTCAAAGCAATGCTTTTAAAAAAATTTGAATATATTTATTTTTATCCTTTAATTCTTTTTTACAGTCCAGTCTTCATCCCTCTCCCAGTCTGCTCCCCACCATCACTCCTATTGCCATACAGACCTCTGCCTGCATGAGGATGTCCCCACACAACTGTCCCCACACTACCAGGCCACCCCAATCCCTGAAACCTTAAATCTGAAAAGGCTTAGGAGCATCTTCTCTCCCTGAGGCCAAAACAGGCAGTTCTGTGCAGTATATGTTCTGGAGCCTTATATTAGCTGTTGTATGTTGCCTGGTTGGTGGCTCAGTGTCTGAGAAACCCTGGGGGTCCAGGTTAGTTGAGACTGCAGGCCTTCCCTTGGGGACAACCTCCTCCCCAGCTTCTTCCAGCCTTTCCCCAATCCAGCCCTTGGGCTCCCAGGCTTCTGACCACTGGATGGGTGCTAGTGTCTGCATCTAAGTGTTTCAGCTGATTGTTGGGCCTCAGAGAGCAGCCACACTAAGCTGCAATCACAAGAAAGCATCAGTAACAGCGTCAGGGCACTGGGCCTTCCCTTATGCTTGATCCCCATTTGGATATGTCTCTAGACCTCCTTTCTCTCATGTTCTTCTCAGTTTTTGTCCCTGTAGTTCTTTCAGACAGGAACAATTCTGACTAAAAACTTTTGACTGTGGGATAGCAATCCTATTCTTCATCTGACGTCCTGACCCTTCACTGGAGGTGGACTCTACAAGTTTCCCCTCCCCACAATAGAGTACTTCATCCAAGGGTCCCTCCCTTTGAGTCCTGAGAGTCTCTAACCACTCATGTCTCTGGTACATTCTATAGGGTGCTCCCCCACCTCCTATCTTCTGAGGTTGCCTGTTTCCCTTCTTTCTGTTGTCACTCAGAGATTCAGCTCTGTTTCCTGTCCCTCAATACCTGATCATGTTCTCTCCTTTTCCCTCCCTGTGCAGTTTTCCTCTACCCTCCATGATTCATTTCTCCTCCCTCCCATTTAGGATTGATGCATCCTCACATGGGTCTTTTGACCTGCTAACCATTTTGAGTCTTGTAGGTTGTATCATGGGAATTCTGTACTGCTTTGGCTAATATCCACTTATTAGTGAGTACATACCATGCATGTCCTATTGGGTCTGAATGACCTCATGCAGGATATATTCTAGTTCCATACATTTGTCTGCAAAACTCATGATGTCCTCATTCTTAATAGCTGAGTAGTATTCCAGTATGTAAATGAACCACATTTTCTGTATCCATTCTTTCTTGTGGAACATCTGAATGTTTTCAGCTTCTGGATATTACAAATAAGGCCACTATTAGCAAGTGGAACACATGCCCCTGTGGCATAGTGGGGCATGTTTTGTTTATATGCCCAAGAATAGTATAACTTGGTCTTCAGGTAGATCTATTTCCAATTCTCTGAGGAACCTCCAGATTGATTTCCAGAGTGGCTGTACCAGTTAACCATCCTACCAGCAATGGAGGAGTGTTCCTCTTTCAACGCATCCTCGCCATCATGTGCTGTCAGCTGAGTTTTGATTTTCGAGATCCTGATTTGTGTAAGGTGGAATCTCTGAGTCATTTTTATTTGCATTTCCATGATAACTAAGGACTCTGAACATTTCTTTAACTGCTTCTTGGCCATTCAAGATTTTTGTGTTGTGAATTCTCAGTTTAGTTCTATACTCCACTTTTTGATTGGCTTTTTTCATTTTTTGATGGTTATTTATATATTTTGGATATTAGCCTTCTATCTGAAGTGCGATTACTGAAGATATTTTTCCTAATCTGTAAGTTGCAGGTTTGTCTTATAGATTATGTCCTTTGCCTTACAGAAACTTTCCAGTTTCATGAGGTCCCATTTGTCAATTCTATATCTTAGAGCCTGAGCTTTGGTGTTCTGTTTAGGAAATTTTCTTCTGTGCCCATGAGTTCAAGGCTCTTTCCCACTTTCTGTTCTATTAGATTCAGTGTATCTGGTTTCATTGTGAGGTCCTTGATCCACTTGGACTTGAGCTTTGTGCAAGATGACAAATATTCATCTATTTTCATTTTTCTACATATACATACAGACTACCAGTTGGACTAGCACCATTTATTGAAGATGCTTTCTTTAGTCCATTGTATATATTTGGTTTCTTTGTAAAATATCAAGTGTCTGTAAGTGTGTGGTTTAATTTCTGGGTCTTCAGTTCTATTCCATTAATCAACCTTGCTTTCTCTGTACTAATCCCATGCTGATTTATCACTATTGCTTTTTAGTACAGCTTGAGGGTTGGGATGGTGATTACCCCAGAAGTTCTTTTGTTGACAAGAATTGTTTTTGCTCTTCTGTTTTTTTTTTTCAGATGAATTTGAGAATTGCCCTTTCATATCTTTAAAGAACTGTGTTGGAGATTGGGAAAATATCTTTACCAATCCTACAACAGATAGAGGGCTTATATCCAAAATATACAAAGAACTCAAGAAGTTAGACCGCAGGGAGACAAATAACCCTATTAAAAATGGGGTTCAGAGTTAAACAAAGAATTCACAGCTGAGGAATGCTGAATGGCTGAGAAACACCTAAAGAAATGTTCAACATCTTTAGTCATAAGGGAAATGCAAATCAAAACAACCCTGAGATTTCACCTCACACCAGTGAGAATGGCTAAGATCAAAAACTCAGGTGACAGCAGATGCTGGCGAGGATGTGGAGAAAGAGGAACACTCCTCCATTGTTGGTGGGATTGCAGACTGGTACAACCATTCTGGAAATCAGTTTGGAGGTTCCTCAGAAAATTGGACATTGAACTGCCTGAGGATCCAGCTATACCTCTCTTGGGCATATATCCAAAAGATGCCCCAACATATAAAAAAGTCACATGCTCCACTATGTTCATTGCAGCCTTATTTATAATAGCCAGAAGCTGGAAAGAACCCAGATGCCCTTCAACAGAGGTATGGATACAGAAAATGTGGTACATCTACACAATGGACTATTACTCAGCTATCAAAAACAATGACTTTATGAAATTTGTAGGCAAATGGTCGGAACTGGAAAATATCATCCTGAGTGAGGTAACCCAATCACAGAAAGACATACATGGTATTGATAAGTGGCTATTAGCCCAAATGCTTGAATTACCCTAGATGCCTAGAACAAATGAAACTCAAGACAGATGATCAAAATGTGAATGCTTCACTCCTTCTTTAAAAGGGGAACAAGAATACCCTTGGCAGGGAATAGAGAGGCAAAGATTAAAACAGAGACTGAAGGAACACCCATTCAGAGCCTGCCCCACATGTGGCCCATACATATACAGCCACCCAATTAGACAAGATGGATGGAGCAAAGAAGTGCAGACCGATAGGAGCCGGATGTAGATCGCTCCTGAGAGACACAGCCAGAATACAGCAAATACAGAGGCGAATGCCAGCAGCAAACCACTGAACTGAGAATAGGACCCCCGTTGAAGGAATCAGAGAAAGAACTGGAAGAGCTTGAAGGGGCTCGAGACCCCATATGAACAACAATGCCAAGCAACCAGAGCTTCCAGGGACTAAGCCACTACCTATACATGGACTGACCCTGGACTCTGACCTCATAGGTAGCAATGAATATCCTAGTAAGAGCACCAGTGGAAGGGGAAGCCCTGGGTCCTGCTAAGACTGAACCCCCAGTGAACTAGATTGTTGGGGGGAGGGCAGCAATTGGGGGAGGATGGGGAGGGGAACACCCATAATGAAGGGGAGAGGGAGGGATTAGGGGGATGTTTGCCTGGAAACCTGGAAAGGGAATAACACTCGAAATGTAAATAAGAAATACTCAAGTTAATAATAATAAAAAAAAAGAACTGTGTTGGGATTTTGATGGTGATTGCATTGAGCAATGCTTTTTTTCAACAAAGGAAGCTTTAGGATTCTAATCAGTGAGTCTGGATATGTTCACATACAGGTTCAATTACTTCAAAGAATGCTAAAAAGTCCACTTCTGAACATGGTTACAATATAAAGAGCAGAGATATTCAAGGGAATTATTTTTTCCCTTTTATTGGATTTTTTAAAAATTTATATTTCAAATGTTTTTCCCTTTCTCGGTTTCCCAGAACATAAGCCACCTATCCCATCCCAATCCCCTTCTTCTCTAAGGGTGTTCCTCACCCCATCCATCCTCCCGCACATCTCCTACACTGGGGGTCCAACCTTGGCAGGACCCAGAACTTGTCCTTCCATTGGTGACCAGCATGGCCATCCTCTGATACATATGCACCTGAAGTCATGTGTCAGTCCATGTATAGTCTTTGGGTAGTGGTTTAGTTGGGAGCTCTTGTTGGCATTGTTATTCTTATGGGGTTGCAAACCACTGCAGCTCTTTCAATCCTTTCTCTAATTCCTCCAACAGGGAGTATCATTCTCAGTTCCTTGGTTTACTGCTAGCATTCACCTCAGTATTTGTCATGCTCTGGCAGAGCCTCTCAGGAGAAATCTATATCTGGTTCCTGTCAGCATGCACTTCCTAGTTTCATCAGTATTATCTAGTTTTGGTCAAAATATATATATATATATATATATATATATATATATATATATATATGCGCCACCTGTGGGGCAAGCTCTGAATGTCTGTTCCATCAGTCTGTGCTCTATGATTTGCAATCATAACCCCTCCCATGAATATTTTTGTTCCCCTTTTAAGAAGGAATGAAGCATCCTCACTTTGCTCATCCTTCTTGAGCTTCATGTGGTCTGTGGATTGTATCTTCAGTAATTCAGTTTTGGGCTAATATCCACTTATCAGTGAGTGTATACCATGTATGTTTCTTCGTGATTGGGTTACCTCACTCAGGATGATATTTTCTAGTTCAATCCATTTGCCTATGAATTTCATGAAGTCATTGTTTTTGTTAGCTGAGTAGTACTCCATTGTGTAGATGTACCACATTTCCTGTATTCCTTCCTCTCTTCAAGGGCATCTGGTTTATTTCCAGCTTCTGGCTATTATAAATAAGGCTGCTATGAACATAGTGGAGCATGTGTCTTTGTTTTATGTTGGAACATATTTTGGGGATGTGCCCAGGAGAGGTATAGCTGGATCCTCAGGTACTACAATGTCCAATATCTGAGGATCCTCCAGACTGATTTCCTTAGTGGTTGTAGTAGTTTGCAATCCCACCATCAATGGAGTATTCTTCTTTCTCCACATCCTCACCAGCATCTGCTGTCACCTGAGCTTTTTATCTTTGCCATTCTGACTGGTGTGAGGTGGACACATCAGGGTTGTTTTGATTTGCATTTCCCTGACGACTAGGGATGCTGTACATTTCTTTAGGCACTTCTCAGACATTCAATATTCTTCAGCTGAGAATTCTTTGTTTATCTCTGTACCCAATTTTTTAATAGGGTTATCTGGCTCTCTGGAGTCTAACTTCTTGAGTTCTTTGTATATTTTGGATATTAGGCCTTTATCAGATGTAGGAGTGGTAAAGATCTTTTCCCAATCTGTTGGTTGCTGTTTTGTCCTAATAACAGTGTCCTTTGTCTTACAGAATCTTTCCAGTTTTATGAGGTCTCATTTGTCGATTCTTTATCTTAGAGCATAAGTCATTGTTGTTTTGTTCAAGAAATTTTCCCCATGCACATTTGATTGAGACTCTTCCCTACTTTTTCTTCTATTAGTTTGAGTGTATCTGGTTTGGTGGAGGTCCTTGATCAAGAAGTGGCGGTCTGTCCTATGGTCTTAGGATTGTCCGCACTTCTCGGAGTTCAGCTCTTTCCCCAATGGAATCTGCGTAGGGTTTTTTTTTAAAAAAGATTTATTTATTTATTATATATAAGTACATTGTAGCTGTCTTCAGAAACACTAGAAGTGGGCATCAGATCCCATTACAGATGGTTATGAGCTACTATGTGGTTTCTGGGATTTGAACGCAGGACCTCTGTAGAGCACTCAGTGCTCTTAATCACTGAGTCATTTCTTCAGTCCCATTTAAAAGAATTCTTAATTCAATGTCATTCAGAAACATTTGCAAATTTAAAAACGATGGATTGAAATCCTTCTGAAATAGTATTGCTCAGGAGGCACTTATACCTGTTAATCGTAATGTAGGATTTAACAGATACATGTATCATATACAAAGAACAGAGAACACAAATACAGAAACTACAAGGAAAACTCAGCTATCAGCAATGTGAATATTTTTCTTAGTTGAACAGCTATGCTGAACTACTCTAAGTTCAAAATGAGGCTTCTTTTGCCTATGAGGAGGCTGGCTCAAAAAGACCCTTGCTGCTTCCATGAATGACTAGAGGATTTCATTTTAACTAGCTTTGAGTGTTGTCTTCATGGCTGTGACATTGATGTAGAGTATGCTACTTTTTGTAAACTTTATTTTTATTTTACATAATGGTAAGTGGGTATTTGCCAGTAGATCTCTTGGGATTGGAATTACAGCAGTTATTGGTGAGCTACTCTACAATTTCTGAGAATGGGATCTTTATCCTCTGTAAAAACATGCAGTGCTCTTAACTGCTAAGCCTTTGGTCTAGCAATTGTTTTTTTATTGAACATTTATTTATAAATTTTGATTAAATATATTGTATCCCATAGCAGACCCAGATGTTCTGAGCATGTGTGTGTGTGTTTGTGTGTATGTCATTGTCTGTGTATGTCTGTTTGTCTCTGTCTCTTTCTTTCTCTCTGTCTCTCCCCTCTCTCTATCATCCTATAGTTCAAGACATAGAACTCTCAGCTCCTTATTCAGCACTATGTCTTCCTAAGTGCCTCCAGGCTTCTCACCATGATATTAATGGACTATCTGAATGCGTTAGCCAGCCCACAACTAAATACCACATTTACATCCTGTTTTCCTACAAGTTCTCTCACTAAAGTGTCTGTGTATGTGTGGAGGGGATGTATTTTAATTTGGATTTGAAATCATTACTTTTCTTCAAAGATTGATGGACAGAGATATCTTTAAATTAGTAGATATCAGCAGCATTGAAAGGGCATGTCAAGGAGCTGGAGTGATGGCCCAGTATCTAAGACCACTGGCTGCTCTTTCACAGGACCCAAGTTCAATTCTCAGTAATTATAGGAATAGTAACAATGTGTATCTTCTTTCTGTTGAGAGTTGATTTAGTCAGGATATTAGTACAAATTAATGTAGAATGGAATGAAAATGAACATTGTACCAGTGAAATGGGGCTGGAATTATAAGAATTTGAATTTATGTGCTTTATGACTTTAACAATTTTGCTAGAGGATTTTGGAAAACTAGACTATAAATGGCACTGAGTGATAAGAGATTGATGGACTGTTCTTGTGAAAAAGTGGTGGCATCTTTTGAGAACCTCTCTATCTGTCACTCTCTATCTCCATCTGTCTGTCTGTCTCTGTCTATGTGTGTGTATGTGTGCATGTGTGCATGCACATGTGTATATGCACATGAATGTGGGTGTTCATGGTGGACTCAAACTAATCACAAGTGTTTATCCTGGAGCTACTGTGTCATACAGTTTACACTGCCTGATGTAAGTGTAGGGAACTAAGTCTTGTTCTCTGATAGAGCAATGTTTGCATTTGCAATAAGATAGATAAACTCTCAGTCTAACTAACTAAAGGGCATAGAGACAGTATCCAAACCAACAAAATCAGAAATGAAAAGGGAGACATAACAGAAACTGAGGAAACAAGAAAAAAATCATCAAATCCTACTACACAATCCTATATGTAACAAAACTGGAAAATCTACACGAAACTGATGGTTTTTCAAGGTAGATACCATGTACCACACTTACATAAATATCAGGTAAAGTATCTAAACTGTCCCACCCACACTAAGGAAATAGAACAGTAATCAAAAACCTCCCAACCAAAAAATGTGCAGGGCCAGATGAATAGTGGACATTTTTACCAGACCTTCAAAGAAAGCTAGTACCAATACTCCTCAAATTATTTTACAAACTAGAGACAGAACACTACCTAATTCATTTCACAACATCACAGTTACACTGCTAGCTAAACCTCACAACGAACCAACAAAGAAATAGAAAATTAAGCCAATTTTACTCATGAATATAGATGCAAAATACTCAATAAGATCCAAGACACACAAAACCATTATTCACAGTGATCAAGTAGGCTTCAACCCAGAGATGTGGGAATGGTTCAATATATGAAAATCCATCAACATAATCTATTATATAAACACACTCAAATATGAAACCTTATGATCATATCATTAGATGCTAAAAAAAGCCTCTGAGCAAATAGAGTACTCCTTCATGTTAAATGTCTTTGAGAAATCAGGACTTCAAGGCACATAACTAAACGTATTTAAAGCAATATAAAGGATATTATTAATTGGAATTGGCTTACAGGTTCAGAGGTTCAGTCTATTATCATCAAGGCAGGGACATGGCAACATTTAGGCAGGTATGATGCAGGAAGAGCTGAGACTTCTGCATCTTTATCTGAATTCTGCTAGCAGAATACTGGCCTTCAGGTAGCTAGGATGAAGGTTTTCAAGCCCACACCCACAGTGACACACCTACTCCATTAAGTCCAGACCTACTTCAACAGGGCTACACCTTGTAATGGTGCTACTCTCTGAGCATAAAGAAACCATCACATTCCTCTTTCTGGCACCCATAGACTTATTCAAATATATGAACCTATAGGGGCCATATCTAATCATAGCATAATGCAAAGTACATTTACTATAACTTCAAAAGTCCCCATAGTCTACAGCAGTCTCAACAATGTTGAAAGTCCTGAGATTCATCCAATCACTTAACTCTAATCCCTAAAGCAAGACAGGAAACCAGCTGGGCAAACTCCAAACTCTACATCTCGATGTCTGAGGTCAAAGGGTTCTTCAAAGCTCCATATGCTTTCATCTTTGTTGACTGCAACAAACTTCTTTCTCTTGGCCTGGTTCCACTCCCTGTTAGAAGCGTTCCCCAGCAGATAGCTGATGGTCCTGACATGTCAAACAATTGGGTCTCCAAAGACAACGTCAATGTTACAGCTTCTGGTTTCAGTGTTTGGGATCCACACATAATCTTGTGTGCTCCTCCAAAAGGCTGGTGTCACTTCTACAGCTCTGCCCTCTGTAGTACTCTAGGCTCAGGTTAAGCCACCCCACTGCTGCTGCTATTCTTGGTGTTAATTCTTGGCATCTCCAATATATTGGCGTCTTCTCCTGTAAGTAGATTTCACCAATAGTCTCTTTTAGGCTCTCTTCATGATGCAAAGCCTCAAGTCCTTTGCATGACCATTCAATTCTGGGCCATCAACTACAACTGAGGCTGTACCTTCACCAATGCTCTTCCATGGTTTCTAACAGTGCCAAGCCTCGGCTGCTCTTCATGACTACTTTATGCCTTCAAAACCAGTACCACTTGGGTACTTCTGTCCTGGGAATACACTAGCATCAGGGTTACTCAGGGAAATAAATTCTAACTCAAGTCCCATTACATTTGTCAGTGCCCAGTGACAGCCACTGAAGTCAGAGCACACTCATGCAGTGGTATCTTCTCCATCTCACTGACTAGTATGTGCCAAGCCTGAAAGAGTTGAAAGACTGTATTCAAGTGCCTGGGCCACAGAGGCAGGATAGGTGTACAAAGCAATTTTTATTTACATAGCCTAAGGCAAGTCTGAGATTTAAAACGTATTTCTCTAAAGAAAAACAAATATCAAAGCACTTCTAAAAAGGAATGACATTCTTTTTCTTTTAAAATTTTATTTCCCATACATTAAATTACTCATAAAAACAGAAAAAATGTACAATTTTCCTTTCTAATCAAGTATAATAAAACATAAAAAACCCTAAAAACAGAATACTTGCCAGTTCCGATTTAAAATCTAATTAACAGAATATTAAATATTTATAACACTCTATCTTTTAAAAATATTTGTAAACTTACATGTAATTTTGTAGAAATGACAAAAGAATGGCTCAAAAATAGGAGAATTGTTCTTCATTCCTAAAAAGAAAATATGCCCAATAGAATCTGAAGGTTTCAGTCTTGGTAGCAACACACCTGTGTGCATGAGAACTGACCTGTGCTGAAGGCTGGGTCACTACCCACTTGGGGTAGCCCAGTGCCCTGGCCCTGGCCATTCCTATACAGTATGTGGTTTGCTGAAGTATTGCCAAGTGTTGACTACAGGTGCCTACATTTTCAGAGAATCCCTGGGATGGTCAGCACTCACTCCCATCTCTGGAGTAATGGTTTGTGGGGCTACCTGATTGGCTCTACCAGATTGCCTGCACTTTGGAAAGGACAGCTGTCCCCCTGCTCAAGTTTCCCAGGACTGTCCTTGGGGATGAGGTTAAACAGACAGACCAAGTCCCTGCAACCTTTTAGGACTTTAGCAAGTAATACCACCCGTTAGCTGGATATAAACCTAACCCGTCAGACCAAACTCCAGGAAGCAGAGAAACAGGGACAGAGTGAGGAGGGTGAGACCCAATTCCCATCAGGCTGTCCTCACAGGACTGTCATGGCACACATTTGTGTCGAACAGGTGAAGCTGACCTGCAGAAATGACTGGAAGTCTAATGAGAACCCCACAGAAACTGCTGAGTAATGCCTTCGTCTTTGGAGATGAGGATGCCACTGGTTTGCAGATACCCAACATATATACACTCAGTAACAACTGTCTTTACTGCGAGCTCTAGATCCCATCTCTAGGTGCCCTACAGCAGCTAGTTTTCAGCATTAAAACCCTTTCCAATTTTCACTACTGACTGTGAGATAAAAAGTGGAAAGGAAGGTAGAAAATGGAAAAATTTGCTACAAAAAAGGTCACATAGCTGTTTTGTCCCAATATTGTGTCCTCCTTCTGATTTGAGTATCCCACTTTGTACCAAAAATGTGGATTGCTTCATGAATTTGCCTGTCACCCTTGTACAGGGGCCATGCTAATCTTCTCTGTATCGTTCCAGAGAATATAGAGCTAAACAAAGACGTCTCAGCTGAGGATTATTGAATGGCCAAGAGGCACGTAAAGAAATGTTCAAAATTTTTAGTCATCAGGAAAATGCAAATCAAAACAACCCTGAGATTCCACCTCATACCAGTCAGAAGCTGAAAGAACTCCTATGCCCTTCAACAGAGGAATGGATACAGAAAATGTGGTACATCTACACAATGGAATATTACTCAGCTATCAAAAACAATGACTTTATGAAATTCATTGACAAATGGATTGACCTAGAAAATATCATCCTGAGTGAAGTAACCCAATCATAGAAAAACACACATGGTATGCACTCATTGATAAGTGGATATTAGCCCAAAAGCTCAAATTACCCAAGATGCAATCCACAGACCACATAAAGCTCAAGAAGAAGGACCACAAAGTGCGGATGCTTTAGTTCTTCTTAGAATGGGGAACAGAAGCATTCATAGGAGGAGATATGGAGACAAAGTTTGGAGCAGAGACTGAGGAATGGCCATTTAGAGTCTGCCCTACCCGGGGATCCAGCCCACATACACACAGCCACCAAAACTAGACAATATTGTTGATGCCAAGAAGTGCATGTTGACAGGAGCCTGATATAGCTGTCTCTTTAGAGGCTCTGCCAGAGCATGCCAAATACAGAGGTGAATGCTAGAAGACAACCATTGAAATGAAAACAGGGTCCCCATTGGGGGAGTTAGAGAAAGGATTGAAGGAGATAAAGAGGTATGGAACCCATAGGAAGAACAATAATACCAACAAACCCAAGTTCCCAGGGACTCAACCACCATTCAAAGAGTAAACAAGGACATATGGCTCCAGCTGCATATGTAGCAGAGGATGGCCTTGTTGGGCACCAATAGGAGGAGGAGCCTTTGATCCTTCCAAGGCTGGGCCCCCCAGTGTTAGGGGAAGGCCAGGGTGAGTAGGCAGGAAGGGAGGTTGAGGAGGGGGAACATCCTTATAGAAGAAGGGGGAGAGGGAAGGGATAGAGGGCTCATGGATGGGAAACCAGGCAAGGCAATGACATTTGAAGTGCAAATAAAAAATTCAATTAAAACAAAACTTCCCAGGATAGCATAAAGAATCCTAAACAATAAAAGAATGTCTGGAGAATTCACAATCCCTGATCTCAAGCTGTACTACAGAGTAATAGCGATAAAAATCAAATGGTATAGGTACAGAGACAGACAGGTACATCAATTGAATAGAATTGAATACCTAGAAATGAACCCACACACAGCTATGGGCACTTGATCTTGGACAAAGAAGCAAAAAGCATACAGTTTAAAAAGATAGGATCTTCAACAAATGATCCTGGTCTCACTGGCAGTGAGCATATAGAAGAATCAAGTTG